>NC_044303.2:188855916-189165790 GCF_007474595.2 Lynx canadensis | reverse complement strand
AACAGTTCAGCAAAATAGTCATTTTTTTTTCATTGCAAAGGCAATTGAAGCTAATTGTAAAACTTTTTGACAATATAGGAGGTATGAAGTGAAAAGAAAATCTCTCTCTTCTATCTCCAGTCTTGTTCTCCAGGCATGACTGCTCATAAGTATAATTCCAAATATATAATTGGAACTATATATATATATACATATACATATATATATATATGATATTTTACCAAACAAGAATTATAGCATACTTATTGTTTTGCAGCTTGCTTGAAAAAATCAATCACACCTTGAAGTCATTATCTCCCATCAGTAATTTCACTTTCTCTTAACTCTTTTCAATGGCTGTAGAATTTTCCATATTTTTTTACTTAACCATTTCATACTGATGGACATTCACACTGTTTCTACTTTTTTGATATGGTAAACAATGGTGCAGTGAAATATTCTTATGTATTTCTTCAATATAGTATTTATTAAGCACCAAGTACGTGTTAGGCATCGTTCTATGCTCTGGGGATAGTGGGGGTAATGAGACAGATAAGATCTCTGTGTGGAAATTACATTCTCGTGAGGGAGACAGATTATAAACTGGAAAACAACAATGAAATTTTAACTAGTTATGGAGAAAAACAGAACAATATGGTAGATGGGGATAGCAGGTACTACTCCACAAAGGGTGGTCTGGGAAGGCTTCTTTGAGAAAGTCACATTTAAAAATTAAAAAAAAAATTTTTTTTAATGTTTATTTATGTTTTGAGAGAGAGACAGAGCGTGAGCAGGAGAGGGGCAGAGAGAGAAAGTGGGAGACACAGAATCCAAAACAGGCTCCAGCTTCGAGCTGTCAGCACAGAGCCTGACGTGGGGCTCAAACTCTTGAACTACGAGATCATGACCTGAGCCCGCGTCAGACGCTCAACCAACTCAGCATCCCAGGCACTCCAAGAAAGTCACATCTGAGCTGAGACCTGAGTGATGAGGAGGTGCCCGTTATGCAAGTCCCAGGGTAAAGGCACAGCAAATGCAAAGCCCCTGAGGTGGGAACAAGCTTCCAGCTTGGTGTGTTTGAAGAATAGAAACAGCCAGTATGACTGAAGTATAGCAAATGGTTGGAAATGCAGTTAGTACGGTAGGTAGGGGCCAGATCTTCTAGGGTCAAGAAGTTTGAGTTTAATCCTTAGTGCAGTACATCCGATTACATTTTAGTCACTGGGAAGTCATAAAATAAAACTAGCTTCGTCTGACCTGTGTAGAATGGAATGTGAGACACGTTTCATGTGTTCGGTTAGCTGCAGCATCGAAAGCCAGAGTTTCGCCCAGGCTGTGTGTGAAGCCTCCTGGAAATTGAATGAATGTCAGGGTCCGACAGATGTGTGTTCAAACTCCGGATCCACTGGTACATATCCGAAGGTGAAAGTAGGGTCCCAAAGATATGTGTACACCCATGTTTATAGCACTATTATTCACAGTAGTCAAAAAAAGGAAGCAAACCAAGTGTTTATCAAGAAGAGTGGGTGGGCAAAATGTGGTATATGCGCACAATGGAGTATTATCCAGCCTTAAAAATAAAGGAGACTCGGACACATGCTACACTGTGCGTGAGCCTTGAGGATAATCCGGTAAGTGCAATAAGTCAGGCACAAAAAAATACTGTACGGTTCCACCTTACATGGAGTATCTAGAATAGTGAAATTCATAGAAACAGAAAGTAGAGTGGCGGTTGCAAGGGCTGGGGAGAGGGAGGCATGGGGAATTGTTTAATGGGTATGGAGTTTCACTTTTGCAAGGTGAAAAGAATTCTGGAGATGAGTTGCACAATAATGTGAATGTACTTAATACTACTGAACAGTGTGTATGCTTTAAAATGGTAACTTTTATGTAATGTGTATTTTACGATTAAAATTTTAACAAAAATTCCAGCTCCATCACTTAGGAGCATTGTGACTTGGCCAATTAGTCCCTCTGAGCCTCAGTTTTTGCATCGGTAAAAGGGAGGCAGTAATACCTCCTAGCTCTTGTGGAGACAGGCTCAAATGCTGTCTCATTCCAGTCTCGCTTTGCAGAATTTAGAAGGCTTCCCAGCCCCTCCCCAGGCAGCTGAAAGACCCCTTCAGTGAATTTCAACTGAGTTGCCCTTGTACTAATACTTGTGGATGCTCAGTGAATACTTGTTGACAGACTTGCTGACTGAATCCACTTGTGTAGACATGATCCAGAAGGAGACATATGTGTCAGAAGCTGTGTCTGGTCCATAGTTGGCATCCCATAAATATTTATGGAACAGGTGAATGAACAAAGTGGATGATATGCTTGGCCGTGACTGTAAAACAATCTGCCTGTTCCAAAACATAAACAAGATTTTTTTTTTTCTCATCTGTAACATCATCATTGCTTCAGAAAATAAAGTGACTGAGGGGCGCCTGGGTGACTCAGTCGGTTAGGCGTCTGTCTTTGGCTCAGGTCATGATCTCATAGTTCGTGAGTTCGAGCCTCGTGTTGGGCTCTGTGCTGACAGCTCAGGGCCTGGAGCCTGCTTTGGATTCTGTGTCTCCTCTGTCTCTGCTCCTTTCCCGCTCATGCTCTGTCTCTCTCTGTCTCTTGAAAATGAATAAAAACGTTGAGAAATTTTTAAGAAAATAAACTGACTGAAAGCCCTGTTGACTGAGTCTCATCTTAGCATTTTATTAGTTTTCTATTGCTAGAAAATAACACATTTCCACCAATACAAGTGGTTTAAACAACACACATCTATTACCTTACAGGTCTATGGGTCAGATTCCCAACATGGGTCTCGTTGGGCTAAAGTCAAGGTGTCAGTGGGGCTGCATTCATTACTGGAGGTTCTAGGAATGGACCGGCTTCCTTGGACATTTGAGTTTGCAAAATCCAGTTCCTTGCGTCTGTAGGACTGAGATCCTGTTTCCTTTCTGGCTGTCACTGAGGGCAATTTCTAGCTTCTAGCAGCCACCCACATTCCTTGACTTGCGCCCACTTCTTCTGTCTTCAAAGTCCTCAACTCTTCTCCCCTCTCATCTCTCTGACCTGGCAGAGAAAGGTTCTCCAACCTTTAAGGACCCAAGTACTTAGATTGGGTTTACCTGGATAATCCAGGATATCCTCCCCATCTCAGTGTCCTTAACCTTAATCCCACTTGCACATTCTCCTTTAAAGATGGAAAGATCCTGGAGATTAGGGCATGAATGTCTTTGGAAGGCTATTATTTTGCCTACCACTACATCTGTTATCACTTCAGAATGAATCGGTTTCTCAGGGCAGGTAGTTTGTCTCCCAGCAAAGAGCTCTGGGAAATGAGGCCAATAAAAGGGAAATTTGGATTAAGGGAAGAGAGGTGAGGCACTGGCAGTAAATATGCTGGCAGGCCTGTGAGTGATGCTACAGAGAGAGGTTCCTGGCTTTACCGTATCTAGGTCGCTAAAACAAGAGAGAAATACTCACAAATGCCAAGAAAGTTAAACTTTGTGTGGCTTACAATTTCCCTTCAAATCAGTTCTGCCAAGGATAAAGCAACCTTCCCCGGCCATGAATAGTCATAATAGGTTTCCCCAAGATTTTCGTGAGTTGATTGATGGGTTATTATGGGCTCATTGCTGCCAATAGTTGAAGGATGTTGTCTTTGCTGGCTCGGTGAAGCTTCCAGATGTTAACAGAGTAGGCATTACTTGATGCTCACCCCACACCTAGCATTGGCTCCTGTAGTGGGTCCAGCCACTAATCGGGGACCTGGTGGTGTCCAAGGCAGACCTTTAGGTCACTTCCAGAGCTTTCTCTCTAGAGAGTGTACATTACATGGCTCAGATGCCATCTGTTTTGAATCTTTTTCTTTCCCTCTTTGCCATTTTCTTTCCTCCTTTCTCTCTCTTTCCTGCCCTCTCTTCTCTCCTCTCTAGTTTTCTGGTGTTTTAGGATCAAAATAATGAAAAAGAATAGACACAATTTCAGCTCAGGAAATAACCCAAAGGTATAAGGAAGTCTGTACAAAGTTCACTGCTTGACTCTTCCCCATGCTGATACAACAAGTTTACAGCAAAGGAATCTTGTCTGGGGAAATGAGGCAATGAGAGGTTGAAGTAGCACTGTGGGGTGAGGTGTGGCAGTCTGCTGCTCCTAGATGTCACGGAACCAAAGAGAGAGGGAGAGAATGGCCTCTTCTGAGGCCTCGGGGATTACAGGTTTCAGGTCAACCACAGTTGTAATTCTCCCATACATTGTCCCTATAAGAGGGATGGCAGGGAGACTCTGGGCCATGGTTTGTCCTTAGAAAAGGAGTGTGTTGGGCTTGGGCTTTCTAGATGCCACCACAGTGGGATGGGAAGCCAGAGTCTCAGCCTGTGCTAATAGAGGTCACAGCTCTTGGGAACAGGGCTTGCAACACAGAGGAAACTCCCCCTCCCTGCCCGTGACCACACCCTTGCTTCTCTCACATTTGGGCTTCCCAGTCAGACAGCTCTGGGGACGACACTGGCGTGGGATCATCGAGAAGACTGCTTGGGAAACCCAACAGGAAAAAGAGGTAGTTTGAGCCAAGAAAAGCCACCAGACTTTTCTTTTGGCTTGAGGCATTGTGTATACATTTGAATAATAAGAGCCAAATTAATGTTACAATTCTGATGTGACTGTTGAGCCACAGTGGTGTGCTAATCACAGTTTTCCAGGGATTATCTTCAGTCCTTATGCTAACTCTGCAAGGTAGGCTTAATCTACATTCTATAGGTGTTGAAACTGAGAATGAGAGAGGTTGCGAGAGTTGCCAAAGGCCAGAGTGTGTGTGGTAAGGTTGAGCTTCAAGGTCAGGTTCAGTTGATTTTAAAGCCTGTTTTCTCTTTCCCTCCCTCCTTCTCTTCCTTCCTTCCTCCCTTCCTTCCTTCCTTCCTCTTCTATTTTCTTTCTGCCCTGTTTGCTTTGTGTCTTTTTAAAAAGAAATACATTGTCGCATATGCAGCAGGAGTCCCTTTGTGTCCCTCCCCTGTCTCATTCTCCTCCCTTCCTCTCTGGAGGCAACCAGTCTCTCAATTGAGGTTGTCGAGTGGGAATATCCTCCCCACCCTTCATTACCTGTTCACAGCCATAAGCCATCTATAGCCTGGTGTGTTTTAAATGTTTACATATATGAAAAAGGGCTAAAAGTATTCATTTACAGAGGAAAAAAATACAAATGGCTCTTAACAAAAAAAATTCACGGTCTCATTCACTAAAAGAGCAGCACAGATTAAGATCACCTTGAGATACTGTTTTTTAACCTCGTCAGATTGGCCAGTACTGACAATCTGGTAACTCACTGTGTAGAAGAGGCCACAGGGAAGAGGTAGTCCAATTTTGATTGTGAGTGAGTGAAGTGATGTCTTCTCGCTAGAGGGCGATTTGACAGTCTGCATCAAAAATGCAAATGCCCCAGGGAGCCTGGGTGGCTCAGTTGGTTAAGTGTCGACTCTTGATTTGGGCTCAGGCCATGATCTCATGGATCGTGGGTTAAAGCCCAGTATTGGGCTCTGTGCTGGCAGTGCGGAGCCTGCTTGGGATTCCCTCTCACCCTCTCTCTCTCTGCTTCTCCCCCTCTTTTTGTCTCTCTCTCTCTCAAAATAAATTTTGAAAAAATGTAAATGCACAAAATTACAAGAGAAATTTCATTTCCAGAAATCTGTCTATAGGTATATGTGTACATCTTCAAAAGCACATGTGTTCAAGGTGATTCTTTAAAGTGTTGCTTGTAATAAAAAGACCGGGAATAATCCACACACCCATCAATAAGGGACTGGTTGAATAAATTGTGGTACATCCCAACTAGAAAAAAGAATGAAGGTATTCTCTATGCCAAAGTGGAAATTTCTCCCACACATACTGACTAACAAAAAAGCAAAAGTGCAGAACACTATGTATAGTATGCTACCTTTGTGCAGCAAAGAGGAAAATTAAGCTTATCTGTCCAGGAAGTTTACATATGAAAACTAGTAACAGTGTTGTATGTGGGAAGAAAGAAGGAGGATGAAAGAAGAAAGGAAGACTTTTAAATGTATTTTAAAATATTTTTTTTTTTTTTGAGCAACATGGATGGACTGTGTTACCTATCCCCAAAATTAAATTAAAAAACTAGAATGGCATTATACGGTATAAGTCATTCTGCATAACATTTTCCAGTCTGGTTTATGTTATTGAGGCCTATCCATGTGGTCATGACCTTGATCTTTCCATTAATTATGCTGCCTTGAACTGTAGACTCTTACAGCTGGACTGTAAGTCTTACTGTTGGAGGTCACCCAGCTCCCTACTTTCATGTTACTGGAAAGACACACGAAGGTGCAGGAATGGCAAATGACTCCCCCAGGCCAGCCCGGCAGGTTGGTGCCAGAACTGGGGTTGGCCTCAGATCTTGCAACCCTGGCTGGGAGTCTGGGGCTGCCTTTCTTCCTCCACCCCCCAATGCCAAAACCACCTCCTGATTCTTACTGGGTGTTGGTAATATTATGTGTTAGCCTTTCCTAGGGATGTTTGCCTTTTAAAAACAAAACAAAGATAAACAACCACATCGAACACAAAACAGTGATCACCGTTTTATGCAATAGAGGTTATTTGGGGTGAGGGAAATGACAGGGGGCACACGAATAGCCGTGGTGTTGTTAGCCAGGGTTGGAATAAATTTTGTAGTATCTCTTTTCCCATTTCTTCTCTGTAAATAAATAAGCAAATAAATAAAAGAAAAGAAAAAGAGAAAGGCGAACAAAACAAAACAACTAGGTCATCACTCTTTCACTTGTATGGTTGGTTCTGCCTTGAGCTCAGGAAGGAACTAATTTGTGGCTTGAACTGGCAATAACATTGTGGCAAATATTGTTAATGTAACAAAATGCTATTAGTCTTTTTGTTGCCATAGAAACAGTCAAGGCACTCATAAATCCCCTACAGTGAATGAGCCCTCTGCAGGTCAAGTCCCCTGGTCCTGCCATCATGCAGGACCCCATTAACCATCCTGACAGGGGAGGACCTTTCAGGATTTACCTTGATAAATAACCCCATTCCTTAGTAAAGCACTAGGTCACGAGTGGTAAGGATACAAAAATTCAGGTGGTTTCACTTCAAATCTAATAGCATAGATGGGTTTTTCCCAGAATTTTATACTAAAACATTTTAGCAGTGAGGGAGTCGGAACAATGTGAAGAGGTCCTACCTAAGCTTGGAATTTGGGTCACATTCGGGATTTTCAGTCACAATTTCATGCAAATGCTAGATTCCATTTTGTAAGATAAATGTGTTTGCTTTAAGGTACACATTTATATTTCATTAACCATTTTCCCCGCTCCCCATTCTTCAAATTGATGCTGCAAGAAGATACACTGTGGTGATCTGTGGCTTTGGATATCTTCTGTCTGGATCTTGGCAGGGATCTTTGTACACAGAGATCAAGTTTGAGAAGCATGGATTGGCCAGAAGTTGGAAACTGATTTTGTAAAGAGCCAGACAGTACATTTTTAGGCTTTGTGGGCCACGCTGTTTCTGTTAACAACGATTCAACCCTGACATTGTAGTCTTTTAGTAAAAGCAGCCATAAACAATATGTAAATGAACTGGCATGGCTGTGTCCCAACAAAACTTTATAAAAACAGACAGATTTGGCCCATGGCCTAAATCTGGCTTGCGGGTTATAGTTTATTAACGCCTTAGATGAGACAGTACATGCCCAGGGGTTTATAAAAAGGACATATTTTCAGCTAGAACAAATAAGAAAGAAGAATGGGAGTAGAAATTCCATTGACCATTGAAGGCCACCTGTTATTTCAAAGACCAGAGAGGAAATGATAGCATTATAGGCAGGAGACCAGTGTAATCAAAGGCAAAATTTTTAGGTTTATGTGTAGGTGGGGGACAGGGAAGACAGTAATTAGATCAGTTTGGCTGCAGGAAGGAATTCATGTCCAAGAGAAGCATGCTAAACCATTAGGCCTGGAAGGGACCTTTCTGATCATTTTCTTCTCATTTTACAGATGGGGAAATTGAGGTCAAGAGAGATCTCAGATCTGGAACAAGGCTGGAGAGCGGAGTGCCTTGAATACTAAGCTAAGGGATCTCAGCTCTGCAATGCGGACCAGTGATGTTTCAACATTTCCTCATTTGAATGCTTATTCATTGACCCACTTCCTACATGCCATGTGACCAGATGTCCCAAGAAGAGTTCCTTTGGGATGAAGTTAATTCTCATCCTTTGTATACCATTGTGAAATAGCACTGCGAGATGGTGACAAGACACATCTGAAGCAATCACCTAGACGAGTGCCAAGGATCCAAAAGCTTTAGCTTCTCATCCTGCTGTTAACTTGTTCTGCTAGCCCAGACGGAATCCTGAGCTCTCCTATAGTTAAACAAGAAGGCTTCATCCTCAGAACCAGTGGCTCTGGCCCCTTCTCCCACCATGAACTCGACGTAATAAATAACCAGAGGATACTGGAGTAAGAGGTGCCACAACCTTGTGTGACCCAGATACTCGTTCATTGATTTTTCCCTACTAATTATTGAGCACTTCAGATGCCCTGGTTGTTGAGGATAAGCAATAAAGAGGTAAGCAGGCAGGCTTCTGCCCTCATGGGGCTCACATTCTAATGGTGTGAGGAGGGGAACATAAACAACACACAAGTAAACAAAAAAGCAAACAAAAGAATTTCAGTTGTAGATAAGTGCTTCCAGCAAAATTGAACAGGGTGTCATACGTTAATGGCTGGAGGGACTATTTTTTTGAGGAGAGACCTGAAGGTTGAGAGGAGAGCAAGCACAGGGCACTCCAGGCAGGGGGCAGAGTAGGAGGAAAGACCCAGAGTGTGCTGTTGGAGGAACAGAAAGAAGGCCTGAGTGTCTCCAGGGTGGTGGGTGGGGAAAGAGGGATAGGAGACAAGGAAAAAGAGACAATGTAAAGAAATGGATGAATTTTAATCTGGTTGATTATGTGACTCAACTTGGTCTCTCTCTCTCTCTCTTTTTTAATGAATTCTCTTAAACCCATTGAGAGAAATGTGTGAAACAATATCTGCCCTTGTTTTTAAGAGGTGATTTCTGAGTATATCGTTCTTGGCTGTCGCCTGACTTCCACCAGCTGCCGTTGCCATTTCAGCTCTAATTGTCAGTCTTTTGTAGGTGACCTCTGTTTTCTCTGCCGCTTTTATAATATCAGGTCTTTGTTTTAGTGCTCCTTAGTTTATCTATAAATGTGCTCAGTGTGGATTTAATCTTATTCATTCTATTTGGGGTTTGGTGGGGAATCCTCAGTCTGAAGCTTAGTTTCTTGCACCAATTTTGGAAAATGCAAACCTATTAACTCATTGAAAATTTCCTCTCTTCCACTCTTTCTATTCATTTCTCCAGTACTTTAACAAGATGCATGTTAGTCCTTCTAAGCCTGTCATCCATTATTCTTGACATACCTTTCCTATTTTACCTCTTTTAGTCTAGTTACTCTGTGCTCAAGTTAGAATAATTTCAGATATATAGTCACATTTATCAATTCTCTTCAGCTGCACTTAACATTCTGGTTTCTATTTTTAAAAGAGCATCCAGGCTGTTACTTGGAGAATGATTTGGAGGGATTATGAGTAGAAGTAAGATAATTGACAAGCCTAGTCCAAGTGGGAAATAATGGTGGCCTCTATCAGACAGTAGCAGTGGTGACTGAGAGCAGTGACTAGATTCAGGATGTATTTTGGAAGCAGAAGAAACAGGACCCGTTGAGTGATTGGATGTGGGGGTTTGGATGGTGCTGCTGGTGGTATTGGTGAAGTGAAAAGCAGAAATCAAGGATAACTCATCGGGGTTGGCACTTGAACAACTAGTAAATGGTGGTGGTTTTTTGTTGTTGTTAAGATTGGAACAGTGGGGATGAACAGTTTGAGTGGGGAGTGTGGTCAGTCCATAGGTCCATCCTGGGTGTGCTGGAGTGGAAGATGCATTTGAGGCCTCCAGGAAGGGATATGCAGTTGGCAACTGGAAGTACACTAGTTCTGCATCTCCAGTTAAAGGGCTGGCATTCTCTCTAACACCCAAATAACAATTGTTTATGACAGTTTGCATGACCACACATTTTATATCTCTTCCCCGGAATTTCTGGGGCTCCTTAAAGAAGATCTGTTAATTCCCTGGACCCATCCTGGTTCCTGCCTTTCACCTCCACTAGGCATTCTGTTCCCATCTCTCCTCAACCCTGTGACACCATACGACTTCCCTGCCCGAGACTGGACATGTTTAAGGGAACTGATACATGTTGTCAAATAGCTCTTCCCAGAGATTGTGCCCCTTATATTCCCATCAATAGAGAAGGCGTGTCCATTTCCCCACATTCTCACTAGTATATATATATATATATATATATATATATATATTTTAAAGTTTATTCATTTTATTTTGAGAGAGAGAGAGAGAGAGAGAGAGAGCAAGCACATGAGCGGGGAGTGGCAGAGAGAGAGAGGGAGAGAGAGAATCCCAAGCAGAGTCCATGCTCTCAGCACGGAACCAGACACGGGGCTCGATCCCACACACTGTGAGATCATGACCTGAGCTGAAATCAAGAGACGGATGCTAAACTGAGTGAGTCACCCAGGCACCCCACACTTTCCAACTTAATAGATGATAGAGGGTGACACATTTCAATTTGTATTGCAAACAAACAATAATGTACGTCTATAGATTTCAACACTCCAAATCATTCAAGCACTCATAATCACACATAATCATGCAGGAATTTTAGGGTGCAGATAACAGTGCTACCTGAGAAGTGCCACTCCACACCAGGCTCTGCAGTTGTGGTACCTCTTTTATCCCCCATGGCATCCTGATGCAGTGTTATTATTTTTTTTTTAATTTTTTAATGTTTATTCATTTTTGAGACAGAGAGAGAGTGAGCATGAATGGGGGAGGGATTGAAGGAGGGAGACACAGAATCCAAAGCAGGCTCCAGGCTCTGAGCTGTCAGCACAGAGCCCGATATGGGGCTCAAACCCACAAACCGTCAGATCATGGCCTGAGCCGAAGTTGGACGCTTAACCGACTGAGCCACCAGGCACCCCATGGTGTGTGTTACTATTATCCCTCGTTTTCTACATGAGGAAACTGAGGCCAAGGGAATAAGTAACTTGTCCTAATGGTAGGGCTGGGATTGACATCTTAGGTCAGCAGGAATGCACAGCCCGAGCTCCTAAGCCTTGCCCTCCTCTCTTCTCCTGCCCTAGGAGGGATGCTGGCCCAGAACTGCTCCTTGCCCAGGACAACAGCATTAATCAAATTCCTTCTGGAAATTATTTTCATCTCTTAACCACCCCCTCTCACCTTCCTGCTTTTTTCTCCCAGGTTTCTAGATCCTTTTGAGGTTGACATGTGGGCAGTATAATCTTCTGTGATCCTACCTCAGCGAAAACATTCCAGTCATCTGTGGGCAGGGGTAACAAAGGCCATGAAACTTCTGCAGGTTTAGGGGTGGAGAGGGGCCTCCCTGCTGGGGGCCCATCTCCTCTGCCACCTCTTTCCTGTCATACAGCAGTGAGGTAAATTTTATTTTTTCCTGATAATAATAATGAGATAATATATATTTAGGGCCTACTATGTGCTTGTGTCCTGTTGTAAGCACCTTCATTCCCTGCAACTACCCAATGGCATACTTACCATTGTAAATGTTGTATGTGCTTATTACATAAACTTTGAATAATAGAGCACCTAAGGACTGCCATGGCTAAGATCATGGTGTGTTCCTTTCTAATATTCTTTCTTGGCTTAAGTAGTTTTTATATATTTTAATGGGCATCACATCACATGTGCAGTAAAGTTATACATGTTCAACTATACACTTTTGAGAGAGAAGAGGGAAGGAAACCAAAGAATTTTGGTGGATGCGCTGGAGTGAGCATGAGATGGGAACAGAGGGGGATTCTGTTGTTCCCTCCTTAGACCTCAGCTCCTGGGCCTCTTGTCATGTGAGTGTCTCACCACATAGGCTGTGGGTCTAGGTTTATTAAAGAGATGTGTTGGGGTTCAACATGGCACCTCATTGGGACCATCTGCTTCCACTGATGGTCACACTAGGAGTCAAAGATCCACTGAGCATTTAGGGAAGCACTGGCTGATGAAACGTACTGAGAAATGTGCATCTCCCATATGGTATCATGCTAACGGGTTTCAACGGTGTATCAACTTTTGATATTTCTACGCAGAGAACAAACCTGACAGGCTAACAACCCCTGTACAAGATGCCACTTTTTGGAGCTGAGTCACCCTGTACTTTGAGGTTTAAGTCAAAGTGACTTAAGCTCTTTATCCTATTTTCTTTAAACCTTATCCTACTTGCTGGGATGTCTAATGTCCTCCCCCAGATTTCTGTCATCTCTGAAGTTGACATTGTTTTGGTTCATACTGGTTCCGGGTTTCTGCCTATGAGGAGCTCTGGGTTCACTTCTCCCATGAAAGGACCACATGCTGCCCTGCCCCCTGCATGGAGCCTGGCATGGAATTTGACTTCTACTTTTTGTTTTCACCCGGCCCTTCTCCTGAGGAGTGTGTGCTTAGTAGACTTAAATCAAGGTGTGCAGATTTGGGAAGGATTTTTAAAATTCCTAATAACACCAATAGATTAAAATTATTTTTTCTTTCACAATTTTTGAGCCATGAACCAGCAGAGTACCTGATGCTGTTGAGGCCTGGAGAAGGAGGCAGGAGATTGGGGCCTGTAGCCTCTCAGGTGTGACAGGATGCATCTGTTCCCCCCCGCCCCGGGTTGACAGAACACCCTGGGAAGCAGGACTACACTTGCCATTATCCCTAAGTGGGTTCTGAGCAGATGAGATGATCATAGTAAAAGGGGATTGAGGGGTGGACTGTCTCTGATTGGGGAGAGAAAGGAGGGAAGCAGCTAGAGCCCAAGCTGGTGCTACATACCAACACCTATGTAGGGGGATGGCCCACACATGTAGGGGTGGCCTCACAACACTCCACAACGAAACCAATGTGTGTTCCCCATGAGACGAAGCCTCACAGGGAGAGCCAAAGGCCAGTCCATGTCATTCAAGGAAACGACAACCCGTGTAATGAAGAGGACCAGTCCCTCACCAGGGGCAGCTAAGTAAGGGGACACCTCGGCCCTTCCATCCTTCTGTCCTGCTTCAACACCAGAGGACATGTGTGGAGGAGACAGGGTGGTGACAACAGACCCTACTCCCCTCCCTGCCAAGCTCCTTAGAGACACAGGTCCAGTGTTTGTGTATGTGTTTGGGGTTGGGGGCAAACACTGTCAGGGGATGGTGGGGAGAAGAGAGTCATTGCTTGAAAATAAGCTTAAAATGTGAAGGAGTAACCCCTAATAACTGGAAATAAGTGGTATTGGACTAAGATGATGGTAAGCATTGCTAAAGAGAGTTTGAGAGCACATGGTGGCACTTTTGTGTTTGAAACTCTGTTCCTTAATAAACTGGATTCCATCGTAGTTATTGGGCAATGGCCTTTTAAAGATTCAATTTTCATAGCCAGTATGCCTTTCCCCAGCTGCTTGTATCTGCCCACTTCATGTGACAACTTTTTTCAGGCCTGGAGGGTGCCATCTCAATACATTGGCCATCGAAGGTAATGATCCAGGGGAGAGAAAGGAGGATGTCCCCAGAAAACCTTGCAGGTTCAGTAATTTGTATGGGAGTGAGCAAGAGGGTGTGATTGTCCCCTCTTACCTCTAGGGGTAGGAAAAGGTTATGTTCAGATCTGGTGTGTAAGAATATCAGGCCTTTTTAACCCACATTTACTGCCAAATCCTTCCCTTCTGAGTCTGAGTCACCGTTCCAGCCACCTGCTCCTTGTGGCCACCTGGGAGTCCTAAAATCATGGAGTCTAGGATGTCATCCTCACTCCCATCACTTAAGGCACAGTTGTGTCTGTAGAGCAGAATGAAGTAGAGAGAGAAAGTAATATTGAGGGCTGAGAGGGAGGAGAGACTCAGAAAGATGGGCTATTTGGAAATGAAAACTGCCTTGGATTCCATCATAGCCTCTGTTCTGAGAACAAGAAGAGGAAGAGAGGCTGACAGGGGAGGTTAGTTTTTAGCAACTGTTTTAAAATTGACAACAGAGGAAGAGAGACCAGAACCACAGACAAAGTTAACATTTTGCACTTCAGCATCGTTTGATCTTTCAAAAAGTCCCCAATCTTCAGAGGGGTTGTCCCTGGATAAGAGGTTCTGTTCTGAACTGGAGGAAGATCTCGGTGAAACAGGGATGGAGTTTATGGTCCCTTCCCCAAATCACTCCCTATCAGCATCCCATAATACTGGAAATCCCCGGGGTTAACTTTGCTTTCCTTCTGGCCACACTTATGAAGCTCATTTAATGCATTCCATAGTGGTGTCTCAATTTATAGATGAGCTAATTGAGGCTTGGATAAATTAAACAGTGGAAACTCATACAGCTGGTAAACCACACATCTCAAGATTGAAGCTCAGGTTTGTTTGATTCCAGACTCTATCACACTAGTGGCCCCACTATATGTTCACTCTTATAGGATCGGGACCTGCTCTGTCAACTCTGTTACGTGGTTTACTGACCAAGGTAACCAGGAGATCAGCCTGTGGAGTTTGGGGGTCAGGAGGGCTTGAGTTTGAGTCTTGAATCCATCATTAATCAGTTGTGTGACTTTGGAAACTCAGTCTCTTCAGTTCACTCAAAAGGAGGCTGGGCTATGAGAAGTCCAACAAAGCACATGGTAAGCATTTTACTAGATTACTGTTAATTTTTTAAAGCTATATATTCTTTGGCCATGAACAAGCAATGAAAGAGAACAAACAATGATCAGAATGATAGCTAACATTTATTGAGTGCCTAGGATGGATTAGACACTGTTGAAAGATCTCTCCATGTACTAAATTAATTCTCTTCACAATCAATGAGGTCTGTACAATTAACGTCAGTGTACAAAGAAGAAGCACATCCAGCCACAGGTAGAGGAGTCAGGATTTGAACCAAGGTGGCTGAACTTGAGCGCTTGCACTCACCAGCAGGAGGTAAGCTTCGTGTGGGCCTTCTTGGGAAGTTGGAAGCAGAGGGTGATGCTTAGGGAGGGTGAATAGGAGGCTTTGGTCCTGGGGACAGCATGTGGGCTTTGGGCTTTGGGCTTTGGGCTTTGGGAAGAGGGCAAGACAGGATGACCATGGACATGGAGTTGGGTGTTTGAGACAGCTGTCACCTGTGGGATCTTGAAGACTGAATTCTAAAGGTGAATCACACTGTCAGAGCTTCTGTTTCCTTAGAGATGGTCTAGACTCATCTCATGCTCTTTTAAACTGTGCCCTGTGGACCCTTAGAGTTCTCCAAGGAGTGGGTAGATGGGGTCCTAGGTGGGGGCTCAGCACATGGGTCTTTAAGACGCTCTTCCTTGCTTCAACTAGAGCGATTTCACTTTGCTTTTCACTTTTTTTTTTTTTTTTTTTTTTTTTTGTACAACTTACATACAGCAAAGCGCACAAATCTCATGAGAAAGCTTGATGAGTTTTTATATATGTATACATCCAGGTACCCATTACCCAGATCAAGGTAAAGAACATTCTCTGCTCCCTGGGGCAAGTTCTCTGCTGTCCCCTCCTAGTCAGTGCCCTCACCAAAGATAACCACCTTCTGATCTTTCCTGTTTTTGAACTTCATATAAATAGAATTATAAAGTTCATGCTCTTTTTGTGTCTGGCTTCTTTCACTCAAAATTATATGGAGACATTCATCCACATTTTGGAGTGTAGCAATGGTCTTTGTTTTTTCATTGCCATGTAGTATTACATTGCATGACAATATTACAGTTTATTGATCTTTTGTACTATTGATGCACAGTTGGGTTGTTTCTGGGTTTTGGTATTATGAACATAGCTGTTATGAACATTCTTGCACAAGCCTTGTGATGGACAAATGAGTGCATTTCTGTTGAGTGTATACCCAGGGATGGTTTATAGAGCTCTGGTGGGTAGAATAGCTGTTTTTGAATAGACATTTCATAAAGCGGGGGTCCTCATAAGATTTCACTTGGGACGTGTGGCTGCTTAAGATTTCTTTTTAAAGGAAAAAGTTTAACTTCCACGAGTGCAATCCTCTGCATTTGCAGATGATCAGAGGGAGATTCAGAGAAGATGGTGATTTGCTCAGACTTAAGCCACAGCAAAGCCATGCCTGGAACTCAATTACTAGATAGAAGTTTCTTATGAACTTCTGAGCTGTCTGAAATGTGTGCTATATATCACTCAACCTGGCTGCTGGTCAGATGTGGAAAGGACAATCTGAGTCAGAAGCCCTGGGTTCAAGCCCCACAACTGTTACCAGTGTGTGATGCATGGCAAGGTACTTGCTGCTGTGAACTAACTGGAAAGTGGATACCCCTGCTTCCCAGCGTTGCCGGATTAAAGGAGATCATGATGCAGAGACACTCCATTGGTTGAGAAGCACTTAACATCATTATTATCATTACCATCAAAATATATTCTAAGGGGATGCTTTGGTAAGCATACTGTTTCCTTGTAATATTAATGCTTATAATAATTCACTACTTCACATTTTATTTTTTTTAGCCTGACTTAATAGTTTTTAATGAGAGCTTTCCCCCCTTCATTAAAAAGCTAGTGTGACAGATAGTATTTCCCAAAGATGGCCACACCAAAGTATACCCCATCCTATGTGTTGCTCTCTGATGGAAAATTTTTATGTGACACATCTCCATTGAAGTTAACAGGGTCAACGTTCTCTCCCCTCAAACCTGCGCGGACCTTTGTAACTACCTCAACTAATGGAACTTGGCAGAAATGAGGATACATGAGGACAAATCCAGAGTTAGAAAGGAGAGGTCTACATTTTGGGGTGTTTCCTAGAGAGAACAGAAACAACCCCAGGAGGAGACACTGCATTGGGTTTTGCTTTTCTGATTTCACACTGTGGTCCTTTTCATTTCTCATGTCTTCATTTAAACTTTCCATAGCAAACACCCCCTTGAGTTAAACCTGAGATAAGAACTGAATTCTGAGTAGCTTCCAACTCAGATGGAATTGCAGTCGTTTGCAAGGAGCCTAGTGATTTCAGGAGAAAGGCCTGGAGGCCACATCCTCCTCTTGGGGATTGGTGGGGGTGGGGGGGAGTGGGGGGGTGGGTAGGGACAAGATTGTGGGCGAGAGCTCTCCTGGGAGGACGATAGCTCCCCTTAGCCTGAGAGGCAGATGGGCTCCTGGCACCCAAGCCCTAAAGGCAGAATGACACCTATGAGTACGGGTGGCTGGGAGAGAGAGAGCTTGCTTGTCGACTTGCCCCCCGAGAGGTCCAGATTTCTGTGAAAAAGGTCCTTCTGTCAAGACGGTTTGTATTACAAATGTAAAAATAGTATATTCTTCACATATGTAAATTGCTTCCCACATTGGAAAGCAGGTTCACATGCATTTCTTATTTGATTTTTCCAAAGGCCATGTAAAGAAGCTAGAGAATGTATCATCACCATCATCACCATCCTTCCTCTTCCTTCCTCTTCTCCTCTTCCTCCCCCTTCTTCTTCTTCCTCTCCTCCTTCTCCTCCTCCTGCTTCTCCCCCTTCCCCTCTTTCTCCTCCTTCTTCTCCTTCTGCCTCCTCCTCCTCTTCTTCTCTTTCTCCTCCTCCTTCTCCTCCTCCCCTCCTCCTCCTTCTCCTCCCTCTTCTTCTTCTTCTTCTTCTTCTTCTTCTTCCTCTTAATTTTATATTTAAAAGAACTGAAAGGGTAAGGGCTTTGCCCAAGATCACACAGCTAGCAAGCAGAAATGCCAGTGAAAGAATTGGGTCTTCTGTCTTCTGAGAAAATTTCCTTTACTGCATGGTAGACTTGATCCATGCGGGAGCAGGAGTTTTGGGCACCATAGCAGATCAATGGCAGAGCTAACTTGAGGTGGGGGTACTCTTCACCCCTTTGATTGCCCCAAAGCTCTTTTCTATATGCATAATACTGACTCTATGTGGGATAAAATGCCCCTGTGTCCCCTGATGACTTTCCTGCCTCTGTCAGAAAAGAACCACCCTATCAGTCATTTACATTTTAGTGAGAATATAAGGACTTATGTTTCCTCTAACAGAGATATTTGTGTTTTACATCTTATCTCGCTGTGATGATTGACCCTTGGAAAAGGCATTCCCAGCATCAGTAAGAAGGTAGAAGAAGCATTTTCTCAGGGGCAAGGGGGGGAAGCTAGCAGGAGAGATTTTATAGACTCCCCCCAACCCTATAGCATCATGTCAGCAGATGCTAATTACTTCAGTCACAAAAATTCAGTTATCAAATACCTGAGAGGTGGGTGCTGGGGATACAATAATGAGTAGGGTGTGGTCCATGGAAAAAGTCACAGTCTGGTGGGGGAGACAGGCAAGGATGCAAGTAACTGTAATATATAGTAAGTGCTATCACAGATGTAAGTGTTCAGGGTGCTATCAAAGCATGAAGGAACCAGGGTAAGAAGCAGGACATATCAGAGGTTTTCGGAAAAGGTAACATCAGTTGGGCTGAGTCTGGTAACATCAGTTGGGCTGAGTCTGGACAGGCAAATAAAACTGCCATCTCTTGAATATCTTAGTCCGAGTTGTGTAGAAGAGCAAATCTGAGGGATTATATGCTGATACTAGGGAAGAGTGTAACCCTAGGGAAAGCAGGCATGAAGGAAAGGGTAGTGAGTGTGCAGAGTGGAGAGTAATATGATGGAGTGCATTATTGCACTGGCCGCAGCTCTGTAGCAAGCCTGGATGATTGCTGCCTCTCACTAGACAGCCTCAGAGAGGCTGCATGGAAGGTGGCCGATGCAGTGTCCTGTCGGGGGTCAGGGGATGGAGAGGAAATGTATTTTCTGGTTCTCTCCCATTTCTGATCCCCCAGTGGCTCAGGCTCACCCCAGGGAGAGTTAACTCTCATGTATTTCCAGTTCAAGTCGCATGCCCTGTGGCTGGCAATTTATCTGAGTCCAAGTCTGGGAGTATTGAGAGGTGCAAGAAGTCGCTGGTGGCAGCTGTAGGGGCAAACGCTGTGGCCCGGGTGCTGACAGAGGAGATCTGAGGTAGCCTAGAGGGGGGAGCACGGGGGAGCTAGCAGGGCGTTTACACACACTGGATTGTCTAATCCTCACGATAACCCTGTGTGATGGGTTGCATTGTGTGCCCCCAAAAGACATGTTGAAATCCTAATCCCTGTTACCTGTGAATGTGACCCTACTGGGAAATAAGGTCTTTGCAGATGTCATCAAGATGTAAATGAAGAGGAGGTCAAAATGGAGAAGGGTGGCCCTTAACCCAATATGACTGTCGTCCTTAGAAGAAAAGAAGAGGCATAGAGACAGCCACATACCGAGAGAAGGATGGCAGGTACCGACCTAGACAGGCAGGGAGATGCCGTGTGATGAGGCAGGGAGGCGTCCAGGAGCCAAAGAGCACCAGGAGTGCTGACAACAGCAGAGGCAGAGAAAAAGGCACAGAACAGATTCTCCCCTCCAGGCTCTAGAGAGAGCACAGTCCTGGGGTGCCTCAGTGGCTCAGTCAGTGAGCATCCGACTTCTGCTCAGGTCATGATCTCATGGTTTGTGAGTTTGAGACCCACGTTAGCCTCTGTGCTGACAGCTCAGAGCCTAGAGCCTGTTTCGGATTCTGTGTTTCCCTCTCTCTCTGCCCTTCCCCACTCACATTCTGTCTGTCTGTCTGTCTCTCAAAATTAATAAACATTAAGAGACAGAGAGCACAGTCCTGAAGACTGCTTGATCTTGGACTTGCAGCCTCCAGAAGAATGATGCAAGTGCATACATTTCTGTTGCTTTAAGCCACCTGTTTGTGGTGCTTTTTGCAGGAGCCCGAGATGTAAGGTAGAGATGAACAGAGGCATGATGCACAGATAGCTGTGGCTCAAACCTGAAGAATGAAGCAGGGTGAGGCCCACGGTGTGGAGGCTGGCCAGAGCGGATAGTTACTGAGAACATTCTACGCGGTGAGCGCTGCTCTGAGTGCTCTTCCTCTACCCTCCCATTTAATCCTCACAAAACCCAGTGAGGAACAACCTGTATATGCCTATTTTCCAAAGAAGGACTTGAGGTACAGAGCACTTAAGCAACTCGCTTAATGTCACAGTCAATGGCATTGAAACCCTGGCACGCCCAAGCGTATGGTCTTTTCGTTCACCCTGCATTCATTCACCCAAGGCTGACACAGTGCCCCCTCTGTGCTAGGGGGCGGGGTGCAGAGCTGAACACTTTGGTTCCCCCAACCTCACAGCCCTCACCATCTTTCTAATCCAATCCAGTTGGCACTCTCCCACACTTAACTCAAGAACTGCTCTGAAATGTAGCTGGTCTGAGCTTATGTGCTATATATGTAGAATACACACCAGGTTTAGAAGACCTAATACAAAAAGAATGCAAAATATACCATTAATAATTTTTAATATTGACTGCATGTTGAAGTGACTGTGTTTTGGATATAAACTATATCATTAAGGTTTATTGTACCTTTAAGAAAAAAAAGTGGCCACCAGAAAACTAGAGTCATGTGGGCATTCACATGCTATTTCTGTTGGATGGCGTTGCTCTAGAATGTGAAGTCCTTGAAGGCAGGGGCTGTCTCTGTATTGTTCACTGTGGGTCCCAGGAGACAGAACAGGGCCAGTACACAATGGTCCCTCAATAGAGTTGTTGGATAATTGAATAAATGACCAAATCCCATGCACCTTTGCCTGCTCATCTGTTCCCTGTGAACACAAGGTCAGACCTCACTTGTACCTTGCTTTGTCTCTCTGGGAAATCCCTCAGTTATTCTGAGGCTTAAACAGAAAACAGAGGCTGCTTCATGCCAAGAAATGGAGAGGCTGCATATGTGGTGGAATTTGGAAAATAAAAAGGGTCAGAGTATTTCCAGCCACAATGGCAGCTATCACTGACTGGATGCAAATTCTGTGCCTGGCATCATTCTCAACACTTTGTACGGAGTGAGTCATTTAATTCTAACAACCCTGTGACATCCATCTCGCCATCAACTCCATTTGATAGATGGGGGAAATTAAAGCTCAGATAGACTAAGTCACACCCCTGGGATTGCAGGGCTGGATTTGTAACCAGGTCTGTTTGATAATGACACTTGGGTTCTCAACCACTCCCACAGAGCATAGGGAAAATGGGACTGGGATTCCCCCTCCCCCACAGAGTGACCCTTCACCAGGTCCCCTTTGTGCTGAGGCCCCAGAGCAGCCCTAGACAGCGGACGTCCTGGCTCTCCTGGGTTCTGGGGAACCTATCATCTGTGTGGTGTATTACCACATTTTCTGGGCATCTAGGCTCATTCTGCCAGTACATCCAGCCATATCTTGTCATGTATCTTCTTCACCAGATGGCTGGGCTGTTTGTGGGCTGGCTCCCCCACCTTCTGTACCTGTGACGTGGCCATGAGCCAGCAGGTGAGTGAGCATCTGGGGCAGGGGATAGCCCCCACCTGTGCCTTCTGAGAAGCCATCCCTTCTTGTCCTTTGGGACCTTGGCTTCTACCGATTCCTGGAGAGCAGAAACTCGCAGAGAGGCCCCAAACCACTTGTTCCATTGCCGCTGAAGAATGTGTGCTGATCTTCCATGTGTTTGTGTTAGTCCAATGTCCCTTCAGGTCAGGTGGTGGGCCTGCAGGTCATGAACTCAGGTGCTGGGATCAGGCACCGTGCCCTTCAGTTCAGAACATCACCTCTCTCTAGCCATATTGTTGGAGAGCTCATTCTTTCTCTTTAAGGCTCAGCCTCCTCTTCAGTGAAATGAGGTCAGTAAGAAACCACTTACTTTGCTATTGTTTCCTGTCAAGGCATAGCTCAAAGTCTTGACCCCCTGTCCTCTAAACTCATACCGCAGTCCTGACTCCTGCATGGATTAACACCCATTCATTTGTAATGTCACCTGGTGGTGTGCGTGCATCTGGCAGGTATGGTTCCCATGGTCTTCAAAGAGAAAATGCTTAGCACATGAGCTAGCACTACTGCCCGGTTCAGGTCCTGAGCCTGCTCCTTCTTACTCCCTATGTGGCCTTGGTGAGGTTACTCTACCTCTCTAAACCTCGGTTTCCTTATCTCTGAGTGGCGATAGTAATACCCCTCTTGAAAGGTTGTGGTGGGGCCACGTGGAACAGTCCTGGAAAACGCATGTAAAATGCGGTCATGACTTCAAGAGGGGCGTGTTCATGTCCCTGTCCATCCACACTCTACCTGACACCTGCTCTTCCCATGATGACCAGCCCATCTCCATGAATGCAACTCAGCTTTCCCTTTGCTGAAGCCAAAAAACTTGGCATCACCGTTGACTCCGTTCTTTCTCAAACAGCCGTGAAATACTGTTGGCGGGTTGTCCCGCCTTCACCTGCTCCACCCCTCTGCTGACCCTGGTCAAAGTCGCCAGCATCTCCTACCTGCATCTCAACTCCTACCTGGTCTCCCTGTTTCCATCCTTGACTCCACAGCATGATCCTTTGGTGGGATTAGCTTGTTTGTAGATCGTTTTTATTTTTTTAAGCAAATACTTAAATGGTGCTCCCTGGGTGCCAGGCACAAGTCTGAGTGCTTTACAGATTTCAACTCACCTGGATTCTTACAACAGCCCCAGGAGGACAGTACTTAACTGAAGTCACCCATCTAGTCAGTGGCAGGGCTGGGGTGGCCATCTGGCTCCTGATTGGTGCTGCCAACAGTGATCCTCTTAAAACACGTCAGATTGTGTCCCTGCTCTGCTCAGACCCTCCAGTGGCTTCTCGTGGGCTCGGAGTAAAAGCCAAATCCTCACCATTCTGCTCTAGCTACGTTGGCCTTAAACACCGCAAGCCCACTCCTGCCTCAGGGTCTCTATGCTTGCTGGTTTGCTTTCATGTCCTCAGCCCAACCAGCCCTGATTTTCTCAGGGCCATGAGCTCTGTTAATGTCCATGAGTTTGGACATTATCTGAAGGGAATGAAGAATCCACTAAGGAGCATGGAAAAAAAGTCACGTAATGTGATGTGCCGGAGCTTGTACTTGCTCACCAGGGCCAGTTGTTAAATTTTTAGGAGATTCGCAAGCTGAGTATTAAATCATTGTAGCTTGAAATTCAAAAACAGGTGAGAGAGATCATTTACACCATGGAAGTTGGCAAGCACTACAAATCATGGCTCCCCTCCCACCCTGCCTCCCCAGAGAGCTGTCGTTAAGTATTTACCAGCACGCCAGTGGCTTTGACAAAGGTTTGTATGAAGTGCAAGTAAGGTGTTAACTTACTAAGTCAGGACAGGCTTCCCAGAAGACCTGGCATATAAACTGGGTCCTGAGACATCAGAAGGCACTTGCCAAAGGTGAGAAGGCATCCCAGACTGAGCAAACCAAGTGAGGAAAAGCACAAAGGTATGAAATTTCCCTTTGGGGTTATTAAGTACTGCAGGGTGGCAATGGTGTGTGGAGGGGAGGAGGAGGGGGAAGGCACGTTGTATGGAAAGAGAACAGCAGAGACAGGCTGGAGGCAGATTGTGTGAGAACCTCAAGACCAGGTAAGGGGCTTGGACTCTCTCCTGGGGTCCTCAGGAGCCATGGCAGGTTGTGGAGCAGGGGTAGGTCAAGGCATTGCTGAACACTGCATGTTAGCAAGCCTATTCTGGTTGTCGTGTGGAGAATGCATCAGAGATGGGAGGTCAGGCGCTGTTTGGAACCAGTTCACTTTGCATGCTTATGGTGAGGGTTAGGAGTAGATGATACAGACAGTGCCTGCCTATGGATATTCCCATACAGCTCTGTGGGAAGACTTGTCCCATGGAGGTCCCATGAGCCTCTTTTTGGGGAGTTAGTTCACTGCCAATTGCAAAGCTTTCTGGGAAACAAGAAAATTGCAGTGAGTCCTCCTTGTAAGGGAGCGTGTAAGAGGGTTGTCATCCATCTGACCTTGGGACCTCCCTCACTTGGGACCCAGGCTCCATGCACAGTCAGTCCCGGGAAGGCCATAGGAAGTGGGTGGAAATAATAGCAAGTGTGGGCACTTTCTAATTGTAGACTGTTCAAGGCTCTTTACGTGTGTTAACGCCTTTGGTTCCCCAGTGTGCCATTGGGGGAGGAACAGTTGTCATCCCCATCTTACAAATGAAACAGAGATTAGGCAACTTGTGCGAGGGCCAGCCAGTGCACAGAAGAGCTGGACTCCAACCCTAGAGACCATCCTCTTTACTGCCATCCTATGCTGCCTCTCTGTTTTCAGATACAATGGTTCTTATTTTTGCAATGGCCACAGCTCCTACTTTTATTTTCCATTTTGTACGTGGAGAAGCTGAGGTTCAAGGAGATTTCACGGTTGTCCTGGGCCAGTGAACAGCAGAGCTGGCCCTCAAACCCTGTAGCCTGAGCCCCGCCTTCCAGGAAGGAGGGAGACAAGATGAGAGAAGGTAAAGATGGGCCCCAGAGGGCAAGAGTGCCCCAGCCTGTGAGGTTTGGGTCCAGTGCTTTCAAAAGGATGAGAATTTTTGTCTTCATAGTTTGGAAATCCCATAGGAGGACACAAACATCACCCACAATGGCTCTTTTCCCGCCACACCCACCTCCTCTCTTGGCCAAGACTTTGGTTCTTCCAGGATGTGACAACAAAATCTTGCCTCAGAGTTGGAGGATGCAAATGTCAGGGCTTCCCTCTGGGTCTTAGAGGATAGGTGTTTCGGGGAGTGGTTTCACTGGGAGTGAAGAAAACTGCTGTCCAAACCCCATGTCACTTTGCATTTTGAAACTCTGCCCGTAGGCCTTGGTGTACATCCCTGATAGTTAACACACACCAAGTGGTGGAGCCTGGAGAGGTGCCCGGTGCCCATCACAGCCTGGGGAAGCCCCAAGAAGCTGGCACATGATGAATTAGGAGTTACCCGGTTTACTGAGCAGCAGCAGCATCAACTTTGGGGGCCAACTTCGAGGAAATCCAAGGAGCCTGTAACAAGAACTCCCATTTATTGAGCATTCATTATGAACCAGGAACCAGGCTAAGCATCTCACTGACTACTCAAACAATGCTATGACCTAAGCCTTGGTTGAAAGATGGGAAACTGAGTTTAAGTGTCCTGCCCCAGAGCTGAGCTGACATTTGAATCCAGGTCAGACTCCATGTGTGCAAATTAAACACCTGCACCCTGACTGCTGTGGGGGAGCAAAGGCAGAAGCAGCAGGACCAGTGAGGAGGTAGACACAATAATCCAGGTGGGAAAAAATGATAGCTCAGACTAAGGTGGTGTTGGAGAAGTCGTAAGGGATGCTTGGATTCAAGGTGTATATTGAAGGGTGTTGATGGTTGGATGTGAAACGTGAGAAAGATATTAATCAAAAGACAAGACCTAGATTTTTGATCTGAGCAACAAAGCACAAGGAAGTGTCATTTGCTAAGATGGGGACCTCAAGGGCAGGGCAGGGTTTGGGGGTGAAGACGAAAACTAACCTGGAGGGTCAATTCAACAACTGAATGGAAACACCATCAGGGGAGAGGTAGGGAGAAGAGGTGTACATTTGGTTGTCATCAGTGTATAGATGCAGTTTAAAGTCCTGGGCTTGATGAGATCATCAAGTAAAGGACTATAAATAAGAAAATGGCCAAGGGCGGAGCTTTAGAGAGTCTAGCAATTAAAGGGTGAGCTGTGTGTGTGTGTGTGTGTGTGTGTGTGTATGGGGGGGGGGAGCTAGCAGAGGAGACTGAGCAGGAAAAAGCAGTGGGTAGGAGGACAACCAGGTGAGGGTTAAAGAAAAACATGTTTTGGGGTGCTTGGGTGTTTCAGTTGGTTAAGTGTACAACTCTTGATTTCGGCTTAGGTCATGGTCTCCCAGTTGGTCCTGAGATTCAGCTGGATTCTGTGATGGGTGTGGAGCCTGCTTGGGATTCTCTCTCTCTCCCTTGTCCTCTGTCCTTACCCTGTGCACACACACGTGTGCATACTCTCTCTTTCTCTCTGTCTCAAAAAATTAAAACCGAAAAAAGAAGAACATGTTTCAAGAAGGAGAGGTGATCATCAGGTCATTGCTGCTGAAGGTCAAATAAGATAAGGAGAGATTTGGCCATTGGCTTTGGCAAAGCGTAGCCCTTTATTGACCCTGATACCCTAGTGATGACAAACTCTTTAGACCTATCATGGTGGCTGCCCTTGAATTTCTGGGTAAGGATCCCAAGATTATGGAGCGTA
Source organism: Lynx canadensis (assembly GCF_007474595.2). Taxonomy (NCBI): domain Eukaryota; kingdom Metazoa; phylum Chordata; class Mammalia; order Carnivora; family Felidae; genus Lynx; species Lynx canadensis. Next base: position 189,139,636 of record NC_044303.2, on the reverse strand, counting down.
GAGATGACAGAGCCACCATTTATTTAGACAGTCTTCTAAGTTTGGACTCTGGATCTGCCAGTAGCTGTGTGACCTTGGGTAAGTTGCTAACCCCCTCTGAACTTCACTTTCTTCATCTGTAGATGGGCAAAGATAATGCCTGTCTTATAAATTATGGTGAAGCATGGATTACATGAAATCATATATACAAAACATCAAATGCCTAGTAGGTACTTATTATTATAATTATTATAATTATTGGTTTTATTAATATTGTCAGCTTAAGAGTGGTACCTATATTTCTGAGAAAATCAACGTCCTAATTTTGAATGGGGCTTCATTAATGCTAAAGAAGGTGATGGAAAGTTCTTTGCAGTTTCAGACATTCTTCTCCCTGTGCCACTGCAAATGCTCAGCACAGAATTAGACCTAATCTGATTATATCAATCTCTGCTTTGAGCAGTTTGTTGTGCTCTCTGGGAAGAGACCAAGACCACTTCCTGGACCCACAAGGCCTGAGTAGTCCAGGCCCCCCACCTTGTCTCACACCAGGTCACTTCTCCAACTCCTCATGGTTTCCTGAGAGTGCTGTTCTCTCTCCAGCAACAGGGCATTGCTCATGCTGTTCCCTCTTCCACAAATTCCTTCTCTTCCCTCTTCCCTGTGTTAAATTCTCATCTTTCTCCTCCCGGGCCCATGGTCACTCCCTTGGGAAGCCCTCCCTGAGCTCCTGGGCTGAGTCAATTTCTTTGCTAGAAGTTGCCGGAGCTCCTGTGCCTCCTTCATGGCCCTTACCTTATTTCTGACCCTCCATTCTTGGCATGAACCTTGGTGTAATACCTGACTTCACTAGACTCAAAGTGCATAAGGGCAAGGCCAGGCCTGCTCTGCTCACCAGTGCTTGTCTTGTGTCAAGCCCAGGGTCCGGCACACAGGGAAAATAAAATACAGAATTGTTGACTGAGTGAATGAGTAGTTGTTTAACACAGTGAATACGTGAACAGATGGCTTTCCTTTTGCAGAGCAATGCAGGTGTCTCTGAAAGGTTGTTTGAAAGGCAAATATAAAACCAAATCTTATTCCATTTACTTTAATTACAATACTAAGGAGTGGGAATAAATCTTGCCCTTGAAATATAATAAAGCCATACATTAAAACCTGGACTGTCATTTCCACTCGTTTCCTTTCTACAATGATAATCTCCTGATAAGACATAAATAATGGCACTTAAAATAGGTTCCCGACTTGGCTCGGCCACTAACTAGCTGCTGATCATCGACAAGTCACTTAAGCTCTGCGAGTCACCATTTACCTCATAGGGTTGGTGTGAGGCTCTGGGTTGGTGGTGTGAAAGCTCTTTGCAAGCAAGGTCTTATTTATTATCCATTATTCTCAAGAATATGAATAACAAGCAGGACAGGCTGCGTGCCAGAGATGGTTGAGTAGGTTTGCGGGGCTGGGGGATGGCGGCCACAGAGAAACATGGAAAGGAATGAGCTTGGTTAGGAAATTTAAGATGGGGATAGAGGGGTGGGGGATCAGAGATCATGAAAGCTGGGGGGTTATGTCTACCAGGCTAAGCAAAAAAAGGGGGGGTGTTGGTGTCTAAAGCTGGGGAAGGTGACCTGAATAAAATCACCCTGGTGGCTGAATTCTTGGAAGCCACATGAAGGAAGGAAAGAATAACCCTCACCCTTAGGCTTGCCATGTGGTTGCACAGGAGAGATGCCGGGTGTCCCCCAGGTGACCTTGGCCTCTTAGGGCCGTGACTCTGCGGACAGGTCTGGGAGGCTGTCCAGGCAAATTCTGCTGCCCATTGCAGCCTGAGTTCAGTCCCCAGGAGCCGGCATGGAAGCCCCCAAGCCCTGGAGTGGGAGCTAAGCCAGCAGGGCAGGGAGAGGAGGGGTGAGCAATCCAAAGCCTCCAGGGCTGGGCAGGAAAGCAGTAAATGTGAGGAGTAGGCAGCCCCTGGAAACTCGAGGAGACCGGTGTCATTCATTCATTCATTCACTCACTCATTCAACACATAATATTAATTAAACATCTCTCTAGGTGTCACACACTGCTTGGTGCTGAAGATAGAGCATTTACATTCCAGTGGGGGAGGCTGACTACGAGAAGTAAACAAACACAGAGTAAAGTGTCAGCTTGCGATGGGTGCTATGAATAAAGATAATGCAGGGAGAAGAGAGAGTGATGGAGGCAGTTATTTTAAGTTGGAGGACCAGGAGAGGCCTCTCTATCCTCCCTCCTCCCACACTCTCAGTGATTTAACCAGATTTCACAGGGTTTTCTGGCCTCGTTCATAGGTGCTAATGAGCAGCTAGGGGTTGGCGTGGCTACAGTGATAAAAAAGGGTTTCCCTGCACCCTCTGTATCCCTGGCCTCTGAAGTAGGCTCAGCCCCAGCCAAGGGGAGCAGGTGCAAGGCTCAAATCCTGATTAAGAATAAGTATTCCCATGTGTCTGTACAGCTGGAAACAGCTGGCCCTCTGAGTCAGCCGAGAAGGAGGCTGCAGGCTGCAGGCCAGTGGGTGGAGGGGGCACAGGAGGGAAGCTCCAGGCTACAGTCGTCTGTCTCCTGCTCCGACAGCCTTACTCAGAGGGGAATAGACAGACACATGGGATGCAGTAAGTCAGGGTAGGTCTCACTGCCCCAAATATGCACCTGCCCCACACCCAGTCTCTGACTGAAATCTTACCATGAGATAGTCACTTTTCTGGAAGGTGCAAGGGCATCTCAAAATCTCTTTTTTTTTCTAAGACAGATAATGGCAAGGCATGTGATGACTTTCCATCTCAAAGAGAAAGCTCTTACTGTGACCCACAAGGAACTACATGATATGCCGTGCCTGCTTTTGGGGGCTGGCTTTATAATTTGGGGGGGGGGGCCCAGTACAAAAGGGCAAATTGGCCCTGCTACATTATCGTGAGCTCCCTGAGGGTAGAGATTCTTATCTTTTTGTTTTGGTGTGATGGCCATTCTGTTGCCAACTCCTGGCACCCAACAGAAGCTCATTATGTATTATTGTTGAGTGAAGGTGTTTGAGTCATGATGTGGATGTGTTGGGAGGGCTTCTTTTAACTTTTAGGAAGTATTACTGCGCATTGAGCACTGGTCTACAGCAGCGGTTGTCAACCCTGGCTGCACGTGAGTATCACCGCAGGAATTCTTGAGAATCCCAATGCCAGACTCCCCGGGACCAGTTCTGTCAGAATCTAGTAGGGTGGGAATCAGAATTTTCAAAGATTCTAATGTCTGGCCAAGCTTGAGGGCCAGGGGGCTGCTGTGTCCCCCTTGCTGTCAAAGGCTGTTGGACATCCAAATCACCTGGCCACCTTGGTTACTGATCAGATACCTGGGACCGTTTTCAGAGATTTTGGACGAGTAAGTTTGAGAAGGGGCTGTCCTGTTAACAAGATCCCCAGGGGATTTTGCTTACACCGAAGTCCGAGAACCTGAATTATCTTGGATTCTCTGATTGTGCCCATTTTATAGACAAGAAAGAATAGACTGAGAGAGGCTGTGTAGTTTGTCCATGGTAACTGGCAGAACAGAGATTCGAACCCAGGGCTTCTGAAACCATGATCTGAGCTTACCCACTAGCTCCCCTGCCTTTCCTCCATCACAAAAACTAGGTGTGCTCCAAGAGTAGTGGGGCGATCTGGTTGTGAAAAACAAAGGTAAGATTAAATAAAGATAGGATGCATCTAATATTGTCTATTTTGAAGATGGACAAGTTGGTTACCAGCTCTGTGGTGATGAAACAAGTCTGGCGGGGAACTGACCTCCATCCCAAGGATCACTTGGGTTGGAAGAGCTAGGATTCCAACCCAGTTCTCGAGGCCTAGGATCTAGGCCATTTTCCCTAGACCCTCCCTCAAGTTCCACATTAGTAAGCAAATTGTTAAGCTCTTAGGGCATCCCAGAATCCTCGATGCTTGTGCTTGGCACACAGTAGGCTCTCAAGCAATGATGGCCAGAGGTATGGCTGACTGGATGGATGAATAGATAGGGGAGGCTGTGAAAGCGTCTGAGTGGCACACATCTCTTTGGTGGGTTTACACTCTATTTTCAAGTAGAGTTGCGACCACTAGAGGGCGATATCGGACAAGAGAAACAAAAGAAATGCTTCACCGTTGTTTCTAGGACTGGGGAAAATAATACATTTGTGGCTGTGGATTTAAATCAAAAGGAGGCTCTAATTCACAGAGCAATTAAAGTGAGCATTGCTTTACCCTGAGTTTATAGGCTGATGGGAACCTTTCTCAAGCCACAGTAACACATGGGGCCATCCCTGACCTTTCTAGATTGAAAATCAACAGATTAAGAGGGGAGGAGGGGAAATCTTGGCCATCTTGGCCATCAAGGATGTTTATAGATAATAGCAGGTTAAAAAAAAAAAGACATTTTGTAGCTTCCCAGACTTTTACAACATTGATGGGAGTTAATGTTTCGAGAAATGGTATTATGATGAAGTTGTATGCTGAATTAATTTTCCATAAATAAAACCATACATTTTCACAGATTGTTTTTTCTGCCCTATCATGGAGGTGTGTGCTGTCTGTGGATAAAAGTTCTCTCCCTTCTTTCTTCTGACCTCTCTCCTCTCCATGAGCCTCGGGGTAAGAGAGACCTGGGTTTGTATCTGAGCTGTGTTGCCACTGGTTGTGTGACCTTGGGTTCATCACTTTACTGCTTTGAGGTCAGAGTTGTCAACTAGAAAATAGCTGGGGGGGGGGCACTGAAGGTTTGTCATGAGGTCCAAAGAGAGAACTTGTGGAAAAGGGTCGCATGCGGAGCCCTCAACGCATGGGGGCCACTTTCCATATTATGCCCCCTTTTCCTTGGAAGATGCTCCTTCCAGCTTCTCCCTGCCCCTTGCTTCTCTCCTTTTGCCTCAGGCACCAAAAGTTCTGTTGTCAAAAGAATAGCTAAGTCTTTAGGGAGAGTTCAGAGCCAATTGTTCCTCCCTGGGGCCACCACTACTGACCCAAGATCACAGTTGAGAAGAAACTGAACTGGAGAGAGACCCAGAGGAATGAATTCCAAATGGCAGCCTTTCAGACTCACGTCTACTTAGTACTAACAATCGTTACAATTATAGTAACATTTCCTGGCATATATGATGTGATATGCTCTGTGCCCCATGTTTTGTACGCATTATCCCCTTTAATTCTTACCACAAACTTATAAGCTAGGTGTTTCAGCATGTTCTTTTTACGGGTGAGGAAACTGAGGATCTGTTGAGAAGGAGGCCAGGAATAAAATGTGTCCTTCATTCATGTGATTCCAAGGCGACTTCATAGAAGGGTGTATGTAAGCGTGTCAGCAAGGTTGAAAGGAAGGCGAGGGCACATGACACAGAGACCTGGGAAAACATTATGGTGGAGGAGTCATTTGAACATGGCCTTCTGGATTAGTTTGGGTCTCAACAGGCAGAGATGAGAAGGGAAGAAAGCATTAGAGGCTGGAAGGAACCACCAGGAGCCACGGCAGAGAAGCATGGGGTTTGTTTTGGTGACACGGACGTGTTGGTAATGCATCACCGTATGAGGTAGGTGCTACCTATCATTATTTGCATTTTACAGAGGAGGAAAATGAGGTACAGAGAGGGTGATTAATTTGGCTGAGGTCACACAGCTAAGCGGTAGAGCTGGGATTTGAACTGCCATCTGTCTGACTCCAGAGCCTTTTCAGGGTGGAGATCACATATGGGTCTCAAATCAGTCAGCAACTAAGGGAAGGCTTTAGTATTTGCAGCTTCTGGGAAGATTCTAGGCCCAGCAGCCACCCATGCCCAAAGTAGCATACCAGTGCTCCTCCCCCCACCCCCAAAATTTGTGGGGGCCAGGAGGGAGAGAATAGTGGGAACAGGACAATTTTCAGATTCTCAGATAACTGCAGTGAGGCTGTACATTTGCAGAGCACCTACATTTTTCCTCCCTCCTTCCTGGGATCAGGTTACTCTCTTGCATTCTTTTACATTTCATAATAATGGCTTGTTAACCACATGCTGAATCCTGAGATGACAATGAGGTCTGGAGTTGGTTTGGAAGCCTGCTGGAGGTCACGTAGCATCGAGTGGTGGATGGGGGTTTCAATCCCAGCCTGAGCCATTCACCATGGCTTTGCTGCACCCCCCCCCCCATACCCCCTCGCCATGCTTCTTTTGCTTCTCACAATGGCCCAAGACAGGTCTTTGGGCTCAGTAAATCTGACCTGCTTGCCATGACTTGAGGTTGGTCAGCTAGCCCAGAGGCCAGATCCTGACTCCTGGTCCAGTGCCCTCTCTGCTGCCCCCACCTCCCAAGTCTGTCCTGAGGCAGCAGGTGCTGATGGACCCCAAGTGTCCACTGTACCTCCACAGTCAGGGTCTTGGCCTCACATTTTTGTCCCCTGGGAGCTCTGCCCAGAGAGGGCAGGAAACCCAGGTCACTGGTGGATCTGTTCATGTGGGTTTTAGGATCAATGGAATCCTGTCTCATTTCACGTGTGAACAGAACCCCCCTTGGCCCTGGAGGGACATTTGTAGAACTGGGGCAATATTCACAGATGGACCAGGGAATGATTTTAATGCACATACTGAAATCTCATTTAGAGGAAGGTAAGGTATGAGGGGCACCAGAGGGGATTCCCCCTGCGAATTTAGGGGAATTTCCAAGGTGGCAGTGAGAGTGGGGGGAGGACAGAAGGGAGTGTGTACATTCATTCCTTCATTCAGTTTTTCATCTCTTCGCTCAGCACACACACCCTGAGCAAGCTGTGTTCTATTCTGTGCCAGGCTGTGTTCAAGGCATGAGAGGAACAGCAGGGAAGAAAACAGACAAAATGCTCACCCTCACAGTGCCCTTATTCTATTGCTGATAGCGGTGCGGTGGGGTAGGGTGAGCAAATACAATGAATACACAGTAAATTAGGTGATGGTGACAGTGACTTAACAAATCAGGGAAGGAAGGAGGGGAGGGCTGGTGGAGTTGAATCTGTCTGCATACGGACCTTCATTCTAGTTCCAGGTGGAGCTAGAATCAGGTTGTTTTTGTTTTTGTTTTTCTAAACAAGCAGGTCATTATTCAGAAAACCCAGATTCACCCTATATGGGTTAAATGCAGGTAAGTCCAACACCTGGCAGGGGACTCTCAGAGCCAAGGAGGGACTTAAGGGTGAAATTATTCTCTGCTCCATACAGGGCCAGTTCACGCAGAGCCGGGGACCCCAGGCTCACCCTTGACTGGTGGGTTGGGAACAGCACTGACCCGGGTGGTCAAGACCAGTATGGATGTGTGTTCTGCTGCCACAGGCTGCCCTTAAGAGACAGAGGGTATGTATGTATTTATTAATAGGGAGAAAGAGAGGGCAGGAGAGGAGCAGAGAGACAGAGAGAATACTAAGCAGGCTCTGTGCTGTCAGTGCAGAGCCTGATGCAGGGCTCGATCTCACAGACCGCGAGATCATGACCTGAGCCCAAACCAACAGTCAGACATTTAACCGACCAAGCCACCCAGGTGCTCCATCTTGCTGGCCGTTATGGAGATGGCTGGGAATTCTGGGACGGGCTTTCCCCGTCATGAGGCCATAAACCTGAAGTGAGATATAAGCTCATCATGTTACATGTTAAACGCGGGTTCAGGGGCTGAACCAAATCTTCATCAGCACCTTCAGTTTAAGGTCCACAGACACCCCCTTCTTTTACAGACTATCTGGAGGCCCAAGAATCAGATTTATGAGACAATGGCTCTCTTTTGCTTGGAAACTTAGGTAGTCCAAAAGGAGCTGTGTTGGGATCTGTACTAGGATATTTATGAACTTTTTTTTTTTGAATGCCAGAAGTAGTTTTGTATTTTTAAATTATTTTGAATTTTTTGTGACTTTTCATCCACTCATGAAGTGCCAGTCATTGAAAAGGATTTATAGAGCAACTTCTAGGGAACAGATGCTGTCCTAGATGTCGTGGTCCCTGTGCCCATGCTGCTAACAGTCTAGTGACACACACAGATAAATAAATCAGTGGTTGTAATATGGGGCTATGAGGGAGGAACTTGAGGGTTGTTTTGGGAGATACTTAAACATGGAGGTCAGGGATGGCTTCCTGGAGGAAATAATGCCACAACTGGAAGGAGGTGACTGGATAAAGAGGCTTGGGAAGACCACTAGATCCTTAAGAAAGAGCAGGGCCAAGCCCGGAGCAGAGAGCAGGAATGTGTACAGCTGCAGCTGTATGGGGTGGGGGGGTGGTGAGGTAGAGGTGAGCGATGGTGCATTAGACAGGTAGGGTGACAAAGGACCAAACTGGGAGGCATACACTGGGAGGCATCTTTTTTTTTTTTTTAAGTTTTCATTTATTGAGAGAGAGAATGGAGGAGGGGCAGAGAGAGAGGGAGAAAGAGAATTCCAAGCAGGCTCCACACTTTCAGTGCAGAGCGTGATGTGAGGTTCCAACTCACTAACTGTGAAGTCATGACCTAAGGCGAAACCAAGAGTTGGACACTCAACTGACTGAGCCACCCAGGAGCCCCGGGAGGCAACTTATAAGGACACTAGTCACGTTGGATTCCAGTCTACTATAATGATGCCATTTTGACTTAATCACCTCTTTAAAGGCTCTGTCTCCAAATACAGTCCCATTCTAAGGTACTGGAGGTTGGGGCTTCAACATGTGAATTTGGGGGACACGATTCAGATCATAACACATGGGCAGTGCCTAGATCACACAAGGCCTGGGAACCGTGTTAAGGACTTTATCTGAAGACGAAGAGGAGTCACAGCAGAGGCTAAGGCAGGGTGACAGTGCCCGTGTTTGCATTTTACAGATTCTTACAGCAGCAAGGGGAAAGAGTTGGAGAAGAATGGAGATGGGTTTGCAAGTGGTTGGGTGACCCTCTAAGAGAATCTGGCAGAAGGAGAGACTCAGGAGATAGAAACAATAGGATTTGTGATGGACCACCTGTGGGGGCAGGGCAGGGGAGTGTCAGGGTGAGCTGGATTTCTGGTTTGGGCCCCTGGGTGGGCCATGGAAATCGTCACCGAGCATCCTGGAGGAGAGCCTGGTCCAGGTGAGGGGAAGGAGACAAGTCCAAGGTGGGGGGCAGGCTGGTTTGAGGGGCCTGTGGGACATCTGAGTGGAGGCGGGTATCCAGCTCTGGAAAGACATCTGAAAGTCTGGTTTGGAGATGTGAATTTGGGACTCATTAGCTCTGGATGGTAATTGAAGCCATGGGAACGGATGAGGGAGGGGTGCTGAGCCATGAGTTTGAATATGCAGAAGAGAGGTGTGTGTGTAGAATGACTAACTTCCCTGCTGATATGGAGACCCAGGTCATCATCCCGCCCCTGTTCTCCTATCTGAGAGCTACCGGGAGCCTGGGGTGAGGAGAGAATCTAGGGTCTCCTGGGTGTTAGCTCCCTTCCTGAGGCCTGAGGACATTTAATCAGCTTTTGACACTTAATGAGTCACTGGACACCCTCCCAGCTGAGTCAGCCCAGGTACCCCTCCCAGAAAGGACACGCTAGGAACTCTTACAGGCTTCACCACCTGCCTTGTTGATCAGAGGGGAGGGAGGGAGGGGGTGGAGTGTCTTTCCTGGCCAGCACACTGCAGCGTCCTGTCTACACAGGGATAGACAAGAATAATGACGCCAATGAACTAAATATGTTTGCCGGGCTTGAGGATGTGTGACACATGTTTTTGCTAATAGCAATAGATTTGTCCTTTTAAGATGTCTTTCCTGAGCCACTTTTAAAATAATAACAGCTGACATTTATAGAGTCCTCACTAGATTCCAGACAACGTGTGGGGCCTTTGACCTGTGTCGTCTTGATTCGTCCTCACAGGTGGGCGCTGTGGTTATTTCCGTTTTGCTGGTGAAGACAGCGAAGCTTGGAGAGGTGAAGAAGCTAGGTTGTGCAGTTTGTGAGCGGAGGGCCCGGAAGGGAGCCCTAGCAGGCTGATGTCAAGCCCTCCCACAGCTAGTCATTGTGCCACATGGCCGCCACCAAGTGTGTTCCTTCGTGGAAGCGGGACCTTCATGAACCTCATGTGTTTCCCTGGCCTCATAGTCAAAACACCTGGGGCTCATCCCCAGCTCCTCCACAGGCTGGTGTGTGACTGGGGTAAGTTGCTCACCTTTCTGTATCTCGGTCTTCTATCTCCCGTAAGACGAAATAATAGTTCCTACTAGAACAGGATTTGGGGGTGGGTATAATGGCAATACATAATGGTTATGAAGCACTTATCTCCATGCTGAGAACATAGCAAGTGCCTGTGGCACATGTATTGCCCAAAGCTGTCCATCTCAATATCGACACCATCCCACAGGCTCTTTTACCCGTGTGATGGCGACACTGCTTCACTGACCGTTAGGTTTAGAGTCCCTCCTTTTGGACCAGGATGCGTCGTGGTAAATGCCTTGGCCAACAGAGTACAAAGTAATACTATGTGACTTCTGAGACTAGATCATGAAAGTGTCCGCCTGCCTCTTTCACTCAATCTTGAGACATGTGCCCCGGGGAGCCTTGTGTCAACAGGTAAGTGGGCTGGTTAACCGGCCGCCATTGTGTTGGAGAGGGCATGTAGTAGGGAGACCCTCACAGAGACAGAGTGATACCCGGGAGCCCCAGCTCTTCCAGCTTCCCGCTGTGTGAGTCTTCTCTCACTGGGCACCAGCCAGAGTGAGTGAGGTGAAGGGCCCCACCTCTGAGCCCAGTGCAGCTGATGCCGAGTAGAGCAGAGACGAACTGTCCCAACCAAGCCCTGCCCCGTTGCAGATTTGTGAGCAAAATAAATGTTTTTCTTTTAAGCCCCTATGTTTGGGGGTGGTTTCTTATGCAGGTTAGATAATGAGAACAATGCCCAATAAATGGCTTTTGATGTTATTACTTCTGCCTGAATTAGTGCACCGTCACTATACATCAGGAAGATAATGTCCTGAGGTGGGGTAAATTTTGCTCCAAAGTGTGTCAACTCCTATTGGCTGTTTGGGGGTTAATAAGTGGCTATAAAAGCTGATCAGATTGGAGCGCCTGGGTGGCTCGGTCGGTTGAGTGTCTGACTCTTGATATCGGCTCAGGTCATGATCCCAAAGTTGTGGGATCGAGCCCCACATCGGACCCTACGCTGAGCATTGTGGAACCTGCTTGAGGTTCTCTCTCTCTCTCTCTCTCTCTCTCTCTTTCTCTCTCTCTCTCTCTCTCCCTGCCCCTCTCTCTCCCTCTGCTTCTCCCACCCCACTTGCTCTCTCTCTCTCTTTCAAAAAAAAAAAAAAAAAAGCTGATTGGATCATCTGAGATCCAAGGGTTTATACTATGCAAATGAAAGACAGCCAGGATGAAATCCCTGTATGTGGCAGTGCAGGGAAAGGGTTCTTCTCTGTAAGCCTCCATAAGCTAAGGCAATACATCCTTTGGCATATCATATTAACCATTTTCTAATATTTTCCTGTCAACAATATCACTTCAGCCACAACATATACTTCCTAGTTGGTGTAGGACAGGGGTTCTTCACCCCACATTCCAGTTGGGCAAACTGAGACATAGTGAAGAGAGGTGACAAGACTCAAGGACATACGGCCAGTTAGGGGCAGAGCAAAGAAAGTATACTCTCCTTGCCGTTAGAGTCTAGCTCTTCAACCTGTTAGCTGTGTGACCTTAAGCAAGCTAATTAGCCTCTCTGTGCCTAAATTTTCCCATCTGTCAAATAAGGATAAAAATGGTACTCCTTCAGAGGGTTGTGGTGAGGATTAAATAAGATATGTCATGTGAAGTGTTTAGAATGCTCCTGGCATATAAGAAATGGCTAGGAAGTGGCTGAATTGGGGTTTTAGATTAGGTGGTCTAATTCCAGACTCCAGACTGGTGAGCCTACATCCCGGTAATTCTCATCAATCCCCCCAAAAGCTAGACAGCAATATCCCAGGTATCCCACTGTTCCCCACAGAGCATGATTTGAGTTCTCCCTGGGCACTCTTCTGTGTGCACTGTGCCTTGAATACATGATGCCCTAAATTGAAGGAAGCACCGTTCCCTCCTCTTTTATTAATGCAGCCCAAGATTACACTGCTATTTTGGCAGTCACATCATACTGTTGACTCATCCTGAGCCGACAGTCAAAATCCTAAGTGTTCCTTCCACCTGTGCCAGCATCAAGCTGCATTCCTTCCCAGCTACGATCGGTGCAGTTGGAGAATTTAAAAATCTGACTACAGAATTGCGTAGCTTGTTAGCTTATGCTCAGTGCTGTAGCCAGTTTGAGAAAGAACCCAGGTGTGCTCCTCCTCCCTGGGTTCCTGGACACACCCCATACGCCTTGAATATACCGTCCCTTTTGTTCCTTAGTTAGTTTGAGTGCCTTGCTGTTACTTGCAGCGGGAAAAGCAAGTCACAGACTGGCTTCTGACTGGTCCCTGTGTAGGAAGACAGGAGGCATGGCCTGGGAGCTTATGCCATGTGCTAGGTCCAAGGCCCAACTCTGATGAGTTGCCATCTGAATAGGACAGAGCTGAAGACAGAGGCTGTGTTCTGGGAGGACACTCACTGGCATAATGAATCAGGCTTCTAGCATATTGGTTGTTCAGATGGCTCCCAACCACCCTCAATGTGCTGTCATCTAACCCACGTTTTTCCAGTGCCCACAAGGATGAAATGATATTTTCGTCATGTCTCATTTCTGGCTGAACTACAAACTGGTCTAGTTTGGGCCAGGTGTCTGCCTGTCTGTGCTCTGATCGGCTGTTGCAAAGGGCAGACTCTTCAGTTCAAACCTGTCCTCAGAGAAGTGGCTGTGGAAGTTGGGCAGGCACCCCCAAATGCTCGTGTGTAGGGGGTTAATCACATTCATGTTAGGATATTTCTTTGGTAAATCCCCCCAATTTAACTTACAGTTAATTTAATTTGTACCATTTGAAATTCTGAATCAGTGAAGCTAAGGCTAGAATTACTTTAGCAGGACCAAGCTGGTAGTTCCTTTTGGGAGTAATGCTCTGCTGGGCATCTCGTGCATTATTGTCTGACATTCTTGCTTAAGATGGTCTAGATCAGCCTCAGCGTCCCTTCTTGGGAAACTTTACTTGACCTCCCTATAGGAAACAGTGTTACCTTCACTCCAAGCTAACAGAGGGGACTTTTCCGAAGGTGTGGGCAGAATTAAAGGAATCCAGCCAAGGAAGGTGATGCCTTCCTGGAGCTAGCGAGAGCTGCAAGGCTTACCCCTGCTGGACTGGAATAGGCAGGGGAGGGCACAGTCCTTGAGGCCAGAAGGGTCATAGTTGCAGGGATTGTAGGAAAGGGCACCTGGCAGGATCTGCCTTATGTAGAGGGAGGCGGCCCACCGGTAGTCACCCAGCAGGGAGGAGCTGAGAAAATAAATACCTCAGCCTCATTTTCTCCTCTCCCTCAATCTCCTGCCAGTGTCTCAATTGGCTGAATCTAACTGGGAGCCAGAGGGCAAGAGATCCTGTGGAAACAGTCCTTACATGCTAGCCTACTGCGGGCACCAAGAAGGATGGAAATACGTGGAAAGTGGATCTGGTGGCAGGGTGGGGCGCGGGGGTGGGGTGGAATGGAAAATATGCAGCTCATCCTAAACGAGGTCCCTGCTCTTTGCTCCCCAGATCACCGCTGTTTCTAATTCACTGCAGTTACCAGGAGATTAGCTATGTGGTGAGGACTGCATCTGAGTTGTTCATTGTTCTATTCCCAGTGCTCGACACTGGGCCTGGTTTGTTGTGGTGTGCAATAGAGCTTGGAAAATGACTGGGGGGATATACGTCTGGGGTCACCACATGGGCCATACATGACTGAGAGCAGTGAATCACCCAGAACCCTGCTTGCACATGAAAGGGGCTGTTCGGGGGATTGGGGGGATAAACAGGTGCACAACTGAGTGAACAGATGAATTATATGAGTGGAACACCTTCAAAATCCCATGCTGCCAAGTCTGTGTCACAATTTGACCCCAAATTCATTAAATTCAGCAAGACTTGTTCCTTCCTTAGAGGCACGGCAGCATATGCATCTGTCATTGTCTCTCGCCCTGTGTCCACACCATCCCGTTCTGATAGCTTCTCCTCCATTTCTTCTGAAGCAGACCAGGGATGGTCACCTTAGGTCACCTGTTCAACCCTGGTCTAGGGGTGAGCTGTGATGAGGCCGAGATGATCAGACTGTCCGTGAGAATTGGCTGCAAATCCCCCAATGTTGAATAATATGTTGCTTCTTATTTTTCACTTTTTTTTTTTTTTTTTTTTTGCTTAAGTGTCTCAGAGATAATTGTTGTTTATAGTCAAAGAACTGATGCACTCAGACACCCAGAGGAGAATTCCAGACTGACCAGGCTGTACCGTGATGTGGCCATAAACCGTCTTGGGCTTTATAGCTGCACTTTTGGGGTTTGAATCCCAGGGCTGTCACTTCTTAGCTGTGTGACCTTAGGCAAGTTACTTATCTTCTCTGTGTTTCAGTTTCTTAATCCTCGAAATGGGAGGGTTAAAAGAGTTAAAGCACGCAAACACTTAACTCCAGCACCTGCAACATGATGAACACTCATTAAATATCACCAGGATCCTGACCATCCAAGCAATTTGAGAAGGAAAAGAAAAATTGATGGAATTGTACTTTCTTAAATAATGGAAAAAAGAAATTCACACTCATGGAATAAATTGGAATGAATTAGCTGTTTCTCAAGGGCCACTCATCTCTTTCTTTCCACTCTGATGTGGGGTGGGGATAGAGAAAAAAGGATCTGAAGCTGCGTCCAAAGGGGCCGTTCAAAAATGAGCTGGTGCTTTTATATTTTTCAAGAAAATCTAAAGACCAATGACTGTATCTGGTATTCTCTCTTCCTTTCTGAGAAAGTTCATGAGTTCTTCGCCCTGAATAAGCTTGGTTCTCTACGTCTTCCCACAAGGAAATTAAATTTTCAGGTCCTGCACAAAAGTTTAGTTATCACTAATATAATCATTGGTGCTGTCACTGTAGGGCTGTAGGAGCGGGAAGGGGGTGGAGGATGGATGTGACAGTGATGAGGAAATATTCCTGGCTCCCTTTCTCAGACATGCAGACACGGGGTTGTGTGCACGCACACACATATAATACACAATGTGAAACACTCCCTCAAGTATGTACCAGCACAACCATATGCATCTGTTCACAAAAAGATGCACTTTCTCATGAGCAGTTATTATCCTGAGTGTTTTTCAACAAACTCAACCCAACCCACATTTTGGTGGGGGTGTTTACTCAGCCGGAGCTAGGCATTGAGGGAGGCAGGGAGAAGGGCTTGCTACCGGCATGATTATGTCCTGGTCCTGCCTTCCAGGAGATTTCAAAGCAACGTACTGGGAGACAGAGACACTTCCCAGCAGCCGATAAAAGGTACACTGCGATAAGGGCTACACGAGAAACTAAGAAATTGCTAAAGATTGCTTCCTTTCTTTACCTGGTTTTTTAATGGATTCTGGACTTTCATACATTCTCAGTGCAGTTTTGGAGTCAACCAGCCTCGTTCTGCATTGGTCTGGATTTGAATGTTACATTTACTACTTCAAAGCAGTGACGCTTTTGAACCTGGTTTCTTAGTCTGTCTACAGGATATTAATATTACCTGTGTGTGTTATGATAGTGTTCTGCTGCAAATAACAGAGATCGAATGGTAGTGGCTTAACCAAGGAAGAGTGTGTTTTTCTCACGTTAACAAGCAGTTCAGGGGTGGGTAATCCTGTATTGGTGCCATTGTTCATGGGACTCATCAGGGACCCAGGCTCCCTCTGTCTTGCTACCCAAGCACCCAGGGCCACAAGGTGGCTAAGACATGAGCATGTTGCATTTGTCTCCCTTTGAAGAGCTTTCTGGAGAGTCCCACTAAGTGACTCCATCTTACACTTCATTGGCCACAACTATGCCAGGATGACCAACGACACCTGCAAAGGAAGCTGGGATCCTGAGTATTTTAACTGAACACAGTGTTGCCTGAAACAAAACCGAGGTTCTGTGAAGAAGGAAGAAAGGGAGACCCCAGCAGTTTCTAACACACTGTCTCAGAGTTGTTAAGACGATTCCCTGAGCTTATTCATGTCAAGCTCAGTCCAATGCCTGACATGTGGTAACTATTGTTATCAGTCGACGCTCTCCCCAATGTCTTCTCTGAGGATCCCCTGGTGAGGTGGCCAATGGACACTCAGTCTCCTCACTGTCCTAGTGCTCCCCCGACCATAACTCATGCCTCATGACTCATGCAAGCTCAGCTTCTCCAGAAAGTCTTCCTTCACCTCTTCTGATCACCTCTCAGATATCATCTGCTCTTTTGCAAACCTGTAGCACAAAATTATTATATCACTCAGTTGTAATTTAACATAAATTTCCTGGTGTAACTAAGTCTGCATTTGTGTGTTTAATTTTTTCCTCCCAACTTATAAGGCAGAAATTATATTTTATTCCTACATCACTGCCTCAAAGCTCTCATTACTGTTCTTACACATCGTAGGTGCCCACACTGAATAGATTATAGGGCGTTCTGAAGTAGCCAGCTTTGGTTCCAGTTGCTAGGAGGGCTGGGATGTGGTAGGCCAGGGATTTATTCACATGTGTGCAATAATACATCAAGCCCTTTTGGGCATTTGCTGTTCTGTCTATGTAGCTAAGATAGCCAGGTTGTGGTCTAGTAAATGTGCACTGTGGTCACTCTCTGAACAAGACGGGGTGGGGGGGCGGGGAAAGGTGAGGCTTTGAATGCTATCTGAAATCAAGAAATCATTCATTCCGTCAACTGAACCCCTGCTGTGTGCTAGGAATAGTGCTGAATAGGGACTGCTTGGTCCCATGTCATTTCCCCTAAGGTCTTTCTTTCTACCTTGAGGTAGGATGAGCTCGTTGTTCAGCAATACTCACTTTCTTCAGGTTTTGAATCAAGGGGACTTCCTGGAGCCTATCAACTTCAAAACCATTTCCTAAAGTAGACCTGTCCTCTTGCTTTCAGAGGGACTCTTGACAAATAAGGAAGAAGTACATGAAGGACTATCATGGGTTGGAAAGCCCCAGAAGTACTGCCCCTAGCCAGCTCATGTCCTGGTTCCTGTGGGGTTCCCACATGAGCTACCCTCTCTCCCAATCCAGTGGAAAGGATAGGATTTGTCCTCAAGCCGGTTGCATTTCTTCCCTTAAAGTGAGTGAATTCAGCAAATACTTTCTGAGCCCTTGTTGTGTATAAGGTACTGTGTTGGCATGGATAACAAGAACACAGATATTAAATCAATTAAGTGACTGATTAAACAGTTGATTAGGCTGTGCTAGCTAATGGGGATAGCTTTATCTTTTTAAGACTGATAGAGCACTTTCTGGGTCTATGCGCCTACTGCCTTACGTATGTTTTCTCCTTGGATCCTCTGAGGGTTTATATCCACACTCTGAGACAGGTGGAAAGTAGAATAATTATTCTTTACTTCCCCCACCTCCTGCTTTGTGTTGAATCCATGAAGGAGGAGGGCAGGTTGGAGATCTAAAAACAGGATCCGATATTCTGGGACAAGACCACCTTTTGGTTGAGGTGCCCCACGCCAATATGGGGCGGCTTCAATAGAGCAGGAGTGGCTGCATTTTTAGGTGGAGAGGGTCTTGTGCTGTCTTCCCCGCGCCCTGCCTCTGAGTCTCCCTCAGGTCTAGCCGATGTGGATGAGATCTCAAAATGCCCCTACACCCTATTTGTTTTTTTTTTTAATTTTTTTTTCAATGTTTATTTATTTTTGGGACAGAGAGAGACAGAGCATGAACGGGGGAGGGGCAGAGAGAGAGGGAGACACAGAATCGGAAGCAGGCTCCAGGCTCCGAGCCATCAGCCCAGAGCCTGACGCGGGGCTCGAACTCACGGACCGCGAGATCGTGACCTGGCTGAAGTCGGACGCTTAACCGACTGCGCCACCCAGGCGCCCCCCCCTACACCCTATTTGATTGGGGAGAGAAATGCAGTTAAGAAGTCAGAATCTAGTGCCTGCTATGGGGTCACTGGGATGTGGCTTGAGGGGACATCCTGGCAGAGTCGTTAGTAATGGGCCAAAGGTGGGGCTCAGAGAGGACAGTTCTCAGGATCCACAGACCCGAGAAGACACTCAGCCATTGGGAAAACAACTTGTATTTACTGTACCACTGTTACATCAGGGGTGGACACTTTGGAAGCGGGTGGGACAAGGGGAGAAGCCCACACCCAGGCCTAGAAGGATGGCATATACCTCAGTGAAGTCCAGCCTGGACATTGGGTGGTACCTAAACCAACCAGGACGACAGACATATCTGGAACAGGGGACCCTCCCATCAGGCTAGAAGGCTAAGAAAAAGCCTTCTGGGGGGGCGCCTGGGTGACTCAGTCGGTTGACTGTCCAACTTCGGCTCAGGTCATGATCTCACAGTTTGTGGGTTCGAGCCCCGCATCAGGCTCTGTGCTGACCGCTTGCTCGGAGCCTGGAGCCTGCTTCGATTCTGTGTCCTCCTAGCCGCGTTCCTGCCCCTCCCCCGTTCACGCTTTGTCTCACTCTGTTTGTCAAAAATAAATAAATGTAAAAAAAGAAAAAAAAGAAAAGAAAAAGCCTTCTGGGAATTTAGCTTCCCCCTGGAGGAGATAAGATGAAGGGGAAGAGAAAGAAGTTTCAATTCAATTGAATAAATTACCCCCAAAGAGATGGGCTTTCAACCAGAGAAGTGATGCCATTATCTGGCTGTGGAAAGAGCTAAGAGTTTTTTCCGCCCTTGCAGAAACAGTGGTACCAGAATTGTGACTGTGAACTTTATACCCACAAGAGGGTTTAGGTAAAAACTCCTCAAATATTTTCTTTTCTAGTCTTCTCTTGACGTCCCCCTCAGACAGCCTTCTCATAATCTGAAGTGTCTTGCCAGGACCAAGGTAGATATTAAACCCATGATAATGGCTGAGGCTTCATCAGTAGACTTCACGGTTTCCCTGAGGGAATGCATATTCATTTTCCTCTTTAATCAATGGAGAAACAGAAGATGACTCACCCCTCAGAGCTGAGGGGGAAGTCATGATGCCCTTGACTAGAGTCCCCTCCAGCTTCTGTTTTTTTCTAGGTTGAGGTCAAGGCAGCCCTGTGAGGAAGGCAAGAGGGAAGAGAGGAGGAGGTGCTGGGAAGAGAGGTGGTGGCTGTTTGGGAAAGGGGCTCTTCCTGTCAGAGGCTCTGTCTCTACCCAGACCCAGACTTCAGTCTGAAGTGCCGTTCCCCGCCTCAAACACCCACTCTCAGATCCACACACTCACATGCGGAACTGTCCCTCACCACCATGGTGACAAGTGACCCTGCCCCGAGGCTGTTTCTTCTTCCACAGGCAGGATGAGGAAGGAGATTATGGAAAAAATAAGAACAAAAACAAAAATAAAACTGCTCTGTAGAGAGAAGGAACAGGGAGCAGCTTCGTGTCTCCCTTCCTTGGAGTATAAAGCATTCTACCTAATTCTTCTTCACCAAATGAGGTTGCCAAGGGATGTCGACGTGGAGTGACCCCCACAGTGTGGGTTCAACTTACGAACTCAATATACTACCCTCATAAAACCAGATCAATTAAAAGGTGATTATTCACTTTACAGGCAATGGCTTTGCCTCTGCACAGGATTCCTTTAAGGAGTAGTTCCCTAGGAGCATTTAAGAATTAGCTTGTAGTCATGAGTTTTTGATGGAAGGCATAGGGAGGCAGAAAAACAGGAGCTGTAGTCTGCTGGACATCCAGGAGGAATGAAGGAAAAAGATGAAGGATCTCTGACATTATGTAAATCAACGGGGAAAACAGGATGGATTCCCCAAATTAAATTTACATGCAACTTTGCATAACATTATAAAATATTAGCTTTTTGCAAAAACCTAACATTTACTACTATGTGCTGAACCAGTTTATTTACATGAATCCTCACGATAGCCATAAAAATAGATGTTTTTATCCTTACCTGTAGATGAGTAGACTGAGGCCCAGGATGGGAATACACTTGTCAAAGGTCACAGATGTTTCAAGTTCACATTACTCTGTAAGTCAATAGTCATAAATTCAACTGTGTGTGTGTGTGTGTGTGTGTGTGTGTGTGGTGGTTTTGGGTTTGTTTGTTTTGTGTGTGTGTGTGTGTGTGTAGCACAAGGGGTTAATCAATGTTCATTCCTCTATTTGAAAATGTTCTTTTTTTTTTTTTTAAAGGAAACTATTTTGGGATAGAGTAAATTAAGGAGTAAACATGAGTCTCACTGTTCGTTTATTTTCACTGAGTGCACACACTCCTCCAACGATAATTCATCCAGGATGTGAGCTGGAACTCATTAGAAGTCACTGGGCCTGGGGGAGAAGATAAAGCCACAGTTAAAGACATCTGAGCCTTTTAGGACAATTTGTTATCTTGGATTTCATTTTTAATAGGACACACTAATTCACACAAGGAGTCCCCAGGGCAAGCAAATGGTGCCCTGTAGTTGTTGTGGGTCCCTGGGGTGTCCAGGCATGAGCAGGCTCCTGCCACGCCTGGGGACCCTTGGAACCTTGATCAGCTTGGCGTGGTTGGGGGACGATCTCTCACTGCTCCATGAAACAACATGGCTCCAAGTTGTCCCGTTATGAGCCGCTATTTTTTTTTTTTTTTTTTTAAGATTTCTCCATTGATCCCAATGGATGGGTGAAGACTGGGCCCATGAAATCAGGTTCAAAGCAGTAGGGTAGGCAGAGAAGAGTGACTATTCTGAGTACCGGATTCTCCCTGATAGCTAAGTGGGTGATGATGATCCACAGTGGGCCTCAGGTCCCTGGTCTGTAGAATGATGAGGTGATGACACAGTCTCTCAGGTCCTTTTCAAACCTGTGATAGAGTGAGAAGGGCGGAGTAGGAGAAAGACATCTGGAGCTCAGCTCCCTGCTCAGTCCCTTCCCAGGCTGGGATGCTGGAGTTACACTAACAGTGGCAGCACAAGAGTGTCGATTATTTACTACGCAATGACATGATGTGAAATACTCTAAATTCTGGGGCAATCCTGAGAAACAGGTCTGTGGTTATCTCTATGTCACAGCTGAGGGGCCTGGAGCACAGAGGGAACATATCCCAAGTCACACAGACCCAGGCTGACTAACTGCAAGACCTGTATTCCCAACTACTCCGGTCTTCATCTGTAAAATGGGAACAATGACAAGGCTTCTTCATAGGGTTACAGTGAGGATGAAGTGATATGCTGAATTAAAGTGGCCCGTGGTAATGGCTAGTAAAATAAACTGTGTTTGTTTAGCTTACAGAAGCTAATGGGAATAAGAGACTTAATTATTGTCTTCAAATGTATGAAGGACTTTTTAGGATTCACTTATGTTTCATGAATATTGAGCCCCTATAGAGTCAGACTAAATGCTTTGTATTATTCTTAAGTCTGTGTCATCCAGGAAGAGAATTTAATTTAAACAGGAGAAATTTAATTAGACATTAAAATGACTTGACCTTCATAGTGGTTATAAAATCCCAGAATAAATGACTGCAATTAGCTATGAAGGTTGTATTTGTGGTATTTAAATAAAGAATTACTCTTTGAAGAGCTTCCAGGTACAATTGTGTAGGTTGTGTACTGCTCAAAACGAGGGGCTGACATTTACACCATAATCTATGTGAATAGCACTCTTTGGAGTCATGGCCGTTTGTGGCAGTCCTACCTATTTGTTCTGAAGTGTTTAGGTGGAAGCTGGTCCTGTTCCAGCTGTAGGAATCCATGGCTTTGAATAAAAGTTGAGAGTTGAGGGGATTATCTAAGAAGGGTAAACATGTAGCTTGCACATTAAGAGTCACCAGTCAGGGTTCCATGGCAGTCATAGATAACACACCATGGCTTCAGAATCCCTCTCAACACGACACTCTGGGGAATTGCTATCAATACATCAGATCTGTCACTTCAGCTAAAACCACAAAGAGCTGTTTAGCACAGTAGCTTTCTTGGAGTCAGAATGCCTGGGTTCAAGTCTGAGCTCTGCCACATATTATACTGGTGACCTTGGTCAGTCAGAAAGAAGCTTTGGCTGCAAATAACACAAATCAAACTAAAAGTGTTTTTTTAACATTTTTTTTAAAATAGGCTCCACACCCAATGGGGGGCTTGGACTCATGATCAAGCGTGGCATGGTCTACTGACTGAGCCAAACAGGTGCCCCCAAACTAAAAGTGTTTTAATAGTATGAGAAAGTTACTATTCTTCTTCTTTTTCTAATTTTTATTTAATTTTTAATTTTTTTAATGTTTGTTTATTTTTGAGAGAGACAGAGACAGAGTGTGGGCTGGAGAGGGGCAGTTAGAGAGGGAGACACGGAATTTGAAGCAGGCTCCAGGCTCTGAGCTCTAGCACAGAGCCCGATGTGGGGCTCGAACTTATGAACTGCAAGATCATGACCTGAGCTAGAGTCGGACCTTAACCCACTGAGCCATTCAGGTGCCCCAATTCTTCTTTTTTTTTTAAATCTAAGATGTGTGTGCATGTACATGTGCACACACACACATTATATATTTTTAGCGTCTCTCATATTGGGTAGGTCATGCAGTTGTTGGTGCTAAGCATTGCCTGTCCTCATGCAGCAACCCTGCAGAATGCTGATGGCTTCCTGGGAACACAGCCCAGAGATGACAGAAGGGCATCCTTTTGAGAAACACTACATCATCAAAGTTCTTGGTGGTACAGAGGACAATCATATATGGAAAAACTTGAGCACTGAGGACTCTGGATGGCAAAGTGTGCAGATTCTCAACGTAAAGCAGATTTAGGGGGGCACCTGGGTGGCTCATTCGGTTAAGCATCTGACTTCAGCTCAGCTCATGATCTCGTGGTTCGTGAGTTCGAGTCCCACATCAAGCTCTGCACTGACAGTGTATCTCCCTCTCTCTGTGCCCCTCACCCACTCATGTTCTTTCTCTCTCCCCCCACCCTCTCAAAAGTAAATAAGCATTTTTTTTATTTTTTATTTTATTTTATTTTATTTTTTTAAGCATTTTTTTTGTTTAAAGCAGATTTTGGAATACCTTGACCAATTTACTTCCTTAATATTTTGTGAATGTACAAAAATGATATGTGGTATAAAAAAACTGGACATGATCTTTTGAACAAAAACTGAGGTTTGCTAGCCAGGGAAAAACAAAGTCACGACTGTTGGTCAGGTCAACCAGAAGTACCTGCCATGCTCAGCAAGTTGCTTAGATTTTCTTTGCCTTAGCGCCCCGTGTGTAAAATGGCGATAATAAGAAACACCTCGAAGTCTGGCTTTGAAAATTAAATAATACGTATAAATACTTGGAGTAATGGCTGATATATGGTAAGGGCTCAGAAAGTGTTGGCATTTATTGATACTATTCTTATTCTTTGTTGTTATTATGATGATATTACAGTTGTTGTTATGACTACAATTATAATGCCACCTTGAATCTAGACAGACACTGAGGAGTTATGATCTGGTTGTAGAGGCAAGACTTACACTTGGAAAACAAGAAGAGAGTCCCTTGCTTCCTAGCCTTTGCACATATTTTTCCTTCAGTCTGAAACACAATTTATTATCACCTCTCCCAACCTCAGCCTGGAAAATTCCTATTCATTACACTATATCAGCTTAGTTGCTTCCCTGTCCCCATTCTTTATTTAATTATTTTTTTATGTTTATTTATTTTTGAGAAGAGAGAGAGAGCATGCAGGGCAGGGGCAGAGAGAGCGGGAGACAAAGGATCTGAAGCAGGCTCTGCACTGACAGCAGAGAGCTTGACACGGGACTCAAACTCGTGAACTCTGAGACCATGGCCTGAGCTGAAGTTGGACACTTAACCACTGAGCCACAGGTCACCCTGCCTGTCCCCATTCTTTAGATCACCTGTCTATGCTGAACACTTCCATAATCTTCATCATGATAGCAATATTATGTTGCAATTTCTAGTGCATAACACAAAGTAGGTGTGCAGTGGGAACTTGCTGAATAAAGAAGTGAAGGACTGTGTTTCACTTAGAACTCTTTCGGTTATAAGTGACAGAACACCCCAATATAACCAGGTTTAATCCAAAAAAGAAACTTACAGACCTCATAACTGAAAAGCCCAGAAGTTGGTTTGACTTTAGGTGTGGCTTGATCCAGGGGCTTAAATGATGGCTGTAATATTCAGTTTCTTTTCATCTCTCAGCTCTGCCTTCTTAAAAGTTGGCTCTGTTTTCAGGCATCCATTTCATTTTCAGGCTTTCTATGGCATTCCCGGGTATCTCCAGATTCTCATTTTTCCTATTATGTTAGTGGCAGAGAACATGTTCTTCTTTCCCACTAGTTGCACTAATCGTTTTGCTGATTCTTACTGGGTCACATGTTTCTGAGAGAATTTGACAATAAATTTCATATAAAAAATAAAATAAAATAAAATAGTAAAAAAAAACAACCCATGAGGGTTGATGGGGGGTGGGAAGGAGGGAAGAGTGGGTGATGGGCATTGAGGAGGGCATCTGTTGGGATGAGCACTGGGTGTTGTATGGAAACCAATTTGACAATAAATTTCATATTAAAAATAAAATAAAATAGTGAAAAGAACGACTATGGCCAGGGGTGGAGTTGGGTAGAGGTTTCCTGTCCTGGAGCTGGTGGACCAACAGTGACAGGCAGTGATTCCCAAGGGAAAATTTGGGATACTACATTAGAAGTGGGGCAATGGATACTGGACCACAAAACAATACATGTTCACTATAAAATGAATGAATGGAGTGGGTGAATAAAATGAATAAATTATACAGAGCCAAGTAATAAAATCAGGTATAGAGAAAAAAAATGCCATGGAATTTGTGGTAGAGCAAGATAATCCCCCCCGCCCTGAATGTCCACATTATAATTCCTGGAACCTATGAATATGTTACTTACGTAGCAAATAAGAATTTAGGTTGTGGATGGAATTAAGTTTGCTAATCATCTGACCTCAGAATAAGGAGATTATCCTGGATTATTGGGAATGCCTAATGTAATCATGAGGTTTCTTGAAAGGGGAAGATAGAAGAGGCAGAAGAGGAAGTCAGAGTGATGACATGTGAGAACAGCTCAGCTCACTGTTGCTGGCTTGAAGACAGAGGAAGGGGCTTTGCACTGTGGAACGTAGACATCTTCTAGAAGCTGGAAAGGGTCAGGAAGTAGATTCTCCTCTACAGCCACCAGAAAGGAACACAGCCATCCCAACACCTTGACTTTAGCCCACTGGCACTCATTTTGAACTTCTGACCTACGGAACTATAATAAATTTGTGTTATTTTAAGTCACTGAGTTTGTGGTAATTAGTCATGGCAGCAATAGAAAACTAATGGAGTTGAAACAGAATAACAGGTACTCTCTACAGAACACATGAATGAATGATACAGAACCATGTAATGAAATCAGAGAGAGAAAACTGCTTAGAATTCAAAGGAGGGAGACATCTTTGCAGATGTAGTCGAGAAAGGGTTCTTGGGGAAGGCAGGACTGTGGTTGTAGTATTTTACAAGCCTAACAAAAGGAGATTTCTGGCTGAGAAAAGTAGAATGTTCAAAGGCAGGAATGAATTGACATGTTGCAGTCACTGAAATTGCAAGGGTACAGTTGGAGGAGAGTATGAGGTGGCGTTAGGTAGGTAAGAAAGGGCAGCTGATGGAGATTCTACAAATCCGGGATAAGATGTTTCTATTTGTTCCAGTTAGTCAAGAGAAGGCAGTGTAAGTTTTTGAGCAGAAACCTTTTCATGATGAAACAGTGGTGCCTGAGATGGATTAGGGACAACAGAGGCCAGAGGTGGGCCAGCCTGTCTGCAGGAGCAGTGGCTGTGATTCAGAAATTGCGGAGACATGAGGGAGGAAGCAGAGACCCCTGGAAGGCGGGGACCGTAGATGCAAAATTTGCGGTGTTTGTGAGTTTTCCTGGGGAGAAGGTTCACGTCATTTATCAGATTCTCAAAGGGCTCTGTGACTCCAGAGAGACAATATAACTGATGTCAATTTTTAATACACTTTATTCAAGAGTAAGTAATAAACATACATAGAATATATACATAAAGAAAAGTGTTCTTATTATAAATGTACAGCTTTCTGGATTTGCACAAACTGAGCATCCCTAAGTTATCAGCGCCCAGATCAAAACCCAGAATCCTGCCAGTACTCCAGAAGCTGTCTCTCAAGCCCATCCCACAGTGTTGCCTGTGCCTCCTGGCCACAGTGTCCACTACTTTGATTTCTGACTGCTAAGATAGGAAGGTGGGCTGCCTCACATGGGCACATGGGAATTGAACCACAGTTTCCAGAAACAAGTACAGGGTAGAAAACCACACATTGGAGTTTTCCTCCAGGGGTGTTTGGAGAGAATTGGACAAGAGAGACACTTTAGAGCTCTCCAAACACCCCCATGTGGCTTTAGCTCAGGGCAGGACCCCTCCAAGCAGACCTCCTTCCCGGGTTCCTGACCATCGCACTTGTGGCCAAGCCCGAGCTGTCCCCCAGGGCCTGAAATCTCCGTGCTTCCCTCCACCTGCGGCAGCTGTCACTGTAATCCTGGGGGCTGGGCCTTGGGAAGAACAAAATCTAATTTGTGCATTTCATTTTATGAGTTGATCCTTATTTGGTTTCTTTCCGGGTTTGCAATCAAGGGCCAAGAACACAGGCTCTTAAGTACACAGTTACCACGCCGTGTTTTCGAGCTGCAGCTAGTGGCTAGACCGCGTCCTGGGGTAAGAGGATTAGACTCAGAGCGGCAGCTGGTAAAATATTAATAGGAAGCCATCCCGTCGGGGTGACGGAGCACATTCCAGCAGACCCGAGGCTGGAGGGGACATCGATGGCACATAATAGGGTTCGGAGCCTATCTGTTTGCCTTTTAAAACAATAGCCACGTGAATAACGGTAACTAGATTTCAGTCGCCCTCTGCCAAAGCCCATAGAAGCAGGGAACCCGATCAAAAGAAAATGAGGTGAAGGTTTTCATGGCCTCACCAAGAAGAATGGATGCTGGCAGAGAAGAGAACCCAAAAAAGAAAATTAGATTTCCTCAGAGAAACACAGAATGTGGGAGGGGATGAGCCGGCCATGCCTCCCTTGGCCCCCTTGGCCCCCTTGGCCCCCCTCCTTCCCTCAGCCACACAGCCACACCAGCAGGTGGAAGCCCATCACAGCCCACTGCCAGGGGCTGCCCTGATTCCTGAGTTCTGTTGAGATTTTGTGGTATTGATTTCTATTGGGTTCGGTGTCATCTGGGCTTCCGAACTCATTTTATGTAGGAGAGAGTTTGACCGTGATGCTGTTTGTTCTGCTGGGTAGGGCCCGATCTAGGAAGGGCTGTGGGGGTGAGGCACCTGTTTGGGTCCCTCCTCACACTCT
Organism: Lynx canadensis; assembly: GCF_007474595.2. NCBI lineage: Eukaryota > Metazoa > Chordata > Mammalia > Carnivora > Felidae > Lynx > Lynx canadensis. The sequence goes on along the minus strand of NC_044303.2, from coordinate 189,112,322 downwards.
TTCTCCTCTCCAAGCCCCTCTTTCCTTTGCGGTTTCCTGCTGTGGCTGCTCCCACTCTTGCTCTTCCTTTCCTCTTTCTCCAACCTGAGTGGGCCCCACAGACCAGAAAACTTGAGCCCTTTCAGGGGCCTGGGCTGAGCTTTTTTGAAAAAAAGTTGTTATGGGCTGAGATGGTGCTTTCAGTGAACGCTCTGCTTGATTGCTTGTTTTTAGGGGAGGTTTGTTGTTTGTTTTTGTTTTTGAGAAAAAACAAGGTCATAGCTAATAAGATTTCAGAAAAGCTCTTTAAAATGTTAATATTTTCCTAATTATAATACGGAATAAAAATATATTTATTTGGACATAAAACAAATAACACAAAAGCTGCTGAAACATAAAAATAAAGATGCCCTGAGAACAACCATTTAAATGTGACAGAGTGGAGGCGCCTGGGGGGCTCAGTCCCTTGAGTGTCTGACTTTGGCTCAGGTCATGTAAGTTCAAGCCCCCCCTCAGGCTCTGTGCTGACAGCTCAGAGCCTGGGGCCTGCTGCAGATTCTGTGTCTGCGTCTCTCTCTGCCCCTCCCCCGCCTCTTGAAAATAAATAAAAATTTTTAAAAAGGCAGAGTGAATAGGTCTGTTAATCTGGATTTCTGCCCCAAAGTCAGCTAAAATGATACTAATTAAATGATGATGACAAAATCCATAAAAACAAACAAAGGGAAAATGAGAGAAGTCAAGAGAATGGAAGATGAGAGGTAGGAGTGATAATAAGGGCCTTTTTCAAGAGTGAGGGCAGTTGCAACCCAAGAGCCTGTAAGCGGAAGAGCAGGTTGACTTGGCCCACGGAGCCCCCGGGGCTCAGGGATTGGAGCAGCGGGCTCTCTGGCAAGCCAGGGTGCAGGTGGGCCCAACACAGGGTACGTTTTAAGTCTAATTAAGGAGCAGTTAGACCCTCAGGGCTCCTTCCCCAGGCTGAACATCTGGGCCATTCTGCCTTCCACATCCCAGCTGAGGATAGAATGTGTCTTCTCTGGAGAGGTTGAACCTGAGAGGTTCTGGGTTTGAGACACAGATGAGCACGGGGGTGGTGAGCCAGGGATTAAGAAAAAGGTTCTATGTCAAATGTGCGGGGCCCCTGCTTCTTTCCACCGCTCAGTTCCCAGAATGCAGCAGTCGGCCTCACACTTCTATACAGGTAGATTGGATGGTTGTTCTCAGGGGAACTGGATCAACACAAGAGAAAATCCTGTAAGTACTGTGCTTTGGAAATCCCCAGAGGAGTGGGTGAGTCAGTCTTGGTGAGTGCTTCCCTTGTAAGTGGGGGAATAGCCAAACCTATATCTTAGTCTGTTCTGGTGGGTATAACAAAATATCATAGACTGGGTGACTTATAAACAACAAATTTATTTTTATTATTTAATTAATTGATGGATAGATTGATTTTATTTTTTTAATTTTTTTTTTTTTTTTTTTTTTTAGAACAGAGAGAGAGAGGGAGACACAGAATCCAAAGCAGGCTCCAGGCTCTGAGTGGTCAGCACAGAGCCCGACGTGGAACTCAAACTTACTGCCAGATCATGACCTGAGCTGAAGTCGGACGCTTAACCGACTGAGCCACCCGGGAGCCCCTGATTGATTGATTTTAATGTTTATTTTTGAGAGAGAGAGACAGACAGACAGACAGAGTGCAAGCAGGGTAGGGGCAGGGAGAGAGAAGGAGACACAGAATCAGAAGCAGACTTCAGGCTCCGAGCAGTCAGCACGGAACCTGATTTGGGGCTTGAACCCACGAACCGTGAGATCATGACCTGAGCTGAAGTTGGACCCCTAACCAACTGAGCCACCCCGACGCCCCTATTTTATTTTATTTTTAAATGTTTATTTATTCTTTTAAAAAAAATTTTTTTTAACATTTATTTATTTTTGAGACGGAGAGAGACAGAGCATGAACGGGGGAGGGTCAGAGAGAGGGAGATACAGAATCTGAAACAGGCTCCAGGCTCTGAGCTGTCAGCACAGAGCCCAACGCAGGGCTCGAATTCACGGACCGCGAGATCATGACCTGAGCCGAAGTCGGCCGCTTAACCGACTGAGCCATCCAGGCGCCCCAAATGTTTATTTATTCTTGAGAGATAGAGAGAGACTGGGGGAGGGCCAGAGAGAGGGAGGATCCAAAGCAGGCTCTGGCTGATAGCAGAGAGCCAGATGTGGGGCTCGAACTCACAAACCTCGAGGTCATGCCCTGAGCTGAAGCCAGATGCTCAACCAACTGAGCCACCCAGGTGCTCCTAACAAATTTATTTTTGAAGTTCTGGAGGCTGGGAATTCCAAGATCAAGGTTTTAGCATGGTTGGGTGAAGGCTGTCTTCTGGGTTCATTGCAGTGCCTTTTCTTTGTGTCCTCATATGGTGGAAGGAGCCAGGGAGTTCTGTGGGTCTCTTTCAGAAGAGCATTAACCTTATGCATGAGGGCTCCACCTTCATGATCACCCTCCAAAGCCCCATCTCCTAATACTATCACACCAGGCATTAGAGTTTCAACATATGAATTCTAAAGGGGATGCAAACATGCCATAAGAGCCTCCCCTCAGTATAGCTAAACACTGAAGATAGCTTCTAACTTGAAATACAGATACCAAAGTAAATTAGCAAGGGAAACAAAAATGGAGGAAACAAAGACAGTGCAGTGGTAAAAAGGAAGGTTTAAAAAATAGATTAGTATTAGCTCCAGAGAACTAAGACATTATATCTAAGAGATAAGAACAGAACGTTGTAAAAAAGCACTCATGGTTTTGATAGTTACAAATAGGGTAACAGGAATAAAAGTTTCAGTAAAAGACTGTTAAAATAGAGGAAATCTCCCTGCCAGTGGGTAGAAAGAAGAGAGAAAAGAGAGAAAGTAGAGAGAAAAATAGAAGATTTATCCAGGAGGTCCAACCTTCAGTTAATAGGAGTTCAGAAAAAGGGAATAAACTAAAGAAGAAGAGAATATCAAGGTAATAATACTTCCTGTAATTGAAGGACCTGAGTGTCTAGATGCAAAGTGACGACCCAAGTGCTCACAACAATGACATTAAAAGGACCCTCACAAAGCACATCATTGTTAAATTCCAGAATGCCAGAGACATATCTGAAAGCTTCCAGGAAGAACAGGTCATATACAAAGAAGGGAAATCAGGGGCGCCTGGATGGCTCAGTCCGTTAAGGGCCTGACTCTTGATTTCGGCTCAGATCATGATCCCAGGGTCATGGGATCAAGATCCAAGTCAGGCTCCACGCTGAGCCTACTTAAATTTTTCTCTCTCTTCCTCTGCCCTTCTCCCCCATTTGCTTTCTCTCTCTCTCTCTCTCTCTCTCTCTCTCTCTCCCTCAAATTAAAAAAGAAAAGAATAGAAAAGAAAAGAAAAGAAAAGAAAAGAAAAGAAAAGAAAAGAAAAAACAAAGAAGGGAAATCAGAATGGCATGGGGCTCCTTAACAGCTACACTGGAAACCGGAAGTCAGTAAAGAAGTGCCTTTATGTTGCTGAAGGAAAATGAAATCCATTCTACATTTGGCTTCACAGACAAACTATGAACCAACTGTGAGAATTTAAAAATGGCACTTTCAGATATATAAGATCTTGAGAATGTTATATCCCATAGTAATCATTTTTAGTTTGTGTTCTGCCATATTGAAAGTAAAACAAGAAAGAAAATTCATAAGATATAAGAAATAGAGGATCCAACACAGGAGAGGACTGAAGGGAATTCCCAGGCAGATGGTGGAAGACATTTGCAAATGACAGCTGCTTAGCAGGTCTCAAGAGTATACAGTACAGGTTGGCACAAAAGGATGGAAGTCTCCGTGATGGATGTCCCTAAACAAAAATGTCGCTGAGAGATGGCTAATGGATGTGGGTATACTGAGAGAAATTCTTAGAGTTCCATGGGGACACTTGGGGATAAATTAGTGACAGGCACATAGAAAACTAAGACAATAATGTTAGTCACAACCATAACAAAAACAAGACAAGACAACTCCAGGAAGACCAAAGAGTTGTACAGGAAAGAAAATAATATGGTGTGGTCAGGGTGTGGTCACCTCTGTGAGCAACACCTACTCAGGTACAGTATTGTAAGTGCTAGATAATGAAATAAATATGTTAGGAGAGCAGAGGGAGAGAAAGAGTATATGGGGAACTGTGCGAGAAGGTCAAGGCCACAGTGGGATGTCAATAGATAATGTATAAAAAGGAACATTCAGGAAGTACTGGCTTATGAACATTATTTTAATATATCGAAGTAAATACCAGGAGAAACAGCCTAAAGAGCTGAACGTCATTGGCCCCAGGGAGGCAATGAGGGCTACAAAGAGTGTGATAAAGAGAGTGCTTGTTTTCCTGGTATAAGCCCTGTGGAACTATTTGACTTTTAAATTTTTTATACAAATTATTCTGATAAAATTAAACTTAAATTTAACAAAGGGATAAAAAGGGCATTTTCGTATTTCGCCTTCTGCATATTAATTGTAAATAGCTTGGTGAATATTCTTTTGGTCTTCATTTTCTATGTGTACTCTAACACAAATGTATATTTTTTATTTTCCCATGATTGGATAGTTATCTTCCCTTATGCAAATTGTCTTCCACTCTCTCTTTTTCACTTGTGTCTCAGATATTTTTTCCACATTAGAGAGGGTGTGGTGATACTTCTAAATGCATTTATGTTTTATTAGTCATAACTGCAACTCTGTATGAGAGAAACAGCATTACCTGTATGTGGGAGAGCGCATGGGGTTCCACTGGCTCTGGGCTTTCTCTTCAGCTGGTTCACCATTGGCTATCATTTGTCCAGTCTCCTACTCAGTTATTGATAGATGAGGGCTTAATAAATTATGACTTCTCCTAGACATATTTGCAATTTAAGACATGATTTCTGAAGATTAAATAGCAACAATGTAACATTAAAAGTGAGCTACTCCTGGGGTCCCTGGGTGACTCTGTTGGGTAAGTGACTGACTTGATTTTGGCTCAGGTCATGATCCCAGGGTGGTGGGGTCAGGCTCCATGTGGAACCTGCCTAAGATTCTCTCTCTCTCCCCCTGGCCCTCCCCCACTCATGCACGTGCACATGCACTTGTGCTCGCTCTTTCTCAAAAAAAAAAAAAAAAAAAAAAAGAATGAGCTACTCCTAGAAAAAGAGATTAGACATGTGGTTACCAGAGTAGGGGGTGAAGGGAGGGGAACAGGAGGAAGGGGGGTCCAAAGGTACAAACTTCCAGTTATATGATAAATAAGTACTAGGGATACGATGTACATGATGACTATAGTCGACCCTCCTCTATGGTGATAAGAATGTTGTTAAGAGAGTAGATCCTAAGAGTTTTCATCACAAGGAAAAAATGTCCGCCCCCCTGCCCCGCCTTACTTTTTGCTTTTAGGTGGAATGCAGGATGTTAACTAAACTGATTGTTGTTATTGTTTCACAATATATGCAAAGCCAAATCATTATGCTGTACACCTTAACTTATATAGTGCCACAGCAATGATATCTCCATAAAACCAGGAAAAAAGAGAGTGAGATACTGATAGGAAAATTCACAGAAATTTCACAGAAAGTAGAAGGGTGTGTGTGTGTGTGTGTGTGTGTGTAGAGAATTTCTAATAGCTGTATATATTATATAACATATATAATATATTAGACATTATATATATGTGTGTATATATATATATATGTATATATATATATATATATACAATTTCTTAACTCTGCTTCCTATTTGACCAGAGGGAATTCCTCATTGTGTGCTCTGTCCTGCACTGTAGAACTTCTCCCTGTCTTGGGACCCACATTCTCAGATGTGCCTACAGGGAGAGGGAGACAGGCAGCAGAACCCAAGTTCATGGGCTTTTGCCCAACCAGAGACATGGGCAAGGATGGCAGGCTTGCCTTACCCATCCAGCCAGCGATGAGCCAGCGGGACCATTAGGGGTAACACTGTTAACAGTAAAAAGTCAACGGGTCATCAGTCATATTACCCTCTCCTCTTCCCATGTGGAGGGGTGGGCAAGAGGTGGAGAGAGGGATAAAAGTATGTACTTCCAGGAAGAGAAAGGAAAAAGGATTCCCTACAATACCTAACAGACTGGCACTTGCAATTGCAAATGACACATCTGATAAAGGGTTAGTATCCAAAATATATAAAAAACTTATAAAACACCACACCCAAAAAATGAATAATCCAATTAAAAATGGGCAGAAGACATGAACAGATTTTCCCCCCAAAGATGACATGATGGCCAATAGACAAAAGGAAAGATGTTCAACATTGCTGATCATCTGAGAAATACAGACCAAAACTACAATGAGATATCACTTCACACCTGTTAGAAGGATTAAAATCAACAACACAAGAAATAACAGGTGTTAGTGAGGATGTGGAGAAAGGGAAACGCTCTTGCACTGTCGGTGGGAATGCAAACTGATGCACCCACTCTGGAAAACCGTACGGAGCTTCCTGAAAAAGTTAAAAATAGAACTACCCTATGATTCAGCAATTGCACTACTAGGTATTTACCCAGAGAATACAAAACTACTAATTCAAAGGGATACACGCACCTCCAATGTTTATAGCAACATTATTTACAATGGCCAAATTATGGAAAGAGTCGAAATGTCCATATATGATGAATGGATAAAGAAGATGTGGTATTTATACATGATGGAATATTACTCAGCCATCAAAAAGAATGAAATCATGGGGCACCTGGGTGGCTCAGTCGGTTAAGCGTCGGACTTCAGCTCAGGTCATGATCTCACAGTCTGTGAGTTCAAGCCCCGCGTCGGGCTCTGTGCTGACAGCTCTGAGCTTGGAACCTGCTTCGGATTCTGTGTCTCCCTCTCTCTCTGCCTCTACCCCTGCTCATGCTCTGTCTCTCTCTGTCTCAAAAATAAATAAAACCATTAACAAAAATTTAAAGAAAGAATGAAATCTGGCCGTTTGCAATGACGTGGATGGAGCTAGAGAGCATAATGCTAAATGAATTAAGTCAGTCCAAGAAAAACAAATACCGTATGATTTTATTCATATGTGGACTTTCAGAAACAAACCAGAAAAAGGGTAAAAAGAGAGAGGGAAAATGAAGAATCAGACCCTTAACCATAGAGAACAAACTGATGGTTATAGAGGGGAGGTGGGTGTAGGAATGAATTAATCAGATGCCTAAAACTAATATAACATTGTATGTTAACTAGCTGGAATTAAAATAAAAACTTAAAAAAAAAAGAATGTCTGGTACTTGGTTGGTGTCTGGCCCTCAGTAAATGCTTATTAATGAGATGCAACAAATGATCAGAAGCTAATGAGAAGCTCAGAAGGAAGAGAAGCTCAGAGAATGCTTCATGGAGGACGGGGTTCTTAGAGTCACCTACCTCCATCTATGGCCTGGGTCCAGGGCAGAGCCCATCCGAGATTTTGTAATTAAAACATTTCCTGACGTGGCTAACACACATGGCGTGGCACGGCCATGGAGCACAGTTACTTGTCATCACTCTGGTTGCGTGTTGGCTGGAACTTTGGGATGAATTAGTAATTGTCATTGAAGTTGAATATAAATAAATGGCATGATTCAGAAGCCTTTCAGTTTCATTCCTTAACTAAAACTACCTCATAAAACGTGGGCCTTCTGAAGGATTACTGACAAAAGGAAAAAATAAATCTCAATAAAGCTTCCAGGTACACTTGAATAACAACTGAATCATACCCAAAAGTCCTATACCAAATGGGGAGACCCTCAACCTACCATCCTTGTCAATAAATCACCCTGCAGCCGGCCTGCACCCACGCATGGATTTTGGATGCAGGTGGCACAATTGAAAAGACTCAGATGTCCCTAGAATCCGTGGGGGAAAGGAGGAAAGACACTGAGGTGTGGGAACTGTATTTGCAGAGAGCTGTGCTTGAGACGTTCGGGGGCAGTGAGCACACATTTTTTGGCTGATCAGTTAATGTCCTCATCAATCACGTTTCCTCTCCGTCAAAACTCGAGTATCCCAGAGAGACTGCCTTCTTAAGGGAAGGAGGTTTACTGACAAGAATTTAGGGGTCCTTAGGGGATATTCCTAAAATTTGGGATGATCACATTTGTGAACTCCTAACAAGTGTGCCCTTGTGTACCTGTGAAAAACAAGGTTGGAGCTGACCCACTCACTCAGTCCAGGCCTCTGTTAAGAAGCCAGCCTTTCAAGCATTGTGTAGACCAGCTGGCTGTACCTCAGACCATCTGGTTAATAAACCTATATCAGTGACCTAGTTCTTTCTGAGAATGGTCATACCAGCCCCACTTTTGTTAGCGGGGTGAAGACAGGCTCTGGGTACTTTGGGATGAAGGAGTCTTTAGATTCTTCTAAATGAAGAAACGATTCTTCATGGGGTGCCTGGGTGGCGCAGTCAGTTAAGCATCCGACTCTTGGTTTTGGCTCAGGTCATGATCTCACGTTCGTGAGTTCGAGCCCCACGTCGGGCTCTGCGCTTGACAGCTCGGAGCCTGCGAGAGATTTTCTCTCCCTCTCTCTCTGCTCCTCCCCTGCTCTCTCTCCCTGTCTCTCAAAATAAATAAATAAACTTAAAGAAAAATCTTAAAAAAATAAATGAAAGAAGAAAAGATTATTCTTTTAGAAGAATCAAAAGATTCTCTTGCCCATACTAAATTCAGAGCCTCCAATTTGCCAGTAGGACCCACCCACTGTAGCTCCCCCCCCCCCCCATCTGTTTAGGAAGGCTTCCTTCTCTTCTGTTGTGGCTGATCTTCCACCCTGGGGCAGAAGGCATAGGGGGCGTGGCCACGGTCAATCCAAGCTCATTGTAATCGCGCCTAGCCACCTTGGGAGGAAAGCAGAACCCTCCCAACCTATTTCAGAAGACTTAGGACTCTGGAAATGACTGTGATCACTCTATCTTGGGTCCCTCGGTCAACGTGGAACCAATTTCTCTAGCCAGGGGACTGAGGATGGGCCATATACTAATTGTTTCAGAGGGATGGGCAGGCAACTGGAATTGGCAGTCCTACCACCCTCACATGAGAAGCATAATGAGGGACGTCAATGCCCTAGATGGAGGCTGTTATCCGGTGAACCAGAGGAGAGAGATACTAGATCAAGCAAAGTAGTAGATGTCCCCTACACTGGACAAATCAGAAAAAATGAGCAATAGGGTTTGGAGTGAAAAGAAGCAGAACTTGGAGAGACTCTGGAGTAAAATTTTTTAGAGTGCTGGGGGCTTTCGGTATGGATGGAGAGGAAGCTGTTAAAGGCATCGGCCAGACCTTGACACTCCTGGAGAAATGACTGCAAGGGCCAGTCACATCTTTTCCTTTGTGGAGGTCAGCAGATGGTGCCTGGTTGGGGCGGGGCCAGGATACTGACCCTTGGTGGCCTCTTGCTTTAAACTTATTTTCTCTAACTAAATAACAAAGATATCAGGACCTCTTCCTCATTGCTTTGGGAAGTTTCTTTCCCCTTGCTGGTGGTCATTGAACTGTCAGGAAGGCTGACAGTTTAGCTAAAGGAAATTTAGTGCTTTTGTTTAAGCTCTGGTGAAATTCATTGCATCCAGGCAGGTTGCATCATGGTACAGTGAGCTCTGATGGAACACCATGGATAGGAAGGGGGAGGATTGAATATTTAGAAACACAAAGTGAGTAAGAAACCACAGGGAAGATTGGGTCAGCTAAAAGGAAAATCTGCTAATTTCTTAGGAAGGGGAAGCTAATGAAAGTGGCAACCCCCCCCCCCCCCCCCCCCCGTTGTATCTCCAAGGCTGAATGGTAGAGGCTGCTTGGAGTATTGTGTTAAGAAGGATTCTGAGGCAGTGATGGCACCCAGAAACAGTGGTACATCTGATACAGCGAAGCATTCCAGTGTCCTAGAAATGAAGCATGGTGTATATACCCACTGCATTTGCCTTCTTCAGGGACTGAAGAATCTCACACTGAGGATTTATCCCAGGAAACAATTACAATGGGAGGAAAAAAAAGTGACATGCCACACAAGTGTTTTCCTTGATCCTGTTTGCTAGCTCAGCAATTTATCCTACAGAAGGGGAATGGTCACTTGTCAGAATTAAATTTAAAAAAAAAAATTTTTTTAATGTTTATTTTTGAGAGAGAGACAGAGTGTGAGTGGGGGAGGAGCAGAGAGAGAGGGAGACACAGAATCAGAAACGGGCTCCAGGCTCTGAGCTGCCCACACAGAGCCCGATGTGGGGCTTGAACTCACAAACCATGAGATCATGGCCTGAGCCGAAGTCGGATGCTTACCGACTGAGCCACCCAGGCGCCTCTGTCAGAATTAACTTTTTACCAAGAAGACCATGCAGAAACGTGGGAAAGTGTGAGACATAATAATGTGGAGTCAAAGTAAAACATTTATATATGTGTAATGATTACAACGAGGTAAAAATAAAAGACAAGATACACAGACATTTGTGTGCATGTAGGCTATTTCTTTTATGTTCACTGACATGTGGAGCCCAGTTTGTATCACACAGTAGGTATACAATAAATTCTTGTTGACTATTCTATTGCTAGCTTTGTGTATGTTTACAATAAAAACAACTCTCAAAGACAGAACAGCAACGACAACAACAAAAAATCCAAGCTGCCAAAAATTACTGTTTGTTTTTTCCTCCCTGAGAAATAACAATTTGTTCTGCCTCCTCCAGTCCCATCACACAGGCTCATCCTAGGACTGCACTGAGCAAGTCCAAACGCCCAAACTTCCATTAAATTCCTACAGGTGGTCTCACCTACCAACAAAGACTTCTCTGCTCCTCCTTTTCTTCTGGATTCTCAGGCTCAGGCCTCTGAAATTCTGACAGTAGCCTTGTTTATTGTCCTTCCAGAGACGGTTGATTGGCCCCAAAGGAAGTTTATCTTTCATTTTGTGTGGTCAGACAGGTAACTACAAGAATGGTCTCAATAGCGTCTCCAAGGCCAGCTGAAAGCTTTTGATGGAATTCAAAATTCAGAGCTGACGTCTATGCATATGGTTACTGGAGTAATTGACAGATTGAGGCCAGGTCTCAAACAGACCTCAGATGTTGACAAAACCTCTGTTTTCTGGAGCAACTTCTAAATATGTGGACAAGTGACCAATTACTGTGTAACTTCACTAACTTCAGAAACTCTCCTCATATTCCCTAATTCCATCAAACAATAATTATTCTTTTTCTCTGAACCACACAAAGCATCATAACCCTCAACTAGGAAATTAAAGTTATTTTCAATTTCCTTGGGCAAGGCAGAGGCAAGGGTAAATTAACAGTCTGTAGCTTGTCTGGAACTAGAAAAGCAGTGAAAATGTGGTGGGGAGTTACAATGTAGGAAAATCGGCCAAAGACAATGCAATATTTAGCTGATGGTAATCTCAGAAGATACACTCAGAGGACAGAAGCCGCTAGATAAACAGGCAATATCTCTGGGAGCAAAGTGACAATGGAGAGGGGAGGCAGTTATCACAGTGATTTAGACCAAGAAAAAGCCATGGTTTATCTGTCTACACCAATCTAATACACTAGACAACACAACATCTGTCTGTTTCACTGGGTCCAAAATAGTCAATTCACTGTCACATGTAATTTACTCATTAGAAAGTAATAGTTTTCTGTCTCTCTTTACTTCTCACCCGAATATCTTCTGTTTCTAGCCTTAAAAAAAAAAAAACACATCATTTTTCCTTATAACAATAATTCTTGCATGCATCTACTTGCGAATTTTATTGAATTTTTACCACGATCAGGCACCATGTGAGCATAAGGGATAGAGAGTAGGCAATAAAAAATGGTCAGGAAGACAGGTAGATTAAAGAGGCAATTACAATTCGGTGTTATGATACAAGGATGTATTACGCACTCTCAAGGCTCAAAGGAGGGGGCCTAAAGCACACTGGTGAAGTCTTTCTGGAGGAGGTGACAAATAAGCCAGTTCTGAAGATAAAATAGCTTGGGTGGTTGAGGAAGCATCCTATATCACCTGTAATTTTTCTTCTCAGATAAAAGAACTGTTAGCATTTATGTGTATTTTCTTCCAGTATTTTTTCCCATACACATACAGAGAGGTAGATATATAAATATCATAATAATGATTATATAGATGTCAGTAGATTTATAGAATGTGATCATAATGTCTATGTATCATTCAATGTTGGCTTTTCCATGCTTTTAAATATGTGTTGAAAACATGGATTTTGATAGATGAATAGTAATATATTGAAAAGATGTTTCATAATGTATTTGATCACTCTCCTTGTGTCTGGCACAGTTTTCGTTTCCAAGCCACAAAACCAACCCTGGCTAAATTATATGGAAGAAGAATTTACTGGAACAATACTTGGTAGCCATAGAATCTATGGAAGGGCTAGAAAAATAGGCTAAGAAAAAGGGCAGAAATCAAGATAGACTCAGCAGTGTGCACTCTATTTAGGATTGACCACAGAAACAATCTGTCCTTAGCATTTTTGTACTTAGGTTTCAGGGTTCAGAGAAGAAGCCTCTTGTTGGCCAAGGCCAGGAAATGTGTCCCACCCTACCTACAAGGAGACACATTTTGTAGTGAGAAGTGGAGCCCTGACTCCATCAAGACTTACCTGCTGGGGTCTTCCCCCAAACAGGAAGGCCACTAGGATTTGGCTGGTAGAAAAGCCCCAGCAATATCCACTACCCTCCTATTATTAGATATGTATGTTATTTCCTTTCCCCTCACCTTTTTTCTTTGTGATATAAAACTATTGAACTTTATTCTACAAAATCTCTGAGCTTCTCTCTGATTATCTTCATAAGAGAAATTCCCTAGAAATGGAATTTCCACTTGAAAGACCGTGAACATTTTTAAGTCTCTTGATACATATAGCCAAATTACTTTTCTGAAAAGTTGGGTTAGTTTAAGACTACTCTTGGAGTATGTATGAGTGTGCCTGTTTTCAATGCCCCACATTGAGCTCTCTTGTTTTTATACATCTTTATGTCCATTCCTGTCTAGTCTGGTCTCATTTGAACAGCCCGTACCTCCTTTAAATTACGCTTCTTTGAAGTCAAAGCACCTAGTGGCAAAGTGAATAATTCAGTAAATAAGTTGTTTATTTCCTTGAGTTTATTTGTGATAATTACCTTTATTGATTTTCTTCCCCATTAATTTGATTAATTCGGGGGCTGCTTCTTTTATTATGCTGTAGAGAAGCTGTTTCTTTTTCCATTCTGGAAAAGAAGTATTTACAAAGCAGTAAGTGGGTCTGAAATAACAGAGGCTGGAATTCTGGGAGTTAAGTCCTGAGAGGAGGCCTCACCCTCCTTCAGCATATGGCTCTTGCTGATGCTGTCTTGAGCGTCTCTCTCCCAGACCCCCCAGAAGCAGCGGCAGAGCGCATGTCCAGAAGCAGATCCTTTTGGGAAGCCGTAGCCGTGGTACAAATCCAGTAACCTATCACCAGAGAGGTGATGACATATTTCAGGACTCTTGTATTAACTTAGAAGAACATCTTTTTTTTAGCAAGAAATTGAAAGATGTGGAAAATGTTAGGACCTGGGCTTCCATCAAAAGAGTGTTGACTGGGGTCTGGGAAGGAGCACCTGACGAGGAGTCTGGGACCCAGAATGCTGGTCCTACTTTGTCATCAACTAGCCATGTGGCCTTGAAGAAGTCACATCACCTTTTTGGATTTCAATGTGTGTGGGGGATAGCCCACAGGATCTTAAGGGGACTTCCCCTTCTGACAGTGAGCAGGAGATCCTACGATTACTTAGGATTTTTCTACATTGTCTCAACTTCAAATGACACTTTCACTTTGTTGCCAGGTAGGAAATAACTGAATGAATACACACATCTTTCCCCTCACCCTAGGGCTCACAGACCTCTCTGGGGCTAGCTAGACCTAGACAAAAGACAGGCATAAGACAAGCTTAATTCTGTCAAAGAAAGCCACTTTTTTTTTCTCTTTGCATAATATGATTATAACGTTCTGCCCTTGTCAAGTTCTTTCCTCTTGTAGACATTTACACAATGGGTTATAACTGTATTATTTTATTGTTGGTCATTAACCAGGGTGAGTCACCTTTTTAAATGAGTTTATGTGCCTTATTAAGTATTCCACTCACAAGGACCAGAGATAAGTCCTCATTTTGGAGCGCTGGTGTGAATAACCATCACTAGGTGTCTGTGCTTGGCAGGTAGCCAGGTTGGTGCCAAACTCAGATTGGTTGGATGCTCTCATGGCCATGTGGCCCCAGGTCCAGGCTATGGTGCATATTCACGGGACAGTAGGCAGTGGTAACCTTCCTAGTTGTAAAGGAATGTCAAGCTCATTGAAAAGTTTATATAACACAGAATCGTTTTCAATTTTCCTTAAGTAAATATCTGGCAAGGCCCAGAATTGGATATAATCCAATTGGATTATATCCAATTCTGCAGATAAAGTGCCCCCAAACACATTTCCTCTGGAGAAAGGCTGAAAATATATGCACATTTATATTCGTCTAATTTAAGCAAATCTCATTAATGTGAATGATGCAGAAAAATATACAGTGATGGAGTGGTTCATGTTCTCACGCTAGTCTGGAAGGGAGTTCATTATAGCCCACAGGAGGCTAGCATTTACTGAAGCTCTTTCTATATAAGACCTTTACAAATATAAGACCCTAGTCCAGGGATTGCAAATACATGGTACTTTTGCCTCAACTCCCCCTCCCAAGCCCGGAACAGATAGCACTAATGGAAGATGGCTTTCTTTCCTGCTGAGATGGCCAGTCAGAGACTCGAATCACTTCCTGCTGAAAGGTGTCTACCAGCTTGTCTTTATGAGAAGTCACTTCTCCCACAAAAGATAAGAGATCCTATTACTTCTTAAATACAATTGATGGAATAAAATTGAATGCTTTTATTTATTTTTTATTTTTTATTTTTTTAAGTTTATTTGAGAGAGAGAGAGTGCACAAGTAGGGGAGGGGGCAGAGGGGGAGAGAGAGAGAGAGAGAGAGAGAGAGTGAGAGAGAGAGAGAATCTCAAGCAGGTTCACTCTGAGCGGAGCCCAACGTGGGGTTTGATCCCATGATGCTGGGCTCATGACCTGAGCCAAATTAAAGGATAGGGTGCTCAACCAACTTTAGCCACACAGGTGCCCCTAAAGTTAAGTGCTTTTAAGCTTATAAACTAATGTACCAGGAGGTTATATTGACTTTCATTGTATTCTCAGAGGCTTAACTGAGTCCCCAGAGTTGAGGGCAATGAGTGATAAGTACCCATGGCTTCTGGGGGAGAAAAAGGTGCTAGACACCAGACCCATTCATGGAGAGCTACTGAGAGTCAGCAAAATGGTTCCCTCCTGCCTGCCATTTACCCCAGTGTTTGTAGGAGGAAGGTCAGCAATTTGAGAACGTGGGATTTAATGAAGGGATGTCTTAGGAGTAGAAAGTACTAAAAACTCCCCCCAACAGCCTCTACTACTTCCAAGCATACAAGAGAACCCCAAGAATGAATATGTGGCAGTATTGGGGGTGCATATCCCTGCCCAGAAGACTCTGAAGGCCAAGGGCTGGCTGGAACTGTTCGTCACAGTGGTGCCAGGAGACACAGTAGCAGTGCGAGCAATGATCCTTGTGTCATTTGTGGGACAGGAGAAAAGTGTTTCCCATAAGCTGAGTAGTCACAGTGGAGGGTAGCCAGGACTCAGCCACTCTGCAAGGGCCCCCACCCGGAGGGTGTCAGCTCAATGTTACATTGAACTCAGTGTAACAGGTAAGCCTTCTCTGGCCAGCTAGGCTAATCATGTGCCCCCTCCAGTCTTATTATACCACCTGGTCTAATTCTTTGGTAGTACTTATAACATGGCTTATTTTGTTTTCATTTTTACTTTATTGCCTGGTACATGTTAAAAAATTTTTTTGGTGGTGGCGGGTAAGTTAGGAGTGAAGTGAAGGTTTAGGAAAGACATCTCAAAAAGGCCACACTTTAAAGAGTAAAAAACTCGGGGCGCCTGGGTGGCGCAGTCGGTTAAGCGTCTGACTTCAGCCAGGTCACGATCTCGCGGTCCGGGAGTTCGAGCCCCGCGTCAGGCTCTGGGCTGATGGCTCAGAGCCTGGAGCCTGTTTCCGATTCTGTGTCTCCCTCTCTCTCTGCCCCTCCCCCGTTCATGCTCTGTCTCTCTCTGTCCCAAAAATAAATAAACGTTGAAAAAAAAAAATTTAAAGAGTAAAAAACTTATTAAATATATTCCAGGAAAGCAGGGACCGTATTCATCTTACTCATCACTATTCTCAGGGCTCAGGACAGAACCTGGCACATAGTAGCTGCTAAGCCAAAATATACAGAACAGTAAATCTCTGCCAACCAAGAGCCCTAAGAGATAAATAGACATCAATTGGTTCTGAGAATCGCAATTTCTCAAGTCCACGGCCTACTTGTCAATGCCTGAGTTAAAAGGGTATAGAGGAAGAAAGGGGCAGGAGCTGTAGACTGGAATAAACTTTGGGAGCTCTCTGGGTTTCTATTATTCCTATGCCTCACTGCCTGGATAACTGGGAAACAGCTCTTGAGTGAAGTTCTCTCCTTTCACCCTGGGCTCTCCTAAGCCACTATGTCTGCTGCCTCCTGGACAGTCATGTGGGCTCTCAGTCAGTTTTGATTGATTTGCTTGGCCGTGATGAGGGCTCCTCAGCCTTGATATGCTTCCAGGCTTCAGGGAAAATTGAGCACCTGCTCAGATGTTTGGAGACAATCTGGAAAGGTGGAAATATACAAAGGCCATGCATTTGCTGGTATTGCTTGTGGCTTTCTACACGTCCTCCTGAGGGATGTGAAATGAAAATAATTTACCTTATGCAGGTATGTATTTTCAGTGATAGGGACCCCAAATACACATTTACAAAAAGGCCATGGGAAAACTAGGGCATTTTAAAAGTCGTTCATTTCCCTGCTTCTCATTAGAATCACAAATGAGATCTCTGACAACCTCAGTCATACCGTGATGAAGGAAATCACAACCCATCCTCTCTGTAAGATGCTTTTTTTTCCCCCTGAAAAACAGAGATAAAAATGGCTTATATTTGAATAACACTTTACAGTTTACAAGCATTGCTACCTATGTTATATAATCTGATTGAAAAGAAGATAAACCATCTGGTAGATTTTAACTCCCTCATAAAGCTGAAGAACCTTCTGGGTGTTCAGTAAATAAATGAATGCCTTTTTAAATGCAATGTAGAGACAGAGCCATCGCTGCATGTTTCCTCCAGAGTTAGGATTATATGTCAGATTGACCTTGAATGACAGACCACATACAAAAACATCAGGTAAGGCTGTTTTGAGAACTAAAAGAGCCAGCAGGATCCAATCAGGTCCACATCTAAGATCTGCGGGGCTCAAAGTAAGAGTAGTTACAAATGGAGGCCCACTCACATATGTTTGAATATTGAAAATATATAAACCAAGCGAGAAAACTATGAAATAAAATATATTCTGTCCTCCTACTTTAATAAATAGATCTTTATGATGTTCTGGAGACCAGGTTTAGAGTCTCCCATAGACCACTGCAGGGCGGGGAGAGTCTGACCTGGCCACCCCTCCTTGTCTTCCAGTCTCAGCTCCGTCTCACACAATGAGGGGCTTTGAGTGCAGGTGGGGGCACACCCAGCACCACCCCCAAGCTCTATTTCTACCCTCTCAGAAGAGTAGGCTCCAGGGAAGAGAGCTGCATGGTCCCAGAAGTGAGCTCAGGGTCACGTAGAAAGGAAATCCTGGGCTGCTTGGTAGTTAGTGTGAAAGAGGTGAGTGCAGGTGCTGGATAGGAGTCCTTGGCCCCCAGGAGCCCTCACTCCACGGAGAGAGGTGTAGTCGGAGGAGAGACCAGACGGGTCTCTCTAAAGTGTGGGTACCTGGGCAGGGGCCCTCTTGCCTGGGTCTAAAGGAGGTACTAAATCCAATGATAGTTGGAATTAAACTGGGTGCTGCTTGCTCTCAACTTGTGTCTTAAGTTACCCTTTACTCTAAATAAAATGTTTATAATTATTAGAGTATCTATGGCCTATTTAAAGTAAAGCTCAATTTAGTGTTGATTTTTAAAAAATTATTTAGGTCATTTTGGACGGAGCAACCAATAGTTAGAACAAATGGGCCAAAATTAGAAAGAGAAAGTAGGAAGATAAAGCATGCTGTCTCTAGTCTAGACAGATGAAAAGGAGCAATAATCACAATAATAATGCTTTTAGTAGTCTAATTCTTTGTTTCCAAAGCTCTTTCACTTATATATATGTATCACTGAATTCTTATAAAAATAAGCACCAATTCTTTGAAGTCTGAAAGATGTCTCCTCCAGGCAAGTAAAAAGGAAACCTTAGTCGACACTTAAGGAGTACATTTATAAACCCCATTAGCCCAAGGGAACTATGTAGAAGGAAGAAGCAAAACCCTCAAACAGACTTCAACTTTGGGCTGGCTCTGCTCTGTCAATAGTGGCTGCCTGAAGTCCTTGATTCAGGAAATCTCAGGCCATGCCGGGCCTCCGTGGTTGGTAGTGATTGAGCCATGTCTGTCTTGGTCAAGGGAGGGGCCGTGATGGCAATTGTGCCATGAATGTGCCACCTCTGGGCATGAAGAATGCATGTGACAGACAGTAAAGACAAGCAGGAGACCTGGGGTCACCCTTAATCTTTTGAAGTTTTTCACAAGGAGGAAGATCCATCCAAATTCTTAGCAATAATCCTCATCTTCAACATTTCTGTCTCCCCCAAGCCAAAATGATCTATTTCAGGTTTCTTTGAGAAAGATGCTGCTTTCAACTTGCTTTCCTGGTTATGGAAAAAGATTGGACAGACACCTGCTAAGGTGTTAATTAATGATAACTGGATAAATATGAGACTTGGATTCGCTTCTCATCTCTGTCACTAACTAGCTGTGTGGCCTTGAGTAAATCCCTTAACCCGTCTGGACCTCGATTTTGTTATCTCCAAAATAGGAAGACTATCTTATTGATCTCTTTGGCGTTTGGGGAGGCTTAAAGGAGATAGTAGCAAAGCCAGCACTTGAAATAGAAAACTTTTGTACAGATGTAAACCATTATAATTCCACTGAAAAATTAGCAAATTGTTTTAGGGTAACATTTCCCAAAGTGCGCTCCTTAAAACACCAGTTCCGCGGGAGGTCAAGGGGCGTTACACTAAAGACATCAAAATAAACATCAATTGTTCTGGTCAAATAAATTTAGAAACCTCTGGGTTGAAGAAACTTAAATGGGCATCTTCACCACAGGGATTATTTAGTCTTTAACATGCATTGTGAGTATTAAAACTGGGAGATCGCACACAGAGGATCGCATACTTATTTGGACACAGACTCTTCTTTTCTCAAAATATTAGTCCCTCAGAATACAGTCCTTTGGAAATCACTGAATGGTCTACCTTCTAAATTCTGTTGTAGCAGGAGTGCCGTCTGATCCATTTATTTATTTGACGAATGTTCCTGGAGCCCTGTTACCTACCAGGCACTGTTCACCGTACAAAACAGAGGAAACAAAGGCCTGCTTTCATGAGGCTTACATCTCAGTGGGATTTGATGTCACGCACCCAAAGATGACCCAAGATGTCATGCTTGCCCTCAGAGAAGCGACTGCTGTCCTTTAACACAAAGAAACAAAATGCTGAAGTAGAATTGTTAGAAACAGAGAAAGCCTGGTGGGGAAGAATAGTTTGTAGGCAAGTAGGGAAGACTGCTATTAATTCTATCTTCTATAACCCAATCTCTGCATGGAGGTTAAACTGTGGGGGCACAAGATCTCATTCATCCATTCATCCATGCACGCATTCATTCAACAAATTCTTGTGTGCATGACATATGTTATATAGAGAAGTGCTTAAGATCTGATCTATACCCTCAGAACCAACTTCCAGGTGGGCAAGCAGGTAAAGATGTGAGCGATTGTAGCTCAGTGTGTTATAGGTGCTATGGTGAGGAGTATAGGGTCAAGTGGGAGTATATTAGCAGGGCACTAAACCCCGAGCTTCAGAGACAGCATCTCAACGCAAGTACCATTTAAAGGGAATTATCCAGAAGTTGAGTTTGTTTAGTAAACTGGCTGAGGGTGAGGAGGGGGAAATGGACAGTAGAAACAGCTTTAGGTAGTGGAAACAGCATGTGCAAAGGCCTAGTGGCACCTATGTTGTACAACCAGTGTAGAATGGGCAAGAAAAGATATATTTATAATATTAGGATTCTGTGTATGATATTCTTTGAAAAGTGTTCTGTTGCTGAAAGAAAACTTGAAAATCATTGGGGACTTCTGAAAGGAGATTTCTGAGATTCCTGCCATCTTTATAAGGCCTAGATTCTGCCCATTATATCAGTCTCCTTCCCAAAAATATTTGCATTTTCATGGGGAATTTTGGCAGATTGAGAATTCTCTCTATTCTCAAACCCAAAGGAACATATTGTTACTGGCAAATGTATTCATTAGAACTATTTTGGTGATAAATGACAGAAAACCCAACTCAAGACTTAAGCAAAATAAGGAATTATCTTACATAACAGAAAAAGCCAGAGAAAGGTTGATCTGGAGGCTTCAGACCCAGCCTCTCTCCATTTCTTAGTTCCTCTGGCCTCCAGGTAATCTTCATTCTCAGGCCAAACATTGTGGCAAGATGGCTGCAGCATCTCCATTTCTGTGTCCTCCACGTTTATGTCTAGTGGAAAAAGGGGTTGTCTTCCTGGAGCTACATGTCCCTGTATTCACTCTGATTGGGCCATCATATGCCTGAATCAATCACTGTAGCCTAGGGATAAAATTCCAGCAATTGAACAGGCCTGGGTCACATGGTTCAATATTGGGGTAGGAAGTAGAGATTCATCAGAACCACCTGACAGAATAGTGTCCTAGAGAAATTTGGGGGGATATTAGCAGAAGAAGAGGACTGAGAGAGAGAAAGAAAGAAAGAAAGAAAGAAGGGAGGGAGGGAATAAGGAAGGGAGGAAGGGACAAAGAAAAAGAAAGAAAAGAAAGAAAAGAAAGAAAGAAAGAGAAGAAAAAAAGAAAAGAAAAAAGAAAGAGAAAGAAAGAAAGAAAAGAGGAAGGAAGGAAGGAAGGAAGGAAGGAAGGAAGGAAAGAAAGAAAGAAAGAAAGAAAAGAAAAAGAAAGAAAGAAAGAGAGAGAAAGGGAGGAAGGAAGGGAAGATTAGGGAAGACAAGAGAAAGAGAGAAGAAAGGTCTTTTGTTTCCCTTTCACAAATATAAAAAATAAATCTATGTCAAGAAGCACTTCTGGTCGTTGGAAACAGAGGGGGAAGTAGGGAGCAGAGAGAGAGGGCTGTGAACATAACATTGGTTAGATGTGAATATTCCCCTGAATCTGTCATTCATCAGTCACATACCCATCAAATCTCTAGGTAGGAAAGAAATTTCCAGATCATCAAGTCCACAGTGATCACTGAATGCTTGAAACTCTGTCAACCACCTAGCCAGCATAAAATCAACTAGTGTCCTTGAATACCTTCTAGCAACAGGAAACTCATTCCTCCTGTAACTAACCATTTCATTGTTGATGGACTTCCATTATTAAGCTTATCAGTCTTTCCAGTGACCTGAAGTCTTCCTCCTAACTCTGTGCTGGCTTCAGTTCTCTTTTATCCATAAAGAGAAAGCTTAATTCAGCAGAGGCAAAATGGTAGACTATCGCCATATCTGACCTGAGACAAGATCATTGCCCAACATGATGTTTTGAATAAAGTTGTGCGGGTGCTTCAGGTGATCAGGCAGAGTCTTTTTCCTGTGGTCCCCACAACACCCGTTATACTTCCTGGGAGCTTCCTATGTTTATGCTACCTGCCTGCACTGGGAAGCGTTTTGATTTTGCAATGCCTGGTCTGGTCTAATCTTTTCATGTGATAGTTGATTAGGTACTTGAAGACTGTACTGTGACAAATTGGGGGGGGGGGGAAGAAGAGGAAAGGAAGGGAAGGGGAAAAAAATGGACCTTGAACGTACATAGTCCAGTGAATTCTTCTCCTTCAAAGTCTCACCTTGGGGGAGATGTATACTCTCCTCAATGATACTGCTTTTTCTCAAAAGGATTTTCAGACTCCTCTTGGAATTGTTTTCAGAGCCTAAAGCAAATTCTTTGAACATCCTCACTGGTGGCAAATCCTCATTCTTTGAGAGTGGTTCTGATTTTGGAAGAAGCTAGAGTCCCTGAGTGCCAAGTGTTGATGAACAGGTTGGCTAGCATGACTGTCTGCCTCATCTTTTTTCTGTGTCCAGAGCAAAGTGCAATCATGAGACTGAGATCCTTGTAAGATCTTTTTAAATGTTTTGTCTTAGTTATCTGTTTCTACTTTCATTAATTTCATAACCAACACATTCACATTGGGCAAATTTCAAAGATATATATAATTCAAATACAATTCCAAATTTAATATATAATAATATGTAATATATATTATATAATAGGATAAATAGTTAAAAGCCCCTTTTGAATCCCCCATTCACCCAGTTTTCCTTCTGGAGAGTCTGGAGGGCCTTAAATGTTTTGAAGAAGGCTCAAAGAATCATCTGTTGGCCAACCGACACATGAAAAAAATGCTCAACATCACTCATCATCAGGGAAATACAAATCAAAACCACAATGAGATACCACCTCATACCTATCATAACGGCTCACATTAACAACTCAGGCAACAACAGATGTTGGCGAGGATGTGGAGAAAGAGGATCTCTTTTGCATTGTTGGTGGGAATGCAAGCTAGTGCAGCCACTCTGGAAAATAGTATGGAGGTTCCTCAAAAAACTAAAAACAGAACTACCCTACGACCCAGCAAGTGCACTACTAGGCATTTATCCATGGGATACAGGTGTGCTGTTTCGAAGGGACACATGCACCCCCATGTTTATAGCGGCACTATCAACGATAGCCAAAGTACGGAAAGAGCCCAAATGTCCAGCGATGGATGAATGGATAAAGAAGATGTGCCATATACATATATATATATATATATATATATATATATATATATATATATAATGGAGTATTACTTGGCAATGAAAAAGAATGAAATCTTGCCATTTGCAACTCTGTGGATGGAACTGGAGGGTATTATGCTGAGTGAAATCAGTCAGTCAGAGAAAGACAAAAATCATATGACTTCACTCATCTGAGGACTTTAAGAGATAAAACAGATGGACATAAGGGAAGGGAAACAAAAATAATATAAAACAGGGAGGGGCACAAAACAGAAGAGACTCATAAATAATGGAGAACAAACTGAGGGTTACCGGAGGGGTTGTGGGAGGGGGGATGGGCTAAATGGGTAAGGGGCACTAAGGAATCTACTCCTGAAATCATTGTGTCACTGTATGCTAACTAATTTGCATGTAAAATTTAAAAAATAAAATAAAAAAGGAATCATCTGTATATATTCAATCAATGCTTAAAATGCCTTTTAAGATCACTAGATTTTGTGCAAATTCTGGTATGTTTATGCTAAACACCAGTCTCATGACTTTATAGTTACCTGAATTTTAGGGATAAATTGCTGCCTTCCAGCCATAGAATTTGGACCTTGAGAAGTCTCTGTAGTGGGAGGCTGCCTCCTGGCTCAGCCACGTGAGCCACAGGAAAGACTGGAAAAGTTACTTTAGCTCTTTGAGCCTCAGTTTCCTCATCTGTAAAATGGGCATCATGTCAACAGCCTCCTCATGGGTTATTGTGAAGATTAAGTGGGATGATGCATGAAAATGTCCCAAAGAGGGTGTGATGGTTAATTTTCAACATGGCTAGACAGTAGCGCTTAATTATTTGGTCAAACCCTAGCCTAGATGTTGCTGCAGTGAAGGTACTTTGTAGATGTGATTAACATTTATAATCAGGTGACTTTACGTAAAACAGACTACTTACTCTCCATAATGTAGTTGGGCCTCACATAATCCACCAAAGTTTTAAGAGCAAACACTGAAGTTTTCCAGAAAAGAAGGAATTCTGTCTCAAGACTGTAACACAGAGATCCTGTCCCAATTTCCAAGCTGTACTGGGCTGCCTTGTGGTTTTCAGACTCAAGACTGCAACATCAACTCCTACCTGGATTTTTCAGCCTGCTGGCCTGCCCTGCAGATTTCAGACTTGCCAGCCTCCACAACTGTGTGAACTGTTCCTTAAAATAAATCTCTCTCTCTCACTGTATATATATCCTATTGCTTCTGTTTCTCTGCAGAGCTCTGACTGATGCAGAGGGAGCACACTCTGGATATTGGGGGGTAGAGAGTTGGGAGGCAGTGTTAAAAAAAAAAACAACCCAGATCTTAGCCCTGGTTCTTCCATTCCCCAGCTGAGCAGCCCTGGGCAAAACTCTTAGGACCCCTGAGCTTGTTTCCTCCCCCTGCCTAACGCCTTGGAAGGTTGCTGGAAAGATAAATGTTATGAAAATGGTTTGTTAAGTATCATGTACAAGCAGATGAGAATTATCTGGGTCTGTCTCCCTTTGAATGCGCATATATTCTCAGGGTCACCCTTTGGAGGAGCCCAGACTTACACCTCTCTAGAAATGTCCCTTCCCCGGCCATTGATTTTTGTTTCTGTCTCTGGCTGCTGAGCCCATACCCAGGGAATGCAATCTGGTCACTCAGCAGGTAATTCTTTGGCCCCCACCCCAGGCCTCCATGGGCTCTGTACCCCAGGCATGGGGAAGTGGAGGGAGGAGGGGAGGAGGAAGTGGAGGGAGGAAGTTGTGGGACTGGGAGCAGAGGAAGGGGGAGGATGAGAGAGGAAGGGGCCAGTGTGCCAGCATGGGTTCCCAGGGGTCCAGGGCTGATTTGCTGGGGTGGTTGGGTCTGTGCTGCAGATTGCAGGCTGATTGTAGCAGATTAGTCGGGACTTAAAAGGGGCCTCATCAGAACACATGAATACAGCTCTGAGTGTTCTACTTCTCTCATCCTGGGGACAGAGCCAATCAAACCGGAGAGGGTCAGAGGGCAGAAGTACTATGAATAACCTGCCTCCTTTACCATCACAGTGCTTCAAAACACCACTCTGGCCCATTTCCATTTGTTTTTTCCTCTGCCAGGGATTCAAGGGCCGGCACTTGAGAGGGATGAAACTTTCTGTAGTGTCTGAGACGCCCCCATGTTGCTCCTCACCCCATCCTGGTGCTTTTTATCTCATCACAAAGCCCTTTCTTTCAGGCCACTTACCACAGACTGAAATTATTTGATAAATAATTATTTACCAAAAATGGCTCTCTCCCCTAGAATGTGCCGTGAGATCAGGAAGCTTACCTTACTCGCCCACTCTCGGGGTCCCAGCTCTTAGCAGAGTGATACAGAGTAATGCTAGTTATCCTCAAAAAATGTCAGGGCCATGGGAGGGATGGATACCTTTTAGGAAGGGCTCTCTGTGTGCCAGGTGAGGAGCCCAGAGCTGTGCAGTCATTTCTCATCCTCAGTTAATGATCATCCTGGGAAAGAAAGATGATAATCTTCATTTTGCTGAAAAGTAAGCTAAAGCTCAGACTGGTTAAATAACATGGTCATGGAGGCGCCTGGGAGGCTCAGTCTATTGTGTCTGACTCTTGGTTTCAGCTCAGGTCATAATCTTACAGGTCATGGGTTCGAGACCCACATCAGGCTTTGGGCTCCATGCTGTGTGGAGCCTGCTTGGGATCCTCTCTCTCTCTCTCTCTCTCTCTCTCTCCTCCTTTCTCTCAAAATAAATAAACTTAAAAAACAAAAAGTAACATGGTCATGGCCACACAGTCAGAGCTGGGACTCTAATCTAGGTTTGACTGAGTCGAAAGTACATGCTGTTAGTCACAACATCAGGAATGAAATATGCCGTGTGTACTGTGCCTGCATGCATTGGTCAGGAGTTGCTGCCAGAAGTCCTTAGAAGAATATCGGCCGGTCTCCCAACTGGGTGGAGAGAGTGCTGCAACGTGGCAGTAATGTCACATCTGTGAGGGGTGAGGGAGGATGTCCAGTGGCACACATGCTGTCTCTTTGACATTCTTATACTATATGACATTGCCTCCCCAGAGGTAGAGTGCAACAGAGACAAAGGACCAAAAAAAAGAGAGTGAGAAAAAGTAGGAGGTGGCTGCCTTTCTGGCCCTTTTCACACCCTGTGGCTGCATTTGTGTTTTCTTGGCAGTGGGAACACCTCTACCTACAGGCTTGTTTGCAGGATAGAATGCAATCAGAGGTAGGAACTAGCATGAGAACTCTTGCAAACAAAGGTTGCCAGTGCTGCTTCTTGAGCGGAGTTCATGATGACTGGGGGGACTTCAGGTCATCTGATACTTCCGTGGGACTGTAATACCTCTACGCAAAGACGCTGTTATTCCTTCCCAAAGGCCCTGCGGGGGAATAAGGACCATCAGAGGTTGGAGGAAGGTGACATTCAAGCTGCTGAGCTAGAGTTTGAGGATTGACACCTGGTTGCGGGTAAGTCTTTGCAACCCATTGGCCATGGGATAATCACCATGTATTCACTCTGCCCGATGGAAGCCTGAGAGGTGGGGCTTGTAGAGTTTAGGTCTCAACTTACTTATTACTGTGTAATCTTGGGTAAGTTATTTAACCTCTGTGAGCCTTGGTGGCTTACTTAAAACAGCATTTATCTTAGGGGCCCGTTGTGAGAATTGAATGAGATGAGGCATAGAAAGAAACTACTTGGCTCTGATGTACAGCAAGCACTCAATGCTTATTAGATATTGTCTAGGAGGAACTTATATACATATGTGGAAACTGCAAAGTCAGGGCAATGATCTGAATCTGTGCTGCCCCAAACCAGGTAACTGGTGGTGGTTTTTCTTTTCCTTTTTCTTTCTTTCTTTCTTTCTTTCTTTCTTTCTTTTTTTTATTTATTTATTTATTTATTTATTTATTTATTTTTGGGACAGAGAGAGACAGAGCATGAACGGGGGAGGGGCAGAGAGAGAGGGAGACACAGAATCGGAAACAGGCTCCAGGCTCTGAGCCATCAGCCCAGAGCCTGACGCGGGGCTCGAACTCACGGAGCGCGAGATCATGACCTGGCTGAAGTCGGACGCTTAACCGACTGCGCCACCCAGGCGCCCCAATTTTTTTTTTTTTTTTTTTTTTTTTTTTTTGTGTGTGCATCTGGATGTTTTGACTACCCAGTTTTCAGAACTGGAAAAAAGAAGGGTGGTGTTGTTAAGACCTGTTTATCTCAGTTTGTGGTCCTACTCGGTCCTGGTAGGCCTCTCAGTGTCTGAACCAGGGGAAAATGCACCCTCCCGTCGTGTGCTGAAAATATTGGCGAATGCAGAGCCAGACTTTGCATCCCCTGCTCACAGCAGAAACCCACTGGGCCAGGACAGCCCTCCTTCCCCTGTCCTCCGTAAGAAACAGTTTAGATCATCACCGTGGTGGTGGCTACCCTTTACCAGTGTTAACCGTGTGCCGGGAACTTGATGCCTTCGATGGCCCCATAAGGCAGCCACTATTCCCATTCCGGTTCTGCAGACCAACAGATTACGCCCCAGTGTGTTTACTTGTCCAGGAAGTGGCAGAGCTGGGATTCAAATCCAGGCCAGCTGGGTGTCAGCAGCCCCATGCTTACCACTGAACCATGCTCTCTGCAGGACACTCTAGCTTAACGAGGAAGCTTGTTTGGCAGAGGGAGTGAAATGGCAAATGTGTAAGTCAGGGCCCGTGAGAAACTGTAGAGGGATCAGAGCAGCGTTCTTACTCCCTGCTGCGCGCCTGAATTGCCCGAGGAGCATTCATGAGCTAGAGGTCTGGTCCTGACCCCCTGAAATTCTGGATCTCTGGATTGAGGATGGAGCCAGAGTTTCCCAGGTGGTTCTGATAGGCCTCCAGGCTTGAGGACCACTGAGGAGAGGAAGAGGTTTGGGAGGGATTTAGCAAATTCCTTGTGGTTAGAAACTTTTCCATTCCCTTCTTGGAAGTGGCTGATTCACATTCCAGGTAGTGCACCTTTGTCTCAGTATCTCAATTTGCAGTGTGTGGGCAATGGAGCTTGACAACATTGCAGAGCATTGGGTGGATAAACAGCTTGTAGAAGGCCATTTACATGGGAAGCTTTGGGAGAAAGTGCTCCTGGGGCTTTGAAGCGACCCGATTTCAGTTTCCATGTGGTGGTGCTCTGGGTCACATCCCAGCACTTCTGGATTATCAGCAAGTAGGTAGTCCCGTGGGACCAAAGTGCAAGGTGTTTGCTTGCAGAGCCTGGGGTAAGTGGGGAACTCTGATTGCCCCATCCTTTGGTTGAAGAACAGTGTGAGCTGACACATAATTAGAACCATTAACTGGTTCTCAATATGGAGAATGAGATTTGTGGCTCCCTCTTACAAAGGATATATGAAACAGTAAACACACTTCCAGTTATGGATGGGGCTAAACACACCATTAAACTGAATGCTAATGGCCGTCTCCTGCTTCCTTTGAACATTTCACCGTGGCAACCAGCAGGTGCCCTTTTCTTGCCTTCTCTTTCATCTTCCCATAATTCTCTCCTGCCGTGGCTTTGTGGATGATAATGGGCACATGCCTGAAATAGCAGTTATAAAGAGAATTAGAATTAAAAGAGGCAAAAAAAAACCCAAATTAGGTTGGAGTAGGTTTCCAGCTCCTCATGTTATTTGCTTGTAGGATGAAGAAATCCCAGGTAGCGAGAACAGGCCAAGGCAGGTGAACATCTTGAACTGATGTAAGTAAGCGTCTTAATACACTGCATACTAAAGGCATTAAGCCTGGCCTGACTTCTGAAGCTCAGCACTAAATTGTGGGGGCAGCATAATTTATGGCTGAAGAATAGGAGCCCAGGAGTTTGACACTCTCGGATATAAATCCTTTTCTGTTGCTAAAAGCTGTGTGACCTTAGGTGAGTAATGCTCTCTCTCTCTGTGCCTAAGTTTCCTCACTTGAAAATCAGGGGTAATAATAATAATAATTGTTTCATGGGGCTATTGCAGGGGTGGGGTAGAGTGGGGTAAGGGGTTGGGTTGGCAATTATAATGGGTATAAAGCTCTTTGTATAGTGCCTGGCACATAGTATGTGCTCAGTAAATGGTAGCCACTCTGATGATGATGGTGTTGAGTAACAACTTGCTGGGTAACTTTAGGCCAGTAACTTCCCTGAGCTTCAAACTGTTCATCTGTAAAAGGCAAGCTAATAACAGTACCTGAGTCATTAGTTTAAAGCTCTAGATAAGAATTAAATGATGAAAAGTATTTGGCACAGGGCTTGGCACATAATCAGAGTTCCATAAGGATTTGCTGAATGATGGGGGAAAAAAATAAATAAATGCTATCACCGATGAAGAAGCTCAATCAGCAGGCCCAGAGCATTTAATATTAGACACCGAGGGAGAAAAATAGGAACAGCCCTGGACTCGTTGTCAGTTACATTTGTTAGCAGCCGCAGACCTTCCTTTGCTCCCTTTGTCCTTGTTTCTCCACTCCTCTCGGCCCTTAGCACGCGCGTGTGCTGGAAAAGAGAAAACGCGATGCTGACTTACGCAAATGAAATCCCAGTATCACAACGGGCACCGAGCAAGGCCTCTGGCAGGAAGGCCATAAATAACATTGCACCACTGCTCTGCCAGCAGAGCCAGCCGGCCATGGGGCCTCCCGGCCGCCCCCCTACCCCGGGCCCTCAAGCATTCTGGGCCGCCCCAGTCCCTCACCTCCCCATCGGCTGCCCCCTCCCAGGTCCGTTCTGCAGGACACTGACTCATGCTCTGAAGCCACCTGTCCGTCTTCGGCCCGCCCCGGCTTCCCTCCAGGAGCACCCCCCGGGGAGAAGGCAACCTGGTAAACCAGGTACTGGCATAGCTGCTTAGTCAGCTAGCTACTCTGATGGGACTAATTGCAGTGTCTTTTAAATAGCATTTATGGTCTTGATTTCTAGTTACAAAAATGATACGTGTTTATTTTAGAAAATTTCAGGGGAAAAAATGGGGGAAAGAAACAAGCACACAGAAGAAAATAAAGATCTTCAGGCCCTGGTGATATTCCAGGCCAATTACATCAGATTTGCTACAAATGGGGTCATCCATCAGCATTGGGTTTTTTTTTTTTTTTTTTTTTTTTTTTTTTTTTTTTTTTAATTCGGGAGGTGATTCTGGCGTCGCAGGCAAGGTTGAACCACCCCTTGCCAATAACACTTTACAGTATTTCCTTCACTTTTCAGTTTTATATTTGTACCATATTATACATACTATTTGAAACTTGATTATGTTTTCTTTGGCCTAACACTATGTTATGAACATCTTCCAAATCATAAATATTCTTTAAAATATGATTTTAAAGACTGCTTATGTAGCTTTCCGTCTTATGGATGTACCTTAATTGTTTTTAACCAGTTCCCATTATTAGATGTTTTCTAAAATTTTGCTGATTAAAATAATTCTGGGATGTATTTCTACTCCTATCTGTAATCACCTACTTAGCTAACACTTATGTAACATGTAACCCTATGCTGGATACCGTTCTAAGGCATTGCATATATTTATTTCTTTTAATCCTCAAAACCAACCCAAGAGATAGATACTGTTATCATCCCTCCTTTAGAGATGAGGAAACTGAGACTCAAGAGAGGCTAAATCACATGACTGATTGGTGGTGAAGCCGACGTGGTTCCAGAGTCCACACTCTGTAATTACAATTGCTGGGTGAATTATAAATACAGAGAACAAACTGATGGCTGCCAGTTCAGGGTGGGGTGGGGGTGAGGGGTTGGCCACAATGGGTGGAGGAGTTGGGCAAAATGGGAGGCCGCCAGTTACGGAATAAGTCAGTCACGGGAGTAACAGGTACAGCATAGGGAATAGAGTCAACGGGACCAATCATGGTTTCGTGATGACGGATGATGGCTACACTTGTAGGGGGCGTAGCATAACATATACAGTGATGTCGAGTTACGATGTTCTGCACCTGAAACTGGTATAACATTGTATGTCAACTATAATCACACGCAAAAATAAAATTACTGAGTCAAAATATATGACATCTTTCAAGGGTTTCGAAACACATCGCCAGACAGCTCACCATTAATGTATCCATTTATTTTGTCACCAGCAGCGTCTGTGAGCCAGTGTGTGTGTGTTGGAGGGTGGAGTGCTGGTCTCTGACTTTGAAAAAGAATTTTCGAACCCAATGGAAGCTGCAAATGTAAACATCCTCCTTACTGAAGGTTTATTACCTATGCAGAAAAAACTTTTTAGCAGGATTTTAAAAAGTGGTGTGTGTTTTATAGTGTGGCTCTGTAGTTGTAAATGGTGCGTCAAGCATGAGAGCTGGTATTGTTTCTGCGGTGGTAGGAAACGGGGACTGTCAGAGGCCCTCACCCTGTGCTGTGTTACACAATTATCTTCTTTTTCACACCCCCCTTTTTTTGTAAGACAGAGAAAAGATCGACACCTCCATAGTGGTTGTTCACGGAAGAAGTGCTCTGAGAGAGACAGTATTATCCAGGAACAATCTGTAGCTCTTCTGATGTTTTGCTGAAGGACCTGGAGCCCCCTCTCGGGAGGAATCTGATTTGACTGCCTCCAGCTGCTCATGGGGTGAGTGGAACTGGTTTTCTGGGAGCCCTGGGAGGAGGGCAGAGGGGCCCAAAGGCCAGGATGCCAAGGGAGTCCCAGGAAAGAGGAGCTAAGCCTGAGAGGAAGGCTTTATGAAAGCCCATTGAGAGCGTCCCTGTGAGCGTGAGAAACATACAAAGCCCTGTGTGCCACCTTCCTGGTTTCTGTGTGTATTTGTCACGTCCAGCCAGTAACTCGGTTATTATCATTTTCCTGTTGGAGGAAGATTGTAAACACTCAAGACTCTGTCATCCCCTCCCCCCACCACACATACACTATTACTGATATGTCTGAAGGATTTCCTACCTATAGCAGGAAAGCAAAAGAACTTCTCATAACTTTGAACTCCTTGAGGACAGGGGCCCGTATCTTTTATAATTATTATGATATTCATTTTCAGTGGCTCCAGCAGGTCACAACTTTCATTTCTATTCACAGTGTACCCTATCCTATTGGTTGAAGCTTTGATGGGAGTTCTGTTAGTGGGCTCTATTTTTGTTGTTATAGAAGCCCAATTCTAGCTGTCTTACCAGAAGGGGAGTCCAGGATGGAGAGCAGGTATGACTGGAGTCAGAATTTTGAAGGATGTTGTTTCTGTTTGCCTCTCTGTCTCTGTCTCTCTCCCCTTCCCTGGGCTGGCCTCATTCCCTCCCACTTGGTGGGATCCCTTCACATGGTCAGGAGACGTGTCTTCTCTTGAATTTTCTGTGTGTGTTCTGAGGGACAGAAATCCTCCGTTGTCTGGGTTGTTGCTAATCTGGATGGATGAAGCCTAGAGCTGCCTGTGGCTATTTCCTGATATGTGAGGCCGTTCTAACCCAGTGGAGAGAGAGGACTGCTCTCTCCTAACACTCTTACGTTGATCCCAGAGAAACATCAGGCTTGGCTTGAGTCACATCAGGTCAGTCAACTACTGCATCCAGTGGAAGAAAGTATGAGGAGGGGCCAGAGCATTTACATGGCACCCTATGTGTAGCAGTCTGTACTTGATGTTCACAGGAAAAGTGGGGAAAGAGTGTAAGGAAGACAAACC
This sequence comes from Lynx canadensis, assembly GCF_007474595.2. NCBI lineage: Eukaryota > Metazoa > Chordata > Mammalia > Carnivora > Felidae > Lynx > Lynx canadensis. Next base: position 189,079,744 of record NC_044303.2, on the reverse strand, counting down.
AACAGAGAACTGTGTCATCATTCAGACTCATTGTTTTTCTAGCCCAGGGTTTTCACTGGGCAGGTTAATTGGGATTTTTATTTCTGTTCATGCCATGTCCTTTCCAGTGCTTTTGTATCTGTAATAAAGCAAGGACTTGTTTTCATTAAAATCTGATTCTTTAACCCTTCCTCTTCAGTCATTGTTTCCCTGTAATTCAAAAACATGCAGGTATCTTCACATTTATCACCACACTTCTCAGATGAGGAGGTTTACCTTTGAAAGCTCCCTTTCTTGACCAGTTAAGACGGTAAGTCCCTTTACATATCATGTCTGGACACAGGCCTCCACTGCTGACTCTTGCAGGGCATGGGCGCCCCCTGGGCTGCTGAATCCCTTATCCTTTCTTGGCCGTGGTCTCCTAGCTGCCACAGAATAATGTGTAAGCTTACTTTCAAGTGCTGTCTCCATTTTGGGAGCAAAGGATGTCCTCATGAAGGACCCGGAAAAACTATTTCCCTTTTTGGCACTTCTGCCCTTTTATGCAGTCTGGTTTTGTTCTCTGTGTATAAATAGAGGAGGGACTCATTGTTTGCCCCTCCACTTTTTAGCTGGGCTGTATTTTGCCTTTGGCTGGCAGGGCAAACTTTGGAATAAGACAAACTTGGGTTCACATCCCAACTTCACTATTCACTTGCTGAGGGGCCTTCAGTGAGATGCGCTTTTCAAAATATCTTTCAGCATCGGTTCCCTCTCCTATAAATGGAGGGAAACAATGGTGCCTGCCTCATAGGGTGGCCATATTGCTTCATGAGTCACATGGACCCACAAAGCCCAGCACCCAGTAGATGTTCAGTAGATGTGAATTCTCTTCCTCCCCACAAAGACACTTGATTTGTTTTCTGTCACCCTGGGCATTAGCTGTGCACTGACTCACCACATCTATATATCCCATAAAAGTTGCCAGTCCATGGACTATTTTTAAATATATTCGTGTTTTCCATATTCTAAAGAAGCTGGCCATTAGGAATAATCTTAAAGGTAGTTACTCTTTGGTAAAGGCCTTCCCTACTTTTTTCTTCTGTATAGAAATAGCTTTTCCTTTTATTCTTTCTGGTGTAACAGAGATTTCTCCCCCCTCCCCCCATCCTGTTTAGCATCTGCTCCATTTGCCCATTGAAAGAACACACTCTCTTCTTTACAGAACTGTTCCTCTTTCACCTCTGGTTGGGGTGGGCTGAGGGGTATCATGTGACCAAGACTGGACCAGTCGTCATATGTCATACCCCTTGCCACAGTGATTGGCTCAGTGGTAGCCCTGTGACCCAAGTTTGGTCCTTCCCTTGAGTTTTACCCGCGGGGTCTGGGACAGCAAAATCCTCTTTCTCTGTGTATGTTGCTAATCTGGGTTGATGAAGCCTGGAGCTGCCTCTGCCATGCCTTCTGCTGTGTGGACAGACCTCTTTCATCTTAAGAAAGAATGAGTCCAACACATGGAGAGAAGCAGAGAGCTAAGATATGGGGTGAGAAGGGAGCAGGGGAAGGAGGCCAAGAGAGATGCTCTCGTCATTTGATTTCCTGGGGATAGCTGTAGTCTCTCACAGCCAGTGAGTTCTGACTTTTCCTTAAGCCAGATTGGGTTCAGCTTCTGTTCCTTGAAGTCAAAGATTCTAATAAATGTGTTGGTATATTTAAGGTAATGGCCCCCTTATAAATGAGAGTTGTGTTTATGACACAACAAAATCCTGACAGCTAATCTAAGCTGCTAATATGGCACAAGAGTCATACACTGAATGCTTACAGAGGTCAAAATTATCTGGGGTTATGGAACCCCTCCCAGTTTTGTACCACTGGGACCTGGCATAGTACCATGGGACCTGGCACATAGAAAGCCTCAATCTCTACTCAGTAAAGTAGGGTAGTGAGGGAGGATCTAACTGGTTCAGGTGGTCAGTCATCCTCTAGTCCAGGGGGGTCCCATCGGCTAGGCAGTGGCTCCCACACAGGCCTCAGTTAGCCCACAGCCTGGGTTTCTATGGGTCAGGCCAGATGTGGGTAGGGATCCATGATGCAGAAAATCACTTCTTTTGCGTTAAGAGTTCTTTAATTTGACTGGGTATGGCAAGTTCTCTGAGTCTCACAAAGGGGACCAAATAGCAGCTGGGCACTTAACGTGGCTTGCCCAGACCATTTGAATCCTCCCATTAGAGCCCTAAATGAAGGATTTGGAAAGCTACTGGGGGAATTCCAGAAAAAGACAAACTACTCCTGTCCTGCTGAGGGTCTCCCCTTGAGCTTCTCTTCCAGAGGAGCACTGTGACCCCAGACAAAGAGAGGAGTTCTGGGAAGCCACGGGAGCCTGCATAACTGCCAAAGAATGGCTGACTCCAGAGCGACCGACCGAGGCCTGCTGGTGAGAAACCTACCCCATGCTACGGTGAGGCCACCGCAGTGTGACTCGTACACAGCCTCTGCTGGGGATGAGGGCCTGGGGAAGCAATAACATTCCCCGTGTCAGCCCAGCTCTGGCCTTGTCCCCAGGCCCTGTTCCCACTGTAAGCTGACACTGGCCGGGAAGGGCCTCTCGTCTCCTCCTCCAGGGGTCAGGAGGCCTCCAGGGCAACATCTATTCTCAGACACAGAGCAGCTGCCTGTGGAGGCTTCAGAGAGAGTGTGAGGAAAGCAGGCACCCCTGTGAGGGGGGGCAGGGCAGGAGATCTGGCTCCTCCAGGGGACTTGGCTTTGGAAGATTGGCACTTGAAGCTGATTTTAATCTTGGCCCTGTCTACACAACAATAGAGTCAACTGGATTACAGTGGGCTGGAACCAGAGGGGCATAGCATAGGAATCTGGACACTCGGGGAATTGGCCTCCCTCTTCCCCCTGAGCCGTGGTGGGACCAGGGCCAAGACTTCAGTTTCTGTGGGCCTCAGTCTCCTCAATGGTAAGTTGAGAAATCTTGGCCCACATGCTCTTGGAGGATTTCTCTTGGTGAGTAATCCACACTTTCCCATCAAATGATGGATCTAAATTCACTTGCTCTGTTGAGATAACCCATATAGAAGAGATGAGGCTCAAAGTTAAGTTTCCTCGTAGGCAGTATAGGCAGATGGATGCGAAGCAACATTATTCCAAAAAGAGTGACAGTAGTAATAATTATTACCAAAATGACAGCAACAAAGCAACCATTTAAAAAATACTATGAGCCAGGTACTCTATGAATGATTTTATGGTACATGACCTGGTGTAATCCTTTATAGTACTCTTTGGGAGTGGACATTATGGTTCCCGTTATGGAGATGAAACTACTGAGGCTCAGAGAAGTTAAATTACTTGCTCAACATCTTGGTGTTAAAAAGGTGGTGGAGCTGGGATTTGAACCCGGGTCTGCTTGATTCTAAATCCCTCGTTCCTATCTACTGTGTTATCAAGTGGGTGAGTGGCGCCTTCCACCTTCTGCTGTGAAAACACAGACATGTAGAGGCAGCAATTGCTCACAATCCTGCCTGGAAGTCGGGGCTGATGGCTTCTCAACTGTGACTGTGTCACAGACAGCCTTCGGCACTGTAGCCCCAGACTTCTTTTTTCCATCTCCATCATTCGCCTTTTCCCCACCACCCTCACCAAACTTGTGCTCCACTCAGCACACATCCCTGCTCAGGCAAGGTTCGGATGCCATCCCATTTTCGAAGATGTTCTCTGATTTTTTGCTTCTGGAATAGCCCGTGTCATGTTTTGTAATTATATTTTAGTCAGTATTTATCCAGTAAGTATTTACTGAGTAACTCCGTGTGCTTCGCACTGTGTTAGGTGCTTGTGAATTTTCTCCTGCTCGTTTTCCCTGCCTCCAGGCACCCAACACACAATCGAGCTCACAGGTTGCTTTGCTTTGCTCTTCTCTTCTCTTCTCTTCTCTCCTCTCCTCTCCTCTCCTCTCCTCTCCTCTCCTCTCCTTTTCTTTTCTTTTATTTTCTTTTCTTTTCTTTTCTTTTCTTCCCCCCCCCTTTTTTCCAGAGGTCTGTCTTATTTCCCTTGACAAAGCCTAGCACACTGAAGATACTCAATAGCTATTTAAAGTGGACTCATGATCCAGAACTTATCTCACTTTTAAATAATGGCCTGTTTCCTCCCTACATCCCCCACTAGGTTCTTAGACTCTCGTGGATAGGAGCTGGCACAGAAGGGGAATTTGACACGTTTATTGAATGAATGGTCAGTGAGAAGTATGAGTTCTGGGGAGGAAATATGCTACTTCTACAGGCATGGATCAAGCACCATCGAGATCATGAGTGAACACCATGAAGAGTAAACACCATGCAGATCTCATGTTTTCAGGACCCCAAGTGTCCAGTGACTAGAATGATACACACAAAGTAACATGGCAAAGATTCAGCAGAAGGAGAAACTGGGTACCACTGAGACACCTTCCCTGACCAGAATCACTGTTGGTCACTGGTCACTGGTCACTTCCTCAGCCCACCTGTGGCTCTAATTCCCATAGCATCCTTCCCTTGGGGGGCTTTGGCCTCTGGGAAGAAATGAATGTGGCCCTTGGAGAGCCCTGCATTCTTGCACAGGTGATCACCCCATCCAATTCAATGTGAACTCAAGTAGAAAGGATTGTGACCTTTCCAGAGGCCAGAATCATTGTTCTAGAACTGGAAGGGGCCACGGCAGTTCTTTGGCCTGGTTCTAATCTTCTGTCTGAAGAAATCATTGCAGTGGGGTGCGACTATTCTAATGCCTGGCCCCAGAATTCTCTTCTGGAGGAGAACTGTCTTGAGACCCTGAGGGCGAAGTTGGCAAGAGACAAAATGATGAAGAGAGAACTGCTGTCTTGTGCATAAAAATAAATAGGGACTTTGGGTGAGAGACTCTGAAGGAGAGGAAGTACAGGAGGAGGGGACTTCTCAGGGGGAAATGAAACTTGAAACTTATACTTGTGGAAATTTTAAGAACAAGGATGTCTAATTTTTGATTGCACAGTTTTTATTTGTGAGTGCTGTAAACCATTCTCTCTCTTCGATAAAGATTCCCCCCCCCCACACACACACATCCCTTGTATAAGTGGGTCTTAGGGAAGAAGAGAGAAATTGAGGAAAACGTGAATTCCTCATGTGTATTGGCACTGACAGCCTGCACAGGATGGGGAGATTATCCATAAACTAAAATAGTTCAGTGGAAGCAGGTGATTAAGGAAGTCCTCAGAAGGGTGGACAGGAATAAGGATTGTGCTTCGCATGTAGGATGGGGTCTCAAACCAATTTTTATTTGACTCTCAAAGAGCAGGGGCATTCCCTAGGGTTCTTTGGTTGTAAGTAATAGGCTAATAGCCAACTTATTAGGTGGCTTAGTTCAGAGAAGTGAAGGGAAAAATCCAACAGTCAGTTCCCAATGAACAGGAACCTGCCATTTCAGGGCATCCCCAAAGGAGAGAATCAGCCCAGCCTTTGGGCATGCTGACGAGGTTCCTGCCAAGATCAGATCCTAGAGAGAGGGAGTCCTGTGGACAAGTCTGGGTCAGCTGTGCCACCACCCACCCCCTCACTTGGCTGGAGTAACATGGAGTAGGGGTGTCATCATTGACCATCTTCTCGGAACCACATGAGAGAGTAAGGGGAGGGTTTTCAAAGGAAGGAAAGGGGGTACTTCAGCCAAGACTCAGAGGAAGGGATGTTAGGCAAGCAGAAATAGCAGATGTCTGCACTCACAGGGTGTCTCAGCTATGAGATGTTACTGCTGGCACTTAATGGTGGATTGGTAAGATACCCAACCCCCCCACTACGTCTTGAAATTAATTTCACAACAGGCCTATGGTTAGACCTGAGCAATGCTCCAGCATGTGGCTGGCAAATGGAGGAGGAAGGAGAGAAGCTGAAAATCCAGTCCCTTGTGTTCCAGTGCTCGGCCTTTTCCCTACAGTAAGCTCCCTGGCTCCCCCTCACCTCTAAGCCTTTGCTTGAGCTGTGTCCTCTGCCTGAAATTCCTTCCCCTTTCTTTGCTACCTGTTAATTCATTTTGTTCTTTAAGACTCAAGAGTATCACCTGAAAGAAACTTTCTCTAACTGTCCCCTTCCCCATGGGTTAGGTGTCTCTCTTCTACGTATATCTTTATTTTATTTCATCTTCCAAGTATATATTGTTTATCAAAATAGTTAACGTAAGCACGTGGTACGAAGTTCAACTATGCAAAAGGTATAAAGAGAAAAATTGGCTTCTCGTCACCTGTGAGTCCAGTTTGCCCCATGAAAGCCACCATTCTTTTCTGTGTCTTCTTCTAGAATACACATGTGCATGCTCACATGTGCACACACACACGCTCGCGCACACGCACGCACTACCACCGTCACTCTAAGGACCTGCCTCCCCAGACTCCGAACCCACTGAGGGCGAGGCCTCCTTATTTGCCTCTGGGGCTCCGGCAGCTAGGACACCCTTGTTCTCTGCAAAGTTCAGCTACTGACTGCTAAGAGCCACCTTCTTGCAGAAGCGAGAAGTGGGAGGGAAGGGGGACAGATTCTGTCTGAGATCACTTGATGCCACGCTCTGGGATCTACGAGTTGCTTTTAATTTCCTGTGCTCGGCCGCTGGCAGCCTGATGAAATGAAGCAGATAGCAAGACTTCAGATCTGGCCCTGCCTGGCCCGGGGCTTGTCTGCTTGCTGCAGGGCCGTGACCTCCGGACCCCGAAGAGAGAAGAACAGAGTGCATTGCCCAGCCTTCTTGCCCAGAAGGAGGCTGGGAGTTCACAGGATGAGGCAGCACCCTTATGGTTTGGGGCGTGGGGAGGAGAGGTGGTGCAGAGAGCTCACTACTTGGGCAAACAGAGAGGGTTAGGGTCCTGGCTGTGTCGCCTCCTGGCTTCTGCTCCCTGAACCTGCTTCCTCAAACATAAATGGAGGGTATTAGTAGCATCTACTTAACTGAGTTCTTATGAGGATTCAGAGAGAATGAATTCAACGTGCAAGGCGAGGTGCCTGAACCCTGGCGCACACTGAGTTGGTGGCTGGTATTGTCATTCTCTCTATTGTCCACATGGTCATCAGGATCAGCCTCTGCAAAATGGTTCCTACTGGCAACCGTCATCTATCTTTCCTTTGGGCACTCTTTTTCCCTTCTAGGCACTGTGTTCTTATCTTTTGTCATCTCTCCTGATGTGGCTGCCACTCTTGCCATCACGGATTCAGTGTTGGCTCTATGCCAGGCATTTGCCCTGAGGGTGGGGTGTGCTGGCTAATCATTACAACAGCGGTGATTCTCCCTGCAAGCCCGAGAAAATGGAGTCACGGAGGCTTGTGGCTCCACCATGCATCCCTCCACAAGGTCCCTGTGGTCTGCCTGCTACCTCTCCTCGTCACCTGTATGATTGCACATGCTATAACTGCTTTCCTTGCTTCCACCCTGCCTCCAAGCACCCATTCTCCACACAGCAGGAAGTGACTTTAGGGATTTGGGCAAAGACCTGGAGAGGGTCTTTCAACATATAAATCAGGTTGTGCTCCTTCTTTGTTTAAAATCCTCATCAGTAAGATGAGGAATAATGAGCACATCTACTTCCTAAGGTTGACATGAGTAATAAAGGAGAGACCTCACCTTATAGGGTTAGCACGTGGTGAGTGCTTGGGAATGGTGCCTCTTCTTATGGGGAACATGACAGTCCCTGTCCTCTTGGACCAGATTTGTTTGACATTCCTTTGATACTGATGATGAGAGAAGAGACCTGTCCTCACTTGCTCATTGGTCTCCTGTCCTCATTGGCTCTGTAGTCTTGGCTAAGCCACTTAGCACCGTCTGAGCCTCTGTTTTGTCATCTGTGAAGTGGGAGTAATAATGGTACCTGCCTCATAAGGTTGTTCTGAGTATCAGGTGAGATAGCGCATGAAGAACTTGACATGACTGCCACACAGTAAGTGCTGAACAAATGGGAGCTGTGCACTCTGGTAATAATTGCTACATATAGCTGCATCTTTGGGAGGGGCTAGCTTTCCCCAACCACTATCTTTGGCATCCCCTCCTGGCATGATTGCTGCAGTTTTCCACCTCTGGGGTGAGAACTAGACTCTAACACCCTTTATCTGGCAAATAAAATAAAGAGGTACATGGAGCGTTTCTTCTCGCGTCTGCCTGGGCTCCTTGCTATTTGGGGGCTATGTGCCTTTTGTCGGGTGAGGCTATTGCTACAGCAGGACCGGGCCGCCATGCGCTGGTGACCGGCTCTAGCTTCTGCACCCTAGTGTTGACTTTGGCAACAGGGACTTTGGAGGAGGGCTGCCATGGTCACATTCTTCAAAGCAACAGAGAGAGAACAGCACAGCCCTTGCCAATTTCCTTGAGCTCCCAGGGAAAGAAACAGAAACAAGTAACATGAGTAACAACATGAAAATGAGATTGAAAGCGTGTTGGAAAGAGCTGAAAGCCTTAGGGGCATGCTTCAGGAACCGCACTGTTGCTGTTTGGCTGCCCCAAGTTTTGTATTCTGCTGGGTGTAGCACGCTAGCTAAAGAGAGGTAGAATTCCACTGTTGGAGGGGTGGAGCCAAGAGCCCTGGGGACGGGGCACCAGGGGAGAGGGGTAGATCCTGGGAAAACCGGAAAGAGAAAGTAGTGATGTCTATAGTAGACCAACAGTTTTTCTGGGTAGTATGTGTTATAACCCTCTCTCCACCCTCAGGTTCAATTTACAATGACACCTGCATTAATCTCCAGCGTATGGGGAATTAAGTTTGTTCTGAGGGGTGTGGCAGAGTGCTGAATGTTAACTCAAGGTTGGCCTTAAGCCAGAGCAGAGGCAGTCAAAGGGACCCCTGCACGTATTGACTGTATACAGATGCAGGGACCTGCTTACCTCTATAGATCTTACCATCCACAGGAAATAAAAAAGTGATATACAGAGAGCACTCAGATTACTGTATTAGTGTGAAATAATAAGAAAAAAAAAAAAACTGGTTGGTATAAACCTGTCCTCCCACCCTTACCCCCTAGAAAGAGAAGCCAACACTGTATAGTGAAAGTCAAGTTGAAGGAGATTATGTGGGATCTTTTGCAATGGGAGGAGGAGAAAGGAAATATTTCTTAAGACTAGAGAGAGCCAGAAGTTGTTGACTCCTCGAGACCGGTGTTCCTTTTATCTATTGCTTCTTAAAGGAGCACCCCAAAACTTGGTGGCTTAGAACAACAACATGTATTTTACTCATGAATTGGCAGGTTGGCCAGGGGTTGGTGGGAACAATGCACCTCTCTCTCTCTCTCTGTCTCCACTCAGCTGGGGCGTCTGGAAGGTTGGGGCTGGAGTCCTCTCAAGTCTGTTTGCTCACATGCCTGACAATTAATACTGGCTGTCAGTGGGGCCTTCACTGGGGCTGCCTGCCAGAACACGTACACTTCTCATGGCCGGGGCTTCCTCCTTGCCACATGGTGGCTGGGCTCCAAGGGCAAGCATCTTGGGAGAGAGAGCCGGGCAGGAGCTGTGTTACCTTTTCTAACCTAGCCTGAGAAGTCCCGCAGCCTCCCGTGGACTACGTTCTAGTCACCACATGTATTAATCTGCTAGTGCTGCCATAGCAAAGCACCACAGACTGGGAGGCTTAAGCAACAGAAATTTATTTCTCACAGTTCTGGAGGCTGGAAGTCCAAGATCAAGGTTTTATCAGGATTGGTTTCTTCTGAGGCCCCTCTCCTTGGCTTGTGGACACTGTCGTCTCCCTGTGTCTTCATTTGGTCTTCCTTTGGTGTGTGTTTTTGGGTCCTAATCGTTTCTCATAAGGACCCACCCAAATGGCCTCAATTTAACTTATTTACCTCTTTAAAGGCACTATCTCCAAACAGTCACGTTCTTAGGTACTGGGGGATTAGGGCTTCAATGCATGAATTTTATGGGGCAGCGGTGGAGGGAGAGACAGAATTCAGCCTGTAACACCAAAGCTAGTCCATGTTCAAAGGGAGGGGAATTAAATTCTCCCTTTTGATGGGAGAAATGTTAAGGAAATTGCAGATGGGTGTTAAAAGCACCACAACTGGGTAAGTGTCAGGGTTTTGGCAAGTCCTGTAGCTGGTGACACCCAGCACCCTAAAAATGTTGTAGAATCTCAGAGAACAGTCAGATTGTAGCTTCCAGGAAAGACCCAGTGCCCAAAGGTGTGAGCAGGATGACACTACCTCTTGTCATCAGAAGGGTCACTGGGGTGAGGTGGCTCAGGACCCTTCTCCTGTTACCCAACGTCCAAATAAGTTCCTGGAATCTGGTATGAATTCAGGGAGTGGAAGGGCTCTCAAAATCATGACTCAGATTGAATTTCCCATCAACCTGGTGAGTGAGGGCTGAAGAGCTAGGCTTAATTAGACTTGAAGTAATGTGATGTTCCTTCTAACTGAGCTTTGAAGCAGAGTTCATACTCGTTCCTTGCCATCATCACATAAGGATTACAGTGGGGTAGGAATGATACAATCTTCTGCCTTTAGGTAGCTCTGTGCTGCTTCTCCTCCATTCTCTTGAAAAAGTGAGGAGACAGAATTCCCAGCTCACCATCTCCATTCTGACAGGTGATTCTAAGCATTTCCCCCAACAGCTACTGCTGTGGGCATGGTTTAAAAAATAAAATCAGGGGTGCTGGGGTGGCTCAGTTGGTTACGCATCCCACTCTTGGTTTCGGCTCAGGTCGTGCTTTCACAACTCGTGGGTTTGAGGCCCACATCAGGCTCTGTGCTGGTAGCACAAAGCCTGCTTGGGATTCTCTCTCTCCCGCTCTCTCTGCCCCTCCCCCACTCATGCTCTCTCACTGTCTCTGTCTCTCTCAAAAATAAATAAACATTAAAAAATAAAGATGTAATCTTACTGTTTAAAAAAAAATAAAAGTAAAAACAAATGAAAAATAAAGTCAAAATGACCTTGTTAGGTGGGATGGGTTAGGAAATGGGCATTGACTCGGAGGCAGACCACGGGGCAGGGTGAGTGTATCCCTGTACCACCCACCTCCCTCCCACCCGGCCCAAGCGTATCCTTTCTTACAGAACCTGAATGATTTTCCACCTCCCTTGTTATATTCCTTGAAATGCCACCAATACGAGATTCTCTCCCACCAATATTCCTCTGAAAGGCTTAAGAGGTGATCAGTTAGTTCATTAATTTTGTAACAGGTCAAATCAGGGACTCATTACTAACTCTTTCTTTAGTATGAAGGGGCCTTGGTTTCCCCTGAGCGAGATGGCCGAGCTATTTACACCCATATAGTTAGGAGCACAGTGGCCCTCTGGGAGGAAAGGGACAAAAAGTTCCAGCTTAATCTCCTGGAGGTTCAGAGTTATCAAAATTTGCTTGATGGTCTGTAGTGACCTCACCATTGTGGAAAGGGCCACGAGGCCCCAGAAAGAGAACTCTTTCTGATGGTGAAGATCAGACCGATGGGCTGTGTTTTGCTACAAAGATGAGATATGAAAGAAGTGTTGTGCTGGGTCTGGGGGAGTGGCCGACCCAGCACCGTCCCCGGTACTCACAGCTGGAAGACACAGGCTCACACACCTTCCATCCACCCTCTCTCAGCCTCTGTCACCTCTGAGTCTCCAGCTTCACAAAGGACTAGCCAGGCAAAGAAATGCTGTCTGAAATGGACAATATCACTGCCGATTCTTCCCGCATCATGCTGGTCTCCAGAAAGAAAAAAAATTAATACAAATTAAAATGTAGAGACAAATGATAAAACAGTACATGGTATCTGCAACACGTAGAACAGACAAGAAGGTCATTTCCTTACTTTACAAAGAGCTCATACAAACCAATAAGAATAAATATGAACAAACCAACCGAGAAATGGGCAAAGGATAGAAAAGACAGTTCAGAAAAAAAAAAAATGCAATAACCAATAAATGCACGAAAAGATGTTCAGCTTTCTTCTAATTAAAGCCATGCAAATCTAGGCAGCAATGAGATGCCATTTTTCACCTATCAGATTGGAAAAAATCTGAAAAGCTTGATAATACTCCGTGTTGTTGAGTAAATAAGGAAACAGGGACACGCATTCACAGTCAGTGAGCATATTACTGATGTAATATTTTAGTTGGGCATTTTGGCAATAATTGGAAGTGGGTATACCTTTTGATCCATGGGTGACAGTTTAACCCACATATATATATTCACAAATATAACTATAGGAATGTTCGCTGCAATATTGTTTCTAGAAAGTAAAAACGGGAAAGGGCCATAAATAGGATTGGTTATTACAATCATGGCACATCCATGTGATGGAATATTATGCAGCCATTAAAAAGAATGTGCTATCATATGAGGACTTTAAGAGACAAAACAGATGAACATACGGGAAGGGAAACAAAAATAATATAAAAACAGGGAGGGGACAAAACAGAAGAGATTCAAATATGGAGAACAAACTGAGGGTCGCTGGAGGGGTTGTGGGAGGGGGGATGGGCTAAATGGGTAAGAGGCATTAAGGGATCTACTCCTGAAATCATTTTTTCCCTATATGCTAACTAATTTGGATGTAAATTAAAAAAAATTAAAAATTAAATTAAAAAAAAATCACACACCCACAAAAAAGAATGTGCTAAACAGTTTCCAAGCTATTGATGGAGAAAATTGAAGTGCAGAACTGTATGCACAAAGTGGTCCCATGTGCGAATGAAAGAAAGAATATATATGCTAGCACGTGCATAAAACATTTCTGGAAAGATTCACACAAAATGTTTTGGGAATAAGGTAGTTAAAAGTGAGAGAAAGCAATTTTACTTTTTGCTTCATACAACTTTACTATATTTACGTTTTTTTAAATCATGTCTTTTATTTATTTCTTTTTTTAAGGTTTGAAGAAATCCTCCTGTAGTACAGTAGCCTATTTACATGTCTGTGTTCCGTATAAGTCTGAACTTACTGGTTAGGGTGATACCCAGCAGAAGGGATCCCTGTGCAGGGATGGCACTTGGTAATGCCAGCCTGATTTATGACATCACATTAGGTACTGGAGGGAGGCTTGGGAAGCTGATCCTCCATGAACAAAGTGGAAGAAGACAGTGAAGTATCTGGATGAGTGTTGAACTCCCCTGTGCTTACAGGCTGGTGGCATCTAGAAAAACTTGGATCATGAGAATATACACTTTCTCTCCAGTCTCCCAACTCTGGTCAGTTCTGGTTAAAGTTTTAGGTAAAATTGTAGTCTGGGGCACAAGTTAAATAGGCTGTCCACTATTGAATGAAAACAGGGTTTTGTAGATGTCAGTTCTTGAGCATAAAACACCAAGGGCAAAAGAACAGTCCTTCAACTTTACATACCATCCTGTTGCTTACGGCCCATGCAGTGGACGAGACAGAAATCCTGTGTGATGATCCTTTGTAAGAGCAGAACGAAGATGCACGGCATGAGAAGATGCTTTCTTGCAACGAACACCAGCAAGACAAGTGTAACCCTATCATGTCAGTGATCCACATCTTGCCATCTGAGAGCCAAAGTGTGTGGCCAAAGAAAGAGTGCGATAGTTTCAAATAAACCCGTTTTTTCCCCTCTAATTCTTATTTACTATGGAAATAATGCATAGTTTATAATGATAATTCTCAAACTTTAGCAGGCATCAAACTGGAAAACATTTTAAAAGAGATTGCCGGGCCCCATCCCCAGACTATCTGATTCAATAGGTCTGAGATAGGGCCTGAGAATTTGTATTTCTAGCACATTCTTAAATGATGTTGATACAAGGGGTCTTGGGACCTCACTTTGAGAACCACTGGTTTATAAGGACACAACATCTGTTTTTTCTCTCCCATCAACAACCCTCACATCCTTTAGCTGTCCTCATGATCTCTTTTTGAAACTCACCTAAAAAACCATCTTCTTTTATGACTCCTAAATCTCGTACCTCTCTCTCCCTTTTCTGGCCATGTGCACACACCAAAGAACCCTTCTGGCAATGGCAGCAGACTCCCTGAAGGAGTGTGGAGAGGAAAAACCTAATCGGGCAGATGAGGAGAGGACTGGGAACACTCACGTGTTAATTTTCAACTTCTCACCAGGAGAGGGGACATTAATCTTCTATCAGGGACTGGGCATACCAGCAGCATGCAGCAATGGGTAGCTTTGCTCTCTGAATCTGCCCTGTGGCTGCCTAAGGATGGGTGCCATAGAGGATCCTTGTGGCCTCATTCCCAGAAGGGAAGTTTTGGCAAGAGTAGAGAAAAGCCATCGGAATGTTTGTTTTTAAAAGCTCACTCAGTGGGGCCTGGCTCCCTGCAGAGCCCTTTCAGTCCCTCCCCTGCTTCTCATTCCCCAACTTCCAGGGCCTCTCCTCTACCTCCTCAGCTGGATGGCTACAGGGGGCTGTGTTCTTGGGCAGGAGTCAGCACACTTACAGGGCTTATCCCAGAGGGGACCAAGGGCCCTGGGGAAGCAGGAGTAAGATAATTCTTTTGTTGGAAGATAGTAAGGCTTTTCTTTTTCTCCCCATTTTCCCAGTGGGAAAGGAAGGAAGGAGAGATGGATGGGAGGAAGGAAGGGAAGGAGGGAGGGAGGGAGGAGAGAAGGAAGGAAGAGAAGGGAAGGACAGAAGGAAAGAAAAAAGGAAGGAAAGAAGGTAGAAAGTCAGGAAAGGAAAGGAAGAATCTGGTTAGAGCTTACTTAGGCAGTATGAGCTGAACAAACCCTATTCAAAAAGCCATCTTTCCTCTCTATCTGAGTGACACTAATCTCTTAGGTAGATGCAGTTCTTGTCCGGATTCAAAAGTACTTTTCTAGAAGGAGGAGAAACTCAGTCTAGTAATCAAACATGTGGTGTCCTAGAGCAATGCATTCTAAATTTTGAAGGTATAGGGATCTTGGTAAAATGCAGATTCTAATTCAGTAGCTCCAGGTGGGGCCTGAGTGAGACTTGGCATTTCTACCATCTCCCAGGTGATGCTCTGCTGCTGGTCTGTGGACCACAGTTTGTGTAGCAAGTGTGTAGAGTACTTAGAACTACAAGCAATCTTAGAGATAAGTTTGAATCCTATCTTTTCACAAATTAGATAACTAGAACCCCGACCAATTGTGTGACTTCCTCAAGGCCACAGATGTGTGCAATGGCAGAACCAAGTCTAGAACTGGGTCCTCACAGTTCGGTACTTTTTCTACTTCCCCAGGAAGCAAGGAAGGAATCGAAAACAGGTACCAGAAACACTAGAATATGAACATTTAAAAAAGAGCCTCTGGGGGAGCCTGGGTGGCTCAGTTGGTGGAGCCTCTGACTTCAGCTCGGGTCACGATCACGCGGTTCGCAAGTTGGAGCCCAGCGTTGGGCTCTGTGCTGACAGCTCGGAGCCTGGAGCCTGCTTCGGATTCTGTGTCTCCCTCTCTCTCTGTCCCTCCCCTGCTGGTACTCTGTCTCTCGCCCTATCTCAAAAATAAATAAGACATTAAAAAATAATAAAAATAAAAGAATAAATAAAATAAAAGGATCCTCTTGACCTGGGGAAGCCAGTAGCCAAGTCTACTCTGCCAGGGGTCACCAAATTGGGGTCCTGGAATTCACTAAGGACCTGGTTGCTACTGACCCATCGCCTAACAGCCACAAATGTGAGAAAAGCAAAAATTTTGGTGTTTCCCCAAGTCCTGGTTGGGCCTGGTAATTTATGGTGGTTGTCAAGTTAGAATCTTAAGTGGGTCCCATTAGATACCTCCTGGAAAGGCAGAATTGCCTGGAATATGAGGCTGGGGTGGAGCGGCCAGAATCCTCATCGGGGCAAACCCTCAGAAGAAAATCTGAACAGCTGGTGGGTATATTGGAAGCCCAAGGATGTTCGATTCCTGGGAGCCCTCGCACTTCCTGGGCCCTACTTCTTTTCTAAGAGGAGGAGTACTCTTGGGGCGCCTGGGTGGCGCAGTCGGTTAAGCGTCTGACTTCAGCCAGGTCACGATCTCGCGGTCCGTGAGTTCGAGCCCCGCGTCGGGCTCTGGGCTGATGGCTCAGAGCCTGGAGCCTGTTTCCGATTCTGTGTCTCCCTCTCTCTCTGCCCCTCCCCCGTTCATGCTCTGTCTCTCTCTGTCCCAAAAATAAATAAACGTTGAAAAAAAAAATTAAAAAAAAAAAAAAAAAGAGGAGGAGTACTCTTTCTCACTGTTTTGAAGGTAGCACTTTGACCAACACAGCTGGGAATCCTGGAACTGGAAGTAAAACTTTCCAGGAGGGAAAATATTTGTTCTGCTCTGTAGACCAGGCCAAACCACTGTGGTGAGCTGGGTTACTACAGGAAGGGCCCCTGAGTTGGATGTTTAAAGACGCACATTTCAGGCCTGGCTTTGCTAATTATCAGGCCTAGAAAGGGTTTCTAGGCAATGGGTACCATTCATTCCTTCATGTCCTTCACTTACTCATTTATTCAGTCAATCAACAAACACTTACTGAACACCAACTCATGTGCCAGAGTTCAAAGACACAAAACCCCCTCTATGCTCTCGAGGGATTCACAGTCTAATACGGGAAATGGATGAATCAACTACTAATTATAATATAGCTATGAGAGGGGCAGGAAACACAGTGTTTGGAACATAAAGGAGAGAGCGACATAAGATTTGCTGGTAGAAGAAGGCTTCCCAGAAGAGGTGTTAGTTGAACTGAGTCTTGAGGGAAAAGTGGGAAGGATTGGGGTCACAGAAAGAGCCTTCTAGGCAGAGAGAACAGCATGCACATGGCCAGGCCTTTTAACTGCTCAGATCACTCAGGGGATGGGAAGTTGTTAAGTTCGGTCGGACCACAGGGTTGGGATAGTGTAATGTAGGTGGGGCCAGGTCACAAAGGCCCAATTTCAATTAGACAAAGCTGTGAAGAGAAATTTTATGTAATTAGCTATAATAACAGTAACTGTGATCCTAATCATAATAACTGCATTCATTAAGCCTATTGCTAGTACTTAATCCTCACAGCTAATCTGTGAGATAGGTGCTGATATCATATCTGTGGTAGGAATGTGCAATTTGAGCCAGAGAGCACGAGTAACTACAGTTCTGATACAGCCACGCTCTCAACCCCACCAGATTCAGAACACCCTTTCATCACAAATATCTCTCACCCCCTTTGTTATTGTGAAACGAAGTTCAAACATCATATCCATTTAGATACATAATTTTTAAAGAAGATATTGTAATGCCTCTCTGTAATATAAATAAAAAAGAAAGATAATTTATGATAGAGTAATAAGAATTGCAATATAGAAAAAGGTAGACCTGACTATTCTGGAAGCATTATGAAATAGTTGATGGTTGCACTTCAGATATAGAGTCACCTTGAATGCGACAGTTCAGACTCAGACTGATCTCTCCGTGTTTAAAGAATGAAGTGAACGCTCTGACCCACAGTGCTCATGGGGAACCGATTTTCTGAACCTGCGTGGGTTGTCCTGGAGGGTTTCTCGTACCTCCATCTTACTGACAGCCTCTCAGTGGTGACATCTGGCGGATTCCCTGTCCCTTGGGTTTACTGCAATTTGGTAGTTGGATGTTGAATCTTGATTAAGTTCACAATCACTTCTTTGGCAAGGCTGCTTCATTGTAGTGCTTTGATTGCGGCGTCTGATTTTCTCTGCAATGTGAGCAGTCATTGATCGTTGCTTGGATCCATTGATTCATATTGCAAAATGATGAAGGACTAATTCTGAGTTCTATCTTTTTTTTTTTTTAATTAGCTAGAATACCTCTATGCGGAGAAACTTCTCTTCATCCACTATCTGGTTATGTCAAGGCATAGTTCTTACCAAAAAATATAATTAATGCTAATTCTTTCCTCTTACTTTCCAGTTTTCTAAATAATATGTTGATTCTACAGCAACGTGTAAGGGTGATTAATAAATGTTTTTAAGCATCATGAATTTAAATACATTAGATGTGATCTGCAGGTTAGATGCTCAAATTATTCCAACTTTGGTGAATGGGAGCCTCTGCAAGTCGGTTCCCGAGTCCTTTTGACACAATCCTAGTAATCTTTGATAGCTTCCTCGCTTCCTGGTGTGACGAATTTTCCAGGCTTATTTTGTACATTTTCTGCCTGGACATGAAATCAGTCATTTCTCCAAGGAGCCCTGGTTTCTTTTAGTGAAAAATGGAGTTTAGAGATAATAATCTAGACCAAGCAGGGCTCACTTCTTCTGGATTATTGTTCCTAGGCCCTTTCAGTGGATAGAACTAGGAAATATGTATCATACTGATATGCATCATACAGATCGCTTTTATTCAGAGGGTTTTTCCTTACCACCATCTGTCTTACATCTGTACTTCTTTGCTCCTGTGTTGAAAGTCCTGGTTTTCCATGATACTCACAAGAGTATTCATTCGATTTATCCCGCACTACATTCACAACAGTCTTGGAATAACCCTAGCAACACTACCACCACCAGTTAAATTACTAAAGACAGTTGTTTTCACCAGGTCCTTTGTCCTTAGGATAAATCTTAGTAGGGACGTGCAGCCAGGTAGTGGTGCTTTAAAGACACTTCAACGTGTTGTATGATTATGCCAACAACTGGTTACACATTTAAATTCCTTTGCTTCATTTGATCTTGGAATTTTTACAGAGTGCTTTTTAAAACAAGATATATTAAAAAGAAGCCCCTGTCACTTGTCACTTTCACCCGGTTCCTTCCATCTTCCTGTAAGAAATCACATAAAAACTTTTACAGTGGATCTTTCTGTTGCATCGATATTGAGATGGGTATAGATACATGGGATTGTATGAAGTTTCTGGACATGACAGACTCTGTTTTGACAAAAGCTCCATTTTCCTTGCTAGAAAAGATGGTTAATGGATTCTTGAACTGTGCATAAAGACCCTTGGACCAGGCCAGAAGCAGCAATGGTTTTACAGGCAGTAGTTCATAAAGTCAATAGGACAAGCAGCCTCCTGACCATGAAACTGTTGGTACAGGCTTTCTGAAGACAGAATAGCTAACTAATGCATACCAGGAATGGTTTAATATCAGTAGTATAGTCCATCAGTATGTAACCAGCCTGTTAGCACCAATTGACAATTTGTTTCTCTTTTATCCAAGTCATGTAATTGCCCACCTCCCTCTTTCTCATGAAAACTCCTTGTCTTCACCCTGCAGGCAGGAGACACTTTCCTGGTTATTGCTGGAATCTGTGCTCTCCCAGTTGCAACCTTTGTATCCCAAATAAATGTTTGATGCCTCTCATTGTTGGCTCTTTATTTTCAGGTTGACAGACAAATAACGTTTCATGTGTCTAACTTGTATCCATATCTCCCTTTTCTTAAATAAATTGTAGTATATTGTACACATTATTAACCATTTTGCCTTTTTTTAACTTCATGATATATCCTGAATCACACACACACACACACACACACACACACACACACACAACTGGGGTCAAATCCTATCTATGTCACTGTGTGACCTTGGGCGTGCATCTTATGCTCTCTGAGCCTTAGTTTCCTCATCTGTAAAATCAGAGTAGTAACCCACCTTTCAGGATTGCTGTGAAAGTTGTGTGCAGGCACTAGACTATTGGGTGGCACATAGTAGGCACTCAATGTATAGTAGCTCTAATGGTTTATAGATATTATATTTAATACATTTTGTGCATCTCCCATTTGGCAAGACCCTTGTCATTCTCCATCAATATCCCACAGTGAAGCTTAAGAGTGGTGGGAGGGCAATTTGAGAGTCATTGAATAAGGATTTACAGAATTAGAATGTTAGTACTGGCAAGAGCCCGGAGAAACGTTAGCAACCATCCTGCTTATTTAACAGGGAGAGAAATAGAGACCAAGAGAGACTAAGTGATTTGCCCAAGACCACAAACCAAGATGGGAAAAGTGCTGGTGATGCCCAGTTTAATTCTTTTTCAAGGTAACTTTTCTCTAAAGCAAAGTTCATCTTCCGCAGTTGGTAGAAGTTTCTCTGTACATTTCTGCCTTCTCTCTGTAAATGGAGAAACAGGGTGAGGCACAGGTCAGGGAAACTATGCTTTGAAGAAGAGTTTCGTCCCTCCCTTGGTAAGCAAACATAGTAACAATGACTGGGGCTGATCTCTATCACTGAGCAAGTGCTCATGAATGTATCCAGTTGGGAACTGTGGGTTGATAAGTGAGTTCAAGGAACAGTCCCTTGTCCTCAGGGGGCTTTAAAACAATTAAAACAACTTCAAGCTCATTGAAAAACCAAACATGGCTGTAAAAATGTGTGTCAGTGTTTGAAATAATAATGCATTGTAATAGTATTATTTTCATTGCAACCTTTGGAGACTGTTACTATTATGACTTCTGTTTTGTATACAAGGAAACTTAGGTTTAAGTAGGTTTTGTGACTTTCCCAAAGTTATGCAGCTAAGGAGCAGAAAAACTGGGTCTGTATTAAGGTGTGTGACTCCAGCTCCCATGCTCTTAATAAGACGCCAGCGTTGGGGCTCTGGGTGGCTCAGTCGGTTAAGCGTCCGACTTTGGCTCAGGTCATGAACTCGCATTTCGTGAGTTCGAGCCCCAGGTCAGGCTCTGTGCTGACAGATCAGAGCCTGGAGCCTGCTTCGGATTCTGTGTCTCCCTCTTCTCTGCCCCTTCCCTGCTCACGCTCTGTCTCTCCCTCCTTCAAAAATAAATAAAACATTAAAAAAATAAGATGCCAGCTTTGAGTCAAGTAAACTAGAGCAGGGTTCTCAAACTTGAATGTGCCATTAGTCAGTGGAGGATCTTGTTAAAATGCAGATTTGCAGTCAGGAGTTCTGAGATGGAGCCCGAGAATCTGCATTTCTAACAAACTTCCGGGTGATGCTGAAGCTGCTGGTCCACAGACCACACTTGGCAGAGCTCCACTCATGAGCTCCGTGGGCACGGGGAAAGTAATTTCTTTCAGTGCCAGGTTCTTTATCTATAAAGAGGGAGAAGGTAGTGCCCACATCATAGGGCTGCTGTTGTATAAAACAAATAATATATGTAAAGCTGTTGGCCACAGCACCTATGTGTCTGCAGTTATAAAAGTTACTCTGATAGCTTCTACTATAATGAAATCTCCACTGATTCCTTAGGAGGTGGGATGCTGGGCAGGAGCATTTTCGCCTAAGATCTGTAGGTGACTCTCACCAATGCGAAAGTTCATCACCCTGCACTCTGTCTCTGTCAAGGACAGGAAAGTCCCCAGGCCAACTTGAGTTTTCCAAATCCCACAGACGTTTGGTTTAAATATGTTCAATTCAGGAAGCCATGTGGTGATGCGTCCTATGAAACTGTCGCTCCCCAAGCAGCACAGACAATGAGTTTTATGAGGCAGCTTTCCTTGCTTTCTCAGCAAATGTCCGTCGGAGGGCTTCTGTTTCTCCGCAGGGTGTCAGGATGGGACTCAAATCATCGAATTGTGAGTGTGACAATAACTCTACTTTCAGGGCATGCATGCCAGGAGATAAATGGGGAGAGGGTGGCTGGGTTGGAATGCTGAGTCATAGGCTCAGAGCCCTTGACGATGACCGAGGTTCCTGTGGGAAAGAAAACCATTTGTACAGCACACCATTTCCCTTTCTATGTCGTGCCTCTGGCTGTAACCTGACCTGGATTTAGAATCTGAAGTTTTCATTTATTGAGTTTGGGAAATCCAATTCAACAAATCTTTATTGAGCATCCATCAGGCCGGGCACAATGCTAGGTGCAGAGACACATGACTAGCAAGACATTTAACATTCCTGGGAGGGGTGGTAACAGGTGATATGTATATAAACTAATGAATAAATAAGACCATTTTAGATTCCAAGAAAGGTTAGGAAAGAAATAAGCAGAGAAATATAATAGGAAGGGACAGAATGAGACTGTATTTGAAGAGGGGTTGAGAAAGGCCTCTTTGAGGAGCTGATAATTAAGGTAAGGCTCAAAGCATGAGCATGAATTGGCCTTTCAAAGAGGAGAGGAAGAACATCCCAGGATGAAGGAACAGCATGTATGAAAATTTTGAAGAGATAAAGAGCTTGGCTTGTTGGAATGACTGGAAGAAATCCAATATGGCTGGGAAATGTATGTGTGTGTGTGTGTGTGTGTGTGTGTGTGTGTGTTGGGGAGGTGACCCCAAATGAGGCTGAAGAGATGACTAGCAGTAATGAATAACACTTCTTGAGGACTCAATGGTACGCCAGGCACTGTTCTAAGGGCTTTGCCTGTAATGTTCCTTTATGGCTCACAGCTCTTGTCGTAGCCACTTCACAGATGCTGAAACTGAGGGACAGAGTGATTAACCAGGGTCAAAGTCAAGCAGGACTTAATCTACTAACAGTTTGCAGTGTCTGTACCCCGCAAAATGTGAGATCAGAAAACTTCCTTTGGGGACCCTTGCCCTTATGCCCTGCTTTCTCTGGACCCCTCTCCTCAGCCCCCTCCTCCTCTTCCCACCCCTACTGGTTACACAGAATACTAGAAAGAAGACGTTGAAAGGATGAGAACTGTAGAGGTGGGGAGTCTTCTAATTGTGGGACTACCACGTGGCCAGCTAAGTGTTGCTACTAGTTTTTCACTTCACGTATAATGATATTTAATAAACATTCATTAAGTGCAGTGTGGTGCAGTGGTTAGGGTAAGGCGATGGAACAGATTCAAGTGTCAGCTCCACCATTCATCATATATCCTGGAGCCTAAGAAGCCATCAGGTATAAGATATATCACTGAGTCAGGGGAGTAATGCTACGCTAAAAGTGTTCATTGGTTGTGAGATCATCTTGATTCCAGAGTTGTTCAAATGTGAAGGGGAATAAACATGGTGTTTTAGAATCAAGAAAGTGGTGTGACAGTGGGGTGATTTCTTCAAACCTTAGGTGTCTAATCTGTGAAATGGGTGCAATGACACCTATTTTGCTGGGTCATAGCGAGCAGTTCTAGATTTGTGAGCTCAGGCAGACTGAGTGTGTGCTTAAGGTACCAGCAAGGAAGGAAAGGAAATGTGAAAAGTTCAGCTTTGATGAACGAGTTCCAAATTTTGCAATGATACATCTAGAAAGAAGCTATTTTAATTTTGAGATGCATGCAGTCTTCTTTATTTGATTTACCACATGTAGTTGTTTTTATGTTGAATATGGTTGGAGGGCAGTCAGTCCACTGTAATCTCTTCTGTGTCCAAGTCTTCTGGAAGTCTTATCTGAGCCTTGCTGGGGAGAGTGAATGAAATGTTGCCTGGTGAATGATGAGACATGCCTGGCACATAGCAAGGCTTTACAAATGTTGTTTTCATCATTATTTCTCCATTATGGACCTTAGGTTCTCCACTGGGGAAACAGAGAGCCATGACTAGGGTGGCCATATAATTGTCACTGAAACGGATAATTTTAAGAGTACAAGAAAGTGTTATTATTTTTTTAATGTTAATTTATTTGTCTTGAGAGAGAGAGAGAGGGAGCAGGGGAGGGGCGGGGAGGGGTTGGTGTGGAGAGAGAATTCCAAGTGGGTTGTGCAGTGTCAGCACAGAGCCCACCATGGGGCTCGATCCCATGAACCACGCGATCATGACCTGAGCTTAAATCAAGAGTCAGAGGCTTAACCAACTGAACCACCCAGGTGCCCCCAAAGTGCTATTATTAATTAAACAGTAAGGATGGGCATAAAATGTGACTGTCTCTGGCAAGCTAGGACATGTGGTTTCTGTAACCACAAAGTCCAGATCCTATTGTCTGGGAATCTACTGGCTAATGGGAGCTGTTAACAAACTCCACTGTCTCCACATTTCAAGGGATTCAAAGCCCCTCCAAGGCATGGACAATAATCTACCTATTTAAGATTTCTTTTTCGTTGAAGTCAAAGTTTCACATAACCAAAGATTTTGGTTTGAACATGTGATTTCATTGTAACAGAATTTTTCTTTGCAAATGCTTCTGCAAGACATGGGTATACTGATTATCCGTGATGTAACAGTGAAATTCCTCTCCCATCTAGGGAGCAGACTCATTCTAAATTACAATGTTACAAGGAGAAGAAAGCCAAGTAATTTCAGACTCCACTAACCTGGGATTTGTATTAACTTGGGCAGAGGCTGGGACTGATATTCCCCTTTGCTTTAGCTATTGGTAAATGTGCATGAAGAGAGGCTGGATACAGGGTTTAGAGGCACTTAAAACTACATGATAATAATAGCTGATGGATTTTGAGTGCTTACTGTGTCTCAGGTACTGGGATAAACATTTCATGTGTATTAAGTAATTTATCTAACTCTTCCCTAAACCCTATGAAGTTGGCATAAGCGGTGGAAAACAAGGTTTAGAGAGGTTTGCTTCATTTTCCACAGTTGGTAAGAAAATGAAGCCAAGAAGCAAACTACCAGTCTTCTCTACCTCTCCAGAAAACTGAAATATTTTACTTCAGGTCAGTTAACGTAACAGGGGATGCAGAAGAAATAAAACAATGTAGCCCAAACCTTACCTTCACGTAGAAGCCCACAGTACTTTGTACATAGAGCTTATATTCTAATTACAAATTTTCATTTTTGTCTTCCCTCTAGACTTAGAGCAAAGTATGTAGATCTGTCATATTTGGTGCCTAGCATGTCATCTAGTGCTCATGACTTTTTTTATTAATTGATTTAACAAATACTTATTGTAGTTTGTATTTTATAATATACATATTTTATAATATCTATTCTGTATCTAATAATATATTTTATAATATATTTTTATATATTACATATGTTATATATAATACATAAATTTTTATGATATATATTTAATATATTTTAGAATATATATTTAATATATATTATATGTATTTTATAATACATATTTTTATGAGATATATTTATATATTATATATTTATATTTTATATATTTTAGAGAATATATTTAACATATTTTATAAAACACTTATAGATTTTATAATATATATTATAATGTTTTAATATATTTAATATATATTGCACGTGTTATATATTATATAATATATAAAACTGAATAAATATTTATTGTAGGCACTCTCTCAGTGCCAAGATAAACAATACTCACTTGACTCTTGTCCTCATTGAGCTCATTATCCCACACTCCTGATGCATCATTGTTCAATGAACAGTTGAGGAAGGATAGATCGAGCCACCAAGCTGGAAGAGACTTAAATGTCCTCCCATTTCTCCCCAGGGTCAGGTAGTACAGAACCCTTAAGTTGAGGATAAGAAAGAAAGGTGGGCTGTTGGCTAAGTAAGTAAAATCAACACAAATTTTTTCAAATCCCAAGGTGTTCACAAATTATTTGAGGCTCTTGTGAACCATGCTGATTCCAGGCGCTGCTCCCAGAAGATATTCTTTAGCGGGTCTGAGGTACTTGCCGATAGTTGATTCACTTACTGAACAGATAGTTCTTAAGATCCTCCTGTGTGCCAGCCACTGTTTTGGACCTTGGGGTTCGGCAGTTAATAAACTAGATGTGTCTTTACCCTGAAGAACCTTATTACCTATCGCAGTGGAGCAGATAATGATGAATAAATAAGATCATTTCCAACTGGGGAGAACGTTACAAAGTGGGTGATGGATTGAAGAATGGCTGGAAGAAAGGGGTGGGGGATTACTGTATGCTTGAGAGTCGGGGGTGACTCTCTGAAGAACTGGCATTTGAGTTGATCTCTTGAACCATGAGAGTGAAACGGTCACACAGAGCTAGGGGAGAGGAGGTTCTGATGGATTGCTGTGTTCAAGGAACAGAAAGGAGACCTGTATTGGACTAAAGTGAGCTTCGTGATGATGTCAGAGAGATAGGCAGGGACCACAGTGATGAGTTTGGACTTTACCCTAAGAAAAATGTGAAGCCTTAGAAAGCAGTGAAGCAGCAGAAAGCCATAATCCTACGCTTTAAGAAACACTGACCGTGGGGCCTTGCCTCAGCCAAGGAAACAGGCTTCCGGGAATCTCACCTTACTGCCTTTCCACCCTGTCCCCACCATTTGCTCTCCTCAGAGCAATGTGCAGTCGTGGCTAAGTTTCTCTGTCCCTGTTATTAACTGAGGGCTAAGTGAACATGCTTGGGTGAGGATCCGTGACAAACGGTTGACATGATCACCTCATAAAATGATTGTGGCTGACTAAATAAGGGGCATATGCTCCTTCGGAGTCCCAGTGTCCTGAGGAGAGAAAGAACAGCTCTTTTCTCTGCTCTCATTAAGGACTTAAGCCTTCTTCATATTGAAGAGCTTCCATAAACAAAACCAGAGATTACTGGATGTTCCCACAAAAATTGTTTGTGTAACTGAAAGGCGTCTGTATAAAGGGGAGCTCTGGGTGTTGGCGAATGGCACGACAAATGTTCTATCCCGAGGCCTGGGGGGCCAGAGGGCCAGGGCAGATTCCCAAGCTACATGGGATTTTCTTTCTGGATTAAATTCACTCTTGAAGATGAGTCCTGAATTTGAGAAAGTGATCATAATACTGCCTTTTTTCCCAGCCTCTGCCTCAGACTTCTGATCCAGTGCTGAGTTTATCCAGCACGATGGTGTCTTCTCTCTAGGTAGCTCTGGGTCTCAACTGAGTTAGGGATGCATACTCAGTTTATTTCCCCCAGGTGGCAGCACACTATTCTTCTTGGGTTGTTCTTGTCTGAGGAGCTTCTGTTTTATATCCCCCAAATGTAAGATTATTGAGAACTTCTGGAATCTTCTAGAGAATTCAGGTGACACTACCTGTTTCTTCTAACAAGTTTTCTGCCCCCTCGACCTCCATATTTATAGGATGTGATCCTTCCCTTCCTGGTCAAGACTGATTGGATGAGATACAGACACCTGACTCAATGTGGGCCAAACAGAATCTCTGTCCTGAAAGCCTGAAATGGGTATTCATAGATGCTAGCCATTCCCAGCTGTTGCTAGAATCAAAGTAATATGAACTCTAGGTCTTTGCTGTCCAGTTTGGTAGCCACTACACATGGGTCATATGAAATATGGTCCATTCAAATTGAGATTGTCTGTGAGTGTAAACCATACATTAGATTTTAAAGACTTAGCATGAAGTAAAAAATTCAAAACATCTCATTAAATTTTTTATATTGATTACGTTAACTTATATCTTGATTAAAGGTATATTTTTTAAACTAATCTTTCCTTTTTAAAATGTCTCTATCAGGGGCGCCTGGGTGGCTCAGTCGGTTGAGCGTCCGACTTCAGCTCGGGTCACGATCTCACGGTTCATGAGTTCGAGCCCCGCGTCGGGCTCTGGGCTGATGGCTCAGAGCCTGGAGCCTGCTTCCGATTCTGTGTCTCCCTCTCTCTCTGCCCCTCCCCCATTCATGCTCTGTCTCTCTCTGTCCCAAAAATAAATAAACGTTAAAAAAAAAAATTAAAAAAAAAAATTAAATGTCTCTATCAATGGGGCGCCTGGGTGGCTCAGTCAGTTGAGCGTCCAACTTTGGCTCAGGTCATGATTTCCCAGTCTGTGAGGTGGAGCCCTGCGTCGGGCTCTGTGCTGACAGCTCAGAGCCTGGAGCCTGCTTCTGATTCTGTGTCTCCCTCTCTCTCTCTGCCCCTCCCCCACTCATGCTCTGTCTTTCTCTCTCTGTAAAAAATAAATAAACATTAAAAAAAATTTTTTTAATGTTTCTATTAAAATTTTTTAAATTATATTTGTGACTTGCATTGTATTTCTATTGGAAAAAGCTTCTCTTAATCTATCCCATGTGCCTGGAGAAAGAGAGAAAGAAGAATAAAAGAATGGACAGAGAAATGCAAATACAAATGAACACGTGGCTCCAGAAGGAGAGAGAGAGAGAAAGAGAAGAGGGAGACTAAGGAGAAGGAGTGGGAGTGGGGGTGGAGATGGGGCTAGAAAGAGTTAGAGAGAGGGAACGAGACAGAGACAAGGAAAGCAACAGGCAAAGTCTGCCTGGGTTCCTAATGACAATCCCAGTTCTTGGTTTTAGTCCACCGACAGGCCGGTCAGCATTTCTGGTCATTGGTTCTAAGAGACACTTCTGTATTCTTATAATAAAATTTCCTTTTTCAGCTTAAGTGTATTTGAACTTACTTGCAATGAAAAGAGACACTTCTGAGATGTAACTGTGTAGATTGCTGGAATCCAGGGATCAGTTTAAGAATATAGATATCATGACACAGCATAAGATGGGAATGTCTGGCATATTTACCACTACTTTCTTACCCAGGGCATGTCAGACATTATTAATCAATCACAGCCCAGGCATGGCCTTTGAATCCTTTTCAATGTTAAATCACTGGTCAACCATCACCAATAGATTAGAAATGGCACATGAGGAAAATCCTATTTGCTATTCTTGAGAAAAGCAATGAAGTAGAAGTCCAAGGAGACACAGATTTTTGGTCCAGTTGAAACATAAACCTGGATTTTTTTTTTTTTATCAAGTCCTTTCCTTTTTCTGAGCCTCAGTTGCCTCTCTTGTGAAATGGCAATAATGATAGCATGTAGCCACAGGGTACATGTGAGAAATGGATATAGTCGTAGACATGAAAGGCCCTCGAAGCATAAACACAGAGGTGAACTGCTCTTCTGACCAAGACCCTCAGCATTCAGGGCCAATCGGGGTCTCTCTTCCTCTGCCCTCAGCTTCATGACAACTTTGTAGTAGAGGGCACTACCATAGGAACCTGGGTTTTGGAAGCAATTCTCAATAACCATCGTAAATGAAATGGAGTTGTTTTTAGAAGGCTGCAGGACCCATCAATTTCATGTCTTATTTTATTTTATTTTTATTTTATTTTCTGCACAGAGGAAGTTGGCACTAAGAGGCAGTACCGACAGAGGAGATTTTGGAAAATGACTCATCTGGAATTTGCTGGAGGAGCCTGAAGTTGGTGGAACTTCAGCCTTGGGGAGAAAAAAAGGAGGGGTGTGTGTGTGTGTGTGTGTGTGTATGATTTATGTCCGTAAGTGCTGTTCTGTCCCTGAAGCATCTAGAAAGCATTTCTCAGGGAGCAAGGGCATAGTATGACTGGGTCTGGTTCTAATGCAAGTGGCATTTCTTTTTGGGCCATTAAAGTGTTTGTTGAGGGGCAGAACATGGATACAGGCAAATGAAATCTTCTCTTAAGTATGTCAAGAACGTAGGAGAGTTTTCCTTTCAAATGATCTTTCCCACTTGCCTAATAAGTGTAATCAGACTTGTAAAATCAGACGGCCTAATTTGAGGTTCTGAAAATATGGTCACCGTACCCCTAAAGAACTGCTTTACTTCTTCAAGCCCAAAGGAGATTGTCACCATGGCCACTCCTGAATTATTCACATGACCAAGGGGATTGTATCTCTCAGACAGTGTCCACCTTCCCACGTCCTGGTTTCAAGGGTCCCTCATCCTAAGAGAAGTCAGGAAACAACACAAAATTATTCAATTTTGGTACTAGCTCACAGTTATATTGCACTTACTAATTTGCCTCGCTCTGTCCTAAGCATTTTACATATATTCACTTAATTTAATCCTGACAGCAAACCAAAGAGACGGGGGCAGTTACTATCCAAGTTTTATAGATGAGGAACCTGGGGCCAAGAGAGATTAGATGATATGCCTGAGATCCCACAGCTAGTAAGTGGAAGGAGTCATACTCTTAATGGCTCTGTGAGGACCTAGGCCACTGGGCAGGGAGAAGTGAATTCCAGAGCTATTATGAAGGAAGGATCAGCTATACTCATCTCCAGAAATAGCAATGCAGAATGTCACAACAGAAAAGGAAGTCAGTGACCAGCAATCCTCACAGCTTATTTTAGAAACGAGGAAACTGAGGTCCAGAAAGGTTAAGTGATTTGTTCAAGATCATGAGAGTTAGTGGCAGAGGCAGGGATGTGACTCAAGTTTCCTGCCTCCTGTTCTGTTGTCGATCCATGATTCCCTTGCTGCTGTGTAGGCCTGACGGTAAGTCCCGTTCAGCTGCTGCCCAGGGCCTTTCGGTTTAGGTCTCTTTGTTTTTTGTTTTGTTTCTTTGTAATGTTTATTTATTTTTGAGAGACAGAGAGAGACAGAGCATGAGTGGGGGAGGGACAGAGAGAGAGAGAGGGAGACACAGAATCTGAAGAAGGCTCCAGGCTCTGAGCTGTCAGCACAGAGCTGGACACGGGTCTCGAACTCACAAGCTGTGAGATCATGACCTGAGGGGAAGTCAGAGGCTTAACTGACTGAGCCACCCAGGCGCCCCTCGGTTTAGGTCTCTTTGTATGCTTCCTGCTCCTCCACTTTGGCTGGTCTTTTCCGCAGAGTGGGAATTGAGGTCCCAGGCTTGGAGTTCAAAATGTCATTTTTGACTCCTCTCTTTTGTCTGTCATTGTCATCAATCCATCTTTCGCTTTCCCATCGGATTGTTTTTCTCACAACTCTGCTAGACAATTCATCTTGCTTCTGCTCCAGAGCCTCGACAGTCCTGCGTTGCCTCGAACACCTACACGAGGCAGAGGACCATGGCCTTGGGCCACAGTGATTGGTCCAGGGTTGTGCATGTGACTTCAGCCGAGCCAATGACATTGGATCTTGGAACTTAGCAAAAGGTTATTCTCTTTCCTAAGGAGTTGCTAAGCTAATAGGATAATAAGCCTTGTGGACAGTTGGAGAACCTGTCTGAGAACAAAGCGCCACAGTAACAAACAGAACCAACAGAGGGAGAGAGGGGACTCTCAGTGGCACAGAACCACCCATGGACTTCTCAGTTACATCAGCCAATACTTTCATTTTTCATTAGGGCCAGTTGGAATTGGATTTCTGGGAACTTAGAACCAAACAAGTCTGCTAATACTCCTTGTCTCAAAACAAGGGATGAGGTTGGTACTTTCTCAACTTTGTTCCCAGACTATCCATTAATTCGGTAAATATTGAGTATCTGCAGTAAGTATAGGTAACAAAGACCAATAAAGATAAGTAGGACACATTCCTTGCCTTCAAGCGCCTACTAGACCAGCAGGGGAGCCAAGATTCATACATAATTGCCCATCCTATAAAGCAGAACATCATAGGTGGCCTGAAGGAGGTGTAAACTACACTGTGGAGGTGTAAAGGAAGAAGAGCCCACACTTCACTGCAGAGTAGAGAAAACATACCTTACAATATATAGGATTTGAGTTAGAATTTGAAGCCTGGGGAGAAATGAGAATTCCAGACAAACAGACCAGCATACTCTAAAATGAAAATGGAAACTTTCTGGGCAGAAAAAGAAAATAAATGGATAGTCTGGGTTATTCAGAACGTGTATTTCAAGGCAATTCAACTCAATTCACTGTGGCAAATCAGATACAATGTGGCCATATTAATGTTATATGAACGTTGTCCCACTTAGGGCAGATTAGGACTGTATCTGGGGAACAGTTGTATGTTCAACACGTTAAACAGTTTTTGAATGAATGAATGAAGGTTTACCCCTTTTCCCCACTACGCAGAAACTCCACGAAGGCAGGAAACATGCTCCTCTCCCAGCTCCTAGCACAGTGTCTGGCAGAGTGGAAACTGAATAAATATTTGTTGAATAAATTGGTGAATCTTATGGAGACTTTCAGTATCAGGGCAACAACGTCTTTGTACCTAATTCAATAGACCATGGAGGGTCCTCAGAGATTTTTCAGGAAAGACCCTTGTCCAGGAAAACCTACTGTGTGCTGGTCACACTGCAGATGTGCGGCAAGATCAGGGTGGTGCTTTTAGAAAAAGAGATTGTGTAGCAGTGGAGAGGAAAGAAGAGACATTGGAGTAGAGAGACAGCATCACTACTAACTCACGCTGAAAGTTATTGGAACTTGATCATGAAGAGAGCCTTCTGAAAATAAAAAACAGAGGAAGCGGTGGAAGTAAAATGGCAGAATTTGGTACCAGTCACAGAAAAGAAGTCAGGAAAAGCACCTGAGGGACGATGTGGCAAATTATATTTTCCAAAGATGGCCACAACGTTGCCTTCCTTCCCACCGCATAAGAAAACAAAGTCTAATTCCCTTACTCTTGAATCTGAGCGGGCTCATCATTTCCTTGCAAATGATGGTGGATGTGGCACATGTGACTTCTTATAAGTCATAAAAAGTGACTCAAGTGCTATCTTGCTGTCTAGAATAATTTCACCTTTGACAGCCCAAACTTGCCCTCATGGAAAAACCACAAAGAGAGACCCTAAGAGCAAACCCAGAAAAAGGGAGAAAATGCTTGAACAGACCCATGGGGGCAGCCCCTCATTGTTCCAGCACCACTCAGAGATCCCAGAGAAGAGCCACCCAGCTGAGCTCTTCCTGAATTCTTGACCCACAGAAACCATGAGAAATAATTGATGCATTTGGTTCCAATTATGCTGAGGTTAGGTATACAAATGGATCCTACAGACATGATAACCAGCTGCCTGCTGGGAACATGGATCTGGCCAGACTAGGGAACTAGATTAACGGGTCATTTGAAGAGATATGAAGCTATAGGAATAGATGGAGTTGTCAAAGGAGAGAATGTGGCCATAACAGAGGAGGGCCAGGGGCTACATTTGGTTGGGTGAGGAAGAGGAGTTAGGGTGAACATAGGGATGTTATTATATACTTACATGATTATTAGTTGGTTCATCTGCTTTGCTGTCTGGCTCCCCTGATTAGACTATTAGATCCATAAGAGCAAGGGTCAAATCTGCTTTTACTGCATTGGTGAGTGCATTAGTCTGGCTTGCTGCAGTAACTACCTCATAATCTCTGTGGCTTTCATCAATGGACACTTTTTTTCACTCCTGTAACATGCATGTTGCACTGTAGGTCAGCAGTGACTCTGTTCAAGGCAGCCATCTGCTCCATGTGTCTTCCCACTCCAGGATTTGGTGGAGAGAACCCACCTCCAGCTGGGACATGCTGTTTTCAGGGAGGAAAGGAGAAGCAAGAGGTCTGCGGGAACAGGTGATGCCTCTAAAACTTCTGCCTGGATGTGGGGTATACCGTGCCTGCCCTCCTTCCATTGGCCAGAGTTGGACCCATAGCCAAGCCCAAAGTAACCTCCAGAAAGCATAGCAAGTTGCAGGGTGCTAGGTCCCTTATAGAGATGTGGTAGGAGTGTGTGATTGGCGGCAATAATTTACCCCATCCCACCAGAATAATCTTCGTGCCTAGTACAATTCTTGGCACTTAAGAGGTGCTAAAAAATTTGTTGAATGAATGAATGAATGTGCTCAGAGAGGTAGGAGAAGATCAAAAGACACACAGTATTTAGAAACTCAAGGAAAATTTGACCTCCAAAAGGAATCTAGGAGCAGAAAACAGGAGACTTTATGAATGCACTGAGGTCATATGACTAGACTGCACAGTATTTTCTACCTTCTTTCCATGGGAAATCTCACAGACACACCCGTTTCAGGTGTGGATCCTACAAGATAATTCATTTGTCCAAAGTTCCAAGACACTTCTACCCTGCATCCTCCCTGAACCCCACCCCTTCTTGCTTACTAGTTTCATTTAGATCCCTTAGAAATGGGAGCTATGAATGTGAGATTAGGACACAAATGCTCATTGCCCAGCACCTAACAAATCAAAGAACTGTGTGATAGGAAGGAAGCCATTATCCTCATCTTCCGCTTGGAACAAGGTCAAGTCACACTCTCCAAGGGCACAAAGAGGTCACTGCAAAACTGGAGGCGGTTCAGACTGGGGGAGAGCAGGCGGTGGGGGTCAGCCCTGTAAACAACAAAACGAATAAGAATGCTGCTGTGTTTTAATTTAGAAATATCCATGCAAGCCACGCTTGTTAGCTTTTTTTATTTTTAATTCAAACTAATGAAAAATTGAAAGGAAATGAGATGTTCCATGAGATTTAGCCAGACACTGAATAGGTCTTGTGGAATCTGACTGCAAAATTAGTTATGGAGAGCTTTTGGCAAAAACCACTACTGAGATTAAAACACTGCCTGCCTGTTCCTAAAAGGTGGTGGTCCACACTGTGAGGCCCCTGGGGAACTGTTGCAAGGGCCACTGTTCTTGCCCCATTCCCATTACCTAGGAGATGAAATTTTTAAAACAAGTTGAACTGTAGTATGAGCTGTGCTCAGTTGAAGTTTCATGGCCAAACCAGCAAGAATTAAACAGTGAAGATCGAAGAAAACTTTTTAATTGTATTTATTTATTATGAGAGAGAAGAGAATGAGAGAGAAAGAGCAAGTGGGGAAGGGGCAGAGAGAGAGAGGGAGAGAATCCCTTGCAGGTTCTTTGTGCTATCAGCATGAGGTCCAACATGGGGCCCAACATGGGGCTTGATCTCTTGGAACTGTGAGTTTATGACCTGAGCCCAAATCAGGAGTCTGATACTTAACAAACTGAGCCACCTGACACTTAACCACTGAGCCTGCCTCAGTGAAGACAGAAAAATTTTAAATTAGATTCTGATGTTATTTGTGTATATAGGTGGTAGATGTGTATGCATGGGTGTTGAGATATATGGAAATGGTGCACAGGTACAACAATTTGTGAATTAGAAACCATGAGAAAAGCAATCATTGGTTGTAATGCCTTTCTTGCAGGGGGCTGAGTGTTTCACATGAATTTGTTTATCTTCAAAAGCTGAAACTATTTTGTGTCATGAACTCTCATCCTCTGAATGCCTAGACTTAGCCTTACCATGGTCCCTTTGCACAAGCAGAGGGAAGAGATTTGAGCTTACCTCATAGTCTCTTATTTCTAGCTGATGGGTAGTTTAGTAGAATTCCATGTTAAGGCAGCAAGAGCTTGTCTGGTAAAGCCAGTTACTTTTGTTTTGTTATTTAGATTTCATACATTATTCTGGCTTGCCAGCCATCTTGAAAATGGGTAGAAGAATGAACACCGATTATTCCTCATTGCTAGCAGGCCTTGGAGTGGTAGTGCACAATGCTGTAGCCACACTGAGCTTCTCTCAGTTCCTGAGCATCTAAGCTATTTCCTGACTCAGGGCCTTTGTAGGACTGTTCCCTCCCTGGGAAGGCCCCGGTGTGTTTTTTCTGTCTTCTTTTCTTGGCTAACCCCTCAGGTTTCAATTTAAATATCGCTTCTACAGAAAAGACTTCCCTGACTCTGTATACTCTCCCCTGCCCACCCCAGCTGTCTACACCACTCCTCCTCTATTGTGCTCCCTTAGAGCACCCTGCTCTTCCGTCATTTGTGACTCTCTATGTGCCTATTTGGTTGTGTATTGCTGTCTCCCACCACACTGTAAAGGCAGGGACAGTTTCTGTCTGGTCCCCACTGCTTCCCCAGCATTTAGCAGAGTGCCAGGTATATAGATGCTCATAGTTGTTGAATGAATAAAAATTCTGCTAACAGGAGGTTAGTAATATCTAGGAAAGCTTCATTTTAGAGATGGAAATACGTTAGAGGTCACATGAACCTAATCCTTGCAGACATCAGATCCATATTAATCCATAGCACTTTGGTTATTTTCATTCTCTTCTACAAGTGCGCCACAGCTTATATATTCTTCTGGAAATTGGCATTTGGTTTGTTTCCAATTTCTTGCTATAATAATGCAGCTATCAATATTCCCATATATGCTTCTTTGTGCACTTTTGCAACAATTTCACTAGAGCTTATGCATAGGAATGGAACTTTAGGTAATAGGATGTGCAAATCCTTATGTTTACAGGATCACTCCACTGATTCCCAGAGTAGCTGTCCCAGTCACCACCCACAGCAGCTGCATCCGAGCGTTCCTGTTGCTCCACTTTCTTGGCAAGGTTTGATTTGAACAGATTTCCTAACATTTGCTAATCTTGTGGGTGCAAGATGGCAGTTTGAATTTTCATGAGTCCAATCTGTTTAGGCCAGAGGTTGCAAACCGGTTGTGCATGGCTGCATGAAGCCTGCGGTCTGCATGCCATCCATGGATGTGTTTTGTTTGACCAAAGGGTAGTTTTTGAACCAAAAAATTGAATTAGTTGCCAACATTTGAATATCGGAAGCTTTCACCAAAGAATCCAGACTTCTGTTTTCTCCTTGGGGGAAAAATGGGAAGACATCCTTCCAGAGGGCCCATATTCACACATGACGACAACTGGCAGTATTTGAGAATCAGTTGCCTCTGCTTGTCGTGCAAGCGATATGCTTTGCAATTGGCCGGGGTCCTAGAGCCAACTTATATCTTGTGGTTATCTTCACTTTCTGGCCTCTGTAGTCTTTTAAATTGTCTGCCTTGTTTTGAGCCTTCGTAAAATAGAGAAAAGCTTTAGAAGTGAGGTGGTGATGGATGGGTAGCCCATCCACTCAAGTCAGACCAGGAATTGCCCTACACGACCGCACTGGACACATGGCTCCAGATAAAGACTAGAACAGTTGCTGAGTTTAGGGCCACGTCTTCCCTAAAGCCTCATTCCATTCATCTCCCTGTGCCATGTGTTGTCCCCTTCTCCAACCCCTTCCTCAGATGTGATCTTCCTTGACTGAACTTCCCAAGCCCCTTTGTCTGTACTCCTCTTGAGACACCTTTTATTTTCACTATGTATTATGGTTAATTTGTGTACTTGCCCCCTTTCCTCTCTTTCACTAAAAGCCCCATAAGGTTTAGGACCATGTATTTATATGTCTGTCCTTTTAATGTTTGTTTTTTGTTTACTTTTGGTCCTTCATGGTACCTTGAAGTGGTAGCTTGTGCAGGGAAGTTTTCTTTGTTTGTTTCAACACATACTTTCTAAGTGCTCTTATGCCAGGCATTGTGCTGGGCACTAGGACCAAGAGATACCAACACTGCCTTTAAGGTCTTACAGAATCCTGGGAGAAAGGACCGCACTTTTCCTTCCTTCCTTCCTTCCTTCCTTCCTTCCTTCCTTCCTTCCTCCTTTCTTCCCTCCTTCCCTCCCTCCCATCCTTCCTTCAAACAACAAATTATGTTGAATGCTTACTATGGGCCAGACACTGCACTAACTGTTGGGAAGAAGAGCAGACAAGATCCTTGCCTCATGGAGCTCACAGACTAGTGAGGGCACAGAGGCTCACCTGCCTATAAGTCAAGAACCTGGCTTAGCCTGGGAGTCAGGCCTGGGAGACAAGGGAAGACCTGAGCTGATTTGAATGAGGAGAAGAGGCTAACCAGATGAGTTTCCAGCAGTGACAGCCTCCCCACAAGAACATGTCCCTCTCAGAGGGCTCCTTCACCTATCTCCAGAAGAGGAGAAGAGGAAACACAGGAAGAAGCGCCTGGTGCACAGCCCCAACTCCTACTCCATGGACGGGAAGTGCCCAGGACGCTACAAAATCACCACCATCTTTAGCCAGGCACAAACACTAGTTTTGTGTGTTGGCTGCTCCATTTTCCTTGGCCAGCCTACAGGAGGAAAAGCAAGGCTCACAGAAGGATGCTCCTTCAGACGGAAGCAGCACGAAAAGCACCTTGACTCAAGATGAGTGGGAAACTATCCCAATAAACACATTTTGGATTTAAAAAGAAAAAGAGAGAGAGAGAGAGAGAGAGAGAGGGAGAGAGACAGAGAAGCTAACCAGATGAAGTGGGGAGGTGGAAAGGAATATTTGTTCCATGTCCATGCAGAAGAGTTAGCTTATAAGAGTTGGTTATGGTAAGCAGGAGGCTGTCAGATGAGGGAGCAGAGTCAGTGTGTCTGGAATCTAGAGGGTTGGGCACAGGAGAGTGGGAGATGAAGCTAGAGATATAGGTAAGGGCCAGACCCCAAATAGCAACAAGTACAATCAAGTGTTTAGGTGCTAACATAAAGGTGCATGCAATTGAGGTACTCAGTTGTTGATCGAATTAATGCACAGGTAAGGGAATATATAGATGACTATTCTAGAAACTTAGCATCTAATAGAGGAGATAGGATGTCAGATAGACAGGTTGCTGTTGTTGTTTAATCAGTAGGGGGCAGAATGGATGTTGAACATTTCAGAGACCTAGAAATTCTGCATTAGCTACAATGAGAAGAATCCTGTGAGCCTAGAGATTTATTAAAGATGGATGGCTCTTTGCCCTCACACCTGACTGGAAAAGAAATGGCCTTCCCCAGGCTTCCATAGTCCCTGAAAAGAGGAGGATTGTTGCCTGTGGAGGATTAGCTGAAATAGGTCCATAATGAGCCAGCCCTAAGTCATTGACAGCACTTGGCATTTAACTGTAAGGAGCAGGTCTTATTTCCTAAGCTCTTGCCTTGCTAGTGTACCTCAAGGCTTCTCAGGCGAACAATCCTAATAAGTAGATTTTTTTTTCCTCCTTCTACCGCACTGAGGCTGCCTGAAAGCTTCCTGCCCCTGAGTTGATATTCTAGGCCATGCCAGTGGCAGAACTTTCTCAGGCACACAATTGAAATCTAAAGCATCCTTGGGGAAAGCTCCCCTTTGACCCAATGCTACTCTTTAGACCGGAGGAACTTTTTTTCTCAAGGGGTTTATTATAACTGATTCCTGAAAATTATAGCCAAGTGTAAGACCCTGCCAGCCTGTGGCTGGTTTGTGTGTTTGTTTGTTCTGTTGTTGTTAATTTATCACGTATTAAGAAAAGGAGCCTCCTGTCGCCCTGGGCTTAGTACCACCACCACTGTCCTTTTGCTCACTCTGTACTTTCACAAGGAATGTCCTCCCTCCTTCCAAGGGCTGTGTCTTCCATAAAGCCTTCCCCAGTAGTGCCAGACCACATAATGCATCTCCTTCCCGACCTGCTCACAACTCTTACCAACTACTCGTACATATTGGTATTTGATTATATTATTTATTCATGCACTTTTTTATGTGTATGTGTCTTGGGTCTTCAACAAGGTTACAACTTGGCAGTAGGCCAATAAGTATTTGCTGAATGTATTAATGGCATATAAAACTCAAGGACCAGGACTGCGTTATACCCTTCTTTGCTCGCCCCTACTATACTGAGTCTGTTGATGGGATCATAAGAAATATTCAGTAAATATTTTTGAAGCAAATTAAATAATAGAAGTTAGACTGGAAGGTAATATATCGCAGTGATTAAGAGCATAGAATACTATGGGGCGCATGGGTGGCTCAGTCAGTTGAGCGTCCGACTTTGGCTCAGGTCATGATCTCGCAGTCTGTGAGTTCAAGCCCCACATAGGGCTTCTGTACTGACAGCTCAGAGCCTGGAGCCTGCTTCATATTCTGTGTCTCCTTCTCTTTCTGCCCCTCTCCCACTCATGCTCTCTCTCTCGCTCTCTCAAAAATAAATAAACTTAAAAAAAAAAAAGCATAGAATACTGAATCACATAGCTCTGAGCTATCAGCTAAGGACTTGGATGAGTTCAGTGATTTCTTCAAGCCTCAATTTCCTTATATGTAAAATGAGGATTGTAGCAGCGTCTACTTAAAAAGGTATCACTGGTTGGGCACCTGCGTGGCTCAATCAGTTAAGCATCTGGCTCTTGATTTTGGCTCAGGTCATGATCTCATGGTTTGTGGGACTGAGACCCGCATCAGGTTCTGTGCTGATAGTGTGCAGCTTGCTTGGTATTCTCTCACTTCCTCTCTCTGCCCCTCCCCGACTCATGCTCCCTCTCTCTCTAAACAAGTTTTAAAAAAACTAAAAAAAAAAAAAAAAGAAAAAAAGTCATTGGAGATTGAATATGATAATGCATACAAACAAGACTAACCTGAGGCTAAAATGAGCCTCAAAGTGGGCTGAGAACAATTTAACTGCACAGGGATGTTGAGGGTTTGACTGGAGCTTTGAGATTGAAAAGGGAAGCAAAGAATTGGACTGCTTTGTTGGAGCTTAGCATCGACCTCAAAATGCAAGGCTTCCAGGGAACATTCTAAGTTGAGTGACCCATAAAATAGTGTAGGGACACCAGAAAGTAATCAAGCAAAATGGAGCAGACTGGTGTTTCCAAATTCACACCCCCCATACCATGCCAAGGCAGTTATTTCCTTCTCATTCCTTTTCCACCCTCAGAGAGAAAAGTTTGATGGCATTTTCATTTATAAGTTTGGTGGTCCTTGTTCAGCTGCACTTGAACTCTTGCTAATCTCCTTCTCTGCGGGGGAGAGGCTTCACCTCAGGCTGCAATCTTTTGATAGACCATTGTATATTTTAGCTAGAATTCAGTGTCACTGTTCTGCTACTTATTTTTATGATTATCTTTTAAGTTGAGTAATACTGGATTTTCCACTAATAGTAATATAAAGTTCCCTTTCACATTTACTTTTAGGAAAAAAAAGAAAGAGATAATTAAAAATTAAGTAAATATCAGTCTAGGAGGTCCACACTTAAATAAAATAACAGGAAGGAGTTCTAGACCAGTTCTGCTCTTCAGGAGTTATGCAACCTTGGGAATGCATGTCACTTGCCCAAGCCTCCCTTTTTCTGGTCTATAAAGTGAGTGAGTTGGACAAGAGAGAATCGCTGTGGTTCTTCTCACTTGTATGTTCAAGCATTTGGTTGGGGGAGGTGCCCGAAAATCCTCCTTGATGGTGGAGGGCTGACTTGGTTTGGAAGAATTTGCTTTGCAGGGAGGTGGGGATTGGTAAGGCTGAACAGATGCACCATGCCAGGGACACGCGGGGTGTATTTATTCTCTGGCTATATTTATTCATGTGCACCAGCCCCAAGTTTGCCATCTTATTTTAGGACTGAAAATGTTCGTTTCAGACACCCAAACTTGGAATTGGCAAGTAAAATTATACCAACATGTGGCCAACTGAACTTCCTTATTTCCCCAGATTTCCTTTCTTTGTGACCTTGGAAAAAATAATGTTTTTACCCCTCTTAAAGAAATGGCCCTAGGTGGGCCCTGTTCTCTAGTTTCTATTATGCCAATAGCTATCACTTACCAAGCTTTTAGCATGTACTAGGCACTCGGCAAAACACATTAAGCATTTCATATTGCTAATCTTGCAACAATTTGAAGTGGGAGATATTGCTATTATCTCGTTTTACAATGAGGAAACTGGGGCCCAGAGAGTTTAAGTGAATTGCTCAACGTCACATAACTCATAAGAGACAGAAATGGGATTCAAATACAGGTCTGTTGGGTTCCAAGACCCATGCTCAGAAACCATTATGTTATACATTGTTAGCATTTTCTATATCAGATTTTTTTAAATCTTAAAATGAAAACCTGTGAGTTAAGGATCTAAAATTGAGGGTTTCTGTTTTGTAAAGAGACCTAAATGTATTCAAGAAATGTTAACAGAATGGAATACTATCAGGTTATTAAAATCACAAGTGTGTGGACCACATGAATGTAAGAAAGTGTTCACGTGAAATACCACTTATGAAAAACCACTGCAAAGGGGAATGTATATACTGATCACAGTGCTGTGCAAGTCATCTTAATAAATATTGTCGAAGACTGCACAGAATTTGAAGGATGTGGATAGTTCAGAGTTCAATGTCTTTTAGGCTCTTTTTTTCTCTGCGAGGTTACCTAACTCTTAAATGTATAAATTTATGTAGAGGACTGAGGAAGCGTTTTTTTAAGGGTGTAAGCCAGGAGTAATTTTTAAAGGAGCCTGACTGCAGTTAGAACCCTGGACTAGCACATTATTGGCCTACCTGAAGTATCTAGTGAGCAGGTCATTATTGCTTATTGCTTGGGACCAGACTGAATTAAAAATCTCTCCTGAACTCAGTCCTTTATTGTCCTTAATCCACTTCATTGGATCATTATTTGGAGAGAGGCTTCTTCTTACCAGAACTTCATAAATGTTTTGGGCGACTGACCTCAAAAAAAATGTACATCTGCACGTGTATTGAATACCTCGCCAACGATTCCAGTGGACCCATGAGCCCCTGGGCATACATCTGCTAAAAAACCTCTTCTGAAGTCCCAGCTTG
The DNA here is from genome assembly GCF_007474595.2 of Lynx canadensis. Classification (NCBI taxonomy): domain Eukaryota; kingdom Metazoa; phylum Chordata; class Mammalia; order Carnivora; family Felidae; genus Lynx; species Lynx canadensis. The sequence continues at coordinate 189,038,150 of NC_044303.2, read as the reverse complement.
GATGGTTGGAATCAAGTTGAGGCGAACCTGACAGGGTCTGGTTTCATGGCAGGAAAGCAGAAATGTGCATCCTGGTGGTCTCTTACATTGGTGTTGTGTCTTTCACGACTGTTTCATGTTCATGACCACCTTCCAGGCTGGACAGAGCAAATGATGCTGTGGTTTTAAGAACACAGATTTGGGAAATGGTTGCCAGGATTAAAATGCCAATCTTATTATTTATTACCTATGTAAAACTTGGCGTACTACTTAATATTTTGAACCTCTGTCTCTTCCGTAAAGTGGAGACAATGCTAATGATGATGAGGAGGAGGACGTTGATAGCACTGAATAGTTGTGAACCTTCGGTAATATATGTCATGTAAGCTCTTAGTACAGTGAAAACAGAGAAAAACAGAAAAAAAAAAAGCAGAGAAAACCCTAAGTAAACAACTTGCTTGAGAAAACATAACTAGTGGGGCGCCTGAGTGGCTCAGTCGGTTAAGTGTCCAACTCTTGATTTTGGCTCAGGTCATGGTCTCATGGTCTGTGAGTTCAAGCCCCACACTGGGCTCTGCACTGATAGTGGGGAGACCCTCTGTCTCCTCTCTCTCTGCCCCTCCCCCACTTGCTCTCTGTCTCTCTGTCTCAAAATAAATAAAAATAAACTTTACAACTAGTAATGAGCACGGTTGAGCCTCTATCCCAAATGCTTCCAGTTCACCTATCCTTATGACTTATGATAAATTTTAATGCATTCATGCATTATCTATCTACTGTATGTAATGAAGTAGCTATATATAACTATATATACTTTTTCCTTTTTTTCTTTCATATAAACTAATTACCTTTTCAGAGAAATTAGTGAAATGGCTCAAGAAGTATTCCTGTCAATAAATCTTATTTCACACAACATTAAAGGTTTGTTCTTAAGACATACTTGTAAAATTTTGTCATTTAAATCAAAGGCTTCCCCAGCTAAAGCTTGCTAGTGATTTATGTGAAATTGCCAGTGGTTAATTAAGGCCGATGTCTGCAGCTACCCCCTTGTTCTCTCCAAGGGCCTGCTTCTCTGACACTGTCCCCCAGGGGCCCTGCAGTGTGGCTCCCCCACCCCTGTCTTTCAGATCTCAGCTCAAAAGTTACTTCCTCCTCTTCCCTAATCCCCACCCTGACCCCTTGTCTACCCCCAACTAAGTAGCAGTTTCTCTGCTGTAAATTCTCCTTTATTGTACTTACTTCCATCTTTAATTAAACTGAGTGATTATTTGACTCATAATCTGTTTTCTCCACCAGACCATAATGACCAGGAAAGCGGGGCCCATATATTGTGCACTCACTCCTGTGCCTAACTTTTGGTTGAATAAACAAATACACAGTTTTGTTTTGGGCACTGACCTTGTCCCCTGCCCTAGGACAACAGATGCTATATTTTCCATTCTCACAGCAAACTTTCAGGCAGTGAGCGTTCTATTCATCTTACACCTCAAGAAAGCAGAGGGTCAGAGGGTATAAACAACTTGCTTCAGATTACTGGGGAGGTAAATGACTGAGGCCCCACCCCGCTCTGTGATTTCTGGAGCTCCAGGGACCCTCAGGCAGTGAAAGGCAGGAGTCTGCAAAACTCGGGAGGACTGGAAGTGGGATTCTTAGAGTTCTCCAACACTCCAGAGAATGGCCGTCTGCAGATAGTCAATTAGAAGAGCATCATCAAAAACCAAGTCCCCCTGACTAATGAGGTGCCCCAAATTAAGATGCCACTTATAATCTCTTTCCTCCTCCGCTATCTGGATCAAAATCCCAAGGTAAAGGAATCATTTTCATTTTTCGAAGGGAAATCTAAACGCTTGAACATTAAAAAAAAACCACTTGTCATGAGAGAGAGAGTTAAAACAGGTTTTGGTATTAACTTCTTAATGATTTTTGAAATATGCAGATCTTGTTGGAGCAGATGTGCCACAAATGGATGGTATCCAATGTCCTGTTAAAATCTGGGATGCCTCAGAGACTATAAAAATAAAATTCTAAACACAATTTCATTCTGGCAAAGGCTGGGTAACCATTCTGGATTGGACCAAAATATCTAATTGGCTTGGGCACAGAGGATCAATGGCATTCTCCAGTTGGTGAACTTCTTCTGTGGAGATTAAATGGAATCATGAGATTGTAATTAGCAATAATTATAGCAATAGTTTCTTCTGTTTTTTCTCTTTGCCTGTGATGGCTTTGGAATAACTTGTTCCTGAGCCTGGGAAGAGCTCTGAAAAGGAAGTTTTCCATTCAACTCTCCCAGACCCTACTTATGCTTTAGGACAAAAATGAATTGCTTTTATAGTTATTCATTTGAAAGTCTTTTTATTTCTTCTTCCTTAAACTGAAGCACCAGGTTGGGGAACCACCAAGGCCAGCTACAAGATGCAAACCAACTTCATCACCCGAGGGACACAATGGGATGTGAACACTAGGGTGGGAACACTGATAATGACAAATGACACTGGATAGAGGTTCATTCCCTCGGGAAGGACAGGAATAAGAAGCTGCTGTGTACACACCCCAGGCTCTTTGCACAACCTCTCTTTTGCTCTTTTCCAGCTGTGGAGGGTTGAAGTAAATTACTCTGAGGATGTCTGGAGGACATCCCCTGAGGGATACTGGTTTCACACTTTCATCTCCCATCCAATTGCCGACTTCCACACTTTTCTTCCATTCAGTAAGAGAATTCTTTGCTGAAAATATTCACCACATCATTCCTTTTGTGAGCCCATTCTTTAAAGAAATGTAGAATAATATGAGCCAGGCCCACGTATGGAAAATTCTAGAAATTCCTTACCCTGAGGCAAAAGGACACTCCTTGCATGGTTCTAGGCCCTACTGAGGTCTGGAAACGCAGCAGACAGGGTCAGAGTGTGTTTACAGCTTATCTTGGAGCACTCTAGAAAGAAGATCTGCCTTGTGAGATTATTATTCCTCAGAAGTAATAAGAATAATGAGCTACAATTATATAGTGATTACTGTGTGCCAGCCAGTCAATCAACAGATCTTTCTTGCATGCACACTGAGTTGCCAGCACTGTTTGAGCCACTGTGAATAAAGAAAGGCGAACGCTGCATACCCAGCCTTACGCTTGTGCTTACGTGGCATTGGGAAGCTGCATGTTTGAAGCCCCATGTTTGAAGTTCTTTGTTTTAGACAAGGAATTAGACTTGCTCAGTCATTCTGGGAATCAGAGTTAGGGAAGAGGGAGTGGAAATTACAGGCAGGTGCCCAGGGTTAGGCCAGGAGAACATGTCCTAGGTGCAAGTTCTCAGGTCCCACCACACACGTGCTGAGGCAGACATTCTGGGGGTGGGGCCCACAAGCTGTGTTTCCCCAACCCGCCACTAATTCTGGTGTGCACTAGAATTTCAGAACCATTAATTGGACATAAGGAAGAATGCTCTTCCCGGTAGAGTTTTCCAGCAGCACACCGAGCTGTCTCACTGCTGGTGGAAAAGAGTTCCCCATCACTGGGTGTATGCAAACAAGACAATTTGGACTTTAGCATTTCCCAAGCTTATTTAACAATGAAACAATTTTATAATGATGAGGTTCTGACAGGACACCAATGGGAGCTTGTAAAATATAATGCATTAAGTAGATCTCACAAAACGCTCCCGAAGGTAATAATTGCCATATAAATAAATGAAATAATTTGCCAATGAATTGCCAAAAGTTGTTTTTATACTCTATAATGTACAGACATGTTAGGCCAATAGGATAATTTTATTGATGTATTTCTAAAAATTTTTTAATGTTTATTTATTTTTGAGAGGTGGGGGGAGGGAGACAGGAGACTAGAGAATCCAAAGTAGGCTCTGTGCTGATAGCAGAGAGCCTGACGTGGGGCTCGAACTCACAAACTGAGAGATCGCTACCTGATCTGAAGTCTGAGGCTCAACTAACTGACCCACCCAGATGCCCCTTAGTAATGTATTAATGTGAATGTTGCTAACACAGATATTCCCCCCTCCCAAATACCTGGTACTTATCAAGGATGGGAAAATCATATGCGCTGCTGTTCTTTCCAATCCTGGAGAATGTGTGCTAGAAGAAACTGGAAGGTAGCCAAAATTATATTGAAATTTCTTATCCTTTTCCATGACTTTTCCAACTCCCCATCACTTCCCTCTTCTCTTCGTATCCTGGCAAGGCTCCACCTTTGTCGCCAAACCCTATAAGACCCAGTGTCTTCATCCCCCTTCCCCCACCCCAGCCTTCCCCATCTTTCCTTTCCCTCTGTTCATGCTCCTGGGAGGCCCATGTTCAGGACTTCCTAGCTCATTCCTGATCAGTCCTGTACTGGTCCCTCTAAGTGCAGTGCTTCTGTCTGCTCATCAATCTGTGTAGAAGGGTTAGCATTTGTTAACGAGTTACCGGTTCATCATTGGGGGAATCTGTTTGATTTTTAATGGGAGCCTTCTAGAGCCAATGCCTGCTTTAGAAAGGCAGCCTGGGGGCAGGAGGGCATGAGATGGAGAGAATTTCTCAAGGGGGCCCCCAGAATAATTTCCTGCCTCAGAACTATCCAGGATTTTGTTAAAAGCACACGCCCTCCTCTCACTTGGATACATTGTATCACATCTCTGCAAATGTGGTCTGGATCTGCCTTTTGACAGTGTCCCAGAGGAATCCTGTGCACACTCGTGTTTGAAAACCATGGGAGCCCAGTCTCCTCCACAGCTCCTATGGAATCATCCTTCTAAGCTCAGCCAAGTCCAAACTTGACCTATCTAGCATTTTCCAGAGAGATTCGTCTCTGGAGTTCTGATTGCCTTAGGAGCTGACATTGAAGGTGAATTATAACCACTGACTTGGCCTGAATTTGATGTAGGCTGCTGGAGAGATGGGATGTGCTTGCTGTACTCCTGTTACTCCAGCAAAGTCTCAATCAGCTACCTCCTTGGGACTATACATCTAGTTGCTTTTTTCCGAGTGAGTCCGGGGATGGGTGGGGATGATAGAGGGAAGACAGGGACACCGGAACACTTTATTCTGCTTTTCCCACAACTACTCTATGTGAAGAGATACCTATTTATGGTCACTTCTTCTCCCCCTTGATATTTTGGCCTCATTTAAACTGGGGACTAACATGATCAAGAGGCAGCCCTCTGGGTTCCTTTGCAATGATCTAAAAATAAACAAGGCCCAAAGGATCCATTCCTTCTTCCCATTAATTTGAAGGAAGGCAGATGGTGCCCAATAACCTGGTTTGAATTGCCAGTAAAGCTCGTCATCTTTTTGCTAAGCACTTGCCGTTAAATTTTAACGGATGGTGTCAGGTGGTGCTGAATGAGCTTGGAGAAAGGTTACTCTGTGCCCGTGGGGCAGGAAAGCAAGAAAGGGAGTGAGCTGGTCTCTGCACAACCTCCCTGAGGAGGAAGGTGTTTTGAGGAATGAGAACGACTGGGGAGGACTCTGAACTGTTGAGACTGAGGGGGTTGTGTGGCAGATGGGGACGAACTGGCAGGAAAGAAGCATTTCCCAAGAAACTTGAGGACATCCCAGTTGTACGTTCGAGGGCGCAACTGCGTCTCCCTTGTCACTCCTTTCCTTACATGCTTCGTGAAGTCCATAAATGCAGGCTGCATGAGCGATGCAAACCCTTGATTGGCAGGAAGTATAACAGGAGGAAAGAGCAAAGAAAGTAGGCCCGAGAAAGGGAGGGGACATGAGCTCCCACCAGGGCTGCAAAGATAGGGGCGCCTGGCTGGCTCAGTCAACTAAGCATCAGACTTTGGTTCAGTTCAGTGAATTTGAGCCCCGCATCTGGTGCTCGGCTATCAGGGCAGAGCTTGCTTCAGATCTGCTGTCTCCCTCTCTCTCTCTGCTCCTCCCCTGCCCTGCACACTCATGCATGTGTGTGCCTTACCCTCAAAAACAAATAAACATTAAAAAAAAAAAGGACTGCAAAGACGAAAGAAAGAGTTCTAGGCCAGGGGACGTGGGTTGTGGTCCTGACTCCAATATGATTGTCACTGAGAAAAGTGTCACCAATCACCAGGTGGAAGAAGGTGGGACCCACATTGCTTAAGGGACCTGCCTCCTTCATCTGGAACTAGAACTCAAGACTCCAAACCTTCTAGTGCTGTTTCCACAGACATCAACAAACCTGCTCCTTGTGTGCTCAGTGAATGGTTTATGGATTTTTCTAACTCAAAATGGTTAATTCTGTTGATTTTTTAAAATGTCAAAATTAAATGGCTGGACTGGAAGATCAATAAGATCCTTCTCAACTCTGAAATTCTATTGTGTGTTCTATTCCATTTGTAAAGGGCCAAGTTTATTTTGTTTTGCTTTGTTAGTACTCAAAACGTTAGGGTCCCCAAACCAGCCTAACTTGCTTATGAGTACGGGAAAAGCCTGAAGAGTCAATTTCCCAGAGAAGAATCAATTGTGGCCTGGTTATTTCTGCCCCAGGAATCAGACATCTTGCTCTAATGCTGGGCCTGGGTAAATTTCACCCGCCTCTTATCTATTCCTTTTATGCCCTTCATTATTCTTTTTTTTAGAGAACCACCTCTCCCTCATCTCAGGTCATGCGGTTATGGTCCAGCTGATCCTGCATATCCCAACCCCACCTCCCAGGGGCAGACAATGTTTAGCCAATTGGAGTATTTTACAGCCAGAGGCCACAGTATTTGGTTCAAGAATGAGAATTTAAATCAACACAGCTTAATGAGACTCATCCTGGGGATTTTTGCCAAAACAATTGAGAATGAGTTTCCCTCTTTGCACAGGAGTCACTAAATTACATGAATGTAAGCCTGAAGTTTCAGATGGCCATCAGTTCTTGAAGAGAGCCTGGACCTGAGAATGAAGCAAATACAGAGGAAAACAATACTGAAAAGTGGACAAAGATGAATTCCTGGTGACACCAGTTGGCCACCTGGATCAAGCCATACCTGAAGGTAAGATCACCCCTGGAGTCTTCGGTTCAGTGGGCCACTGAATTCTCCCGTTTCACTAAAGTTTGTATTAATTGTATTTTTGTCATTTTCAATGAAAAATGTCCCAGCTAACACAGATACCTTGGTACTCAGGGCTATGTGCAGGAAGGGGGAAGAAAAGAACATCCGTAATGTGTTGAGCAAATACAGTGAGCAATAAGGTTTGGATAATCCAGCCAGCAGTAGAGAGCAGGCTTTAGCAATACTATGTTGTCAGAGCTAAAATCCAACTGACCAGTTTATGCCTGATCTATTACAGTCATAGAGGCATTATGGCACAGTGTGGGCTGGAAAAGCAGAGTCCTCAACTCTGAAAAGCTGAAGAAGGCACATTCCTGGGATTTCCCCAGATCCACTGATTCAGAATCTGGGAGGAGAGGCCTGGGATCTGCTTTCTTAAAAGACTCTCAGGGTACACATTGAAGTTTGAAATCCACTGCCATAGCAACGAGAGATCAGACTTTGGCATTAGAAGGCCTGGATTTGAACGTGGCCTCTACCACTTACTACCTGTCTGCTGTTGGGCTAGTGACCTAGCCTCCTTTCAGCCTTTGTTTTCCTATCAGTAAAATGGGAATAATAATATCTCATAGAGCAGTGAGGACAAATGAGGTAAGGTGTGCATATAAAGCATTTATTCAACTCAGTGTTTTTCTATCAGAAGTATCTAGGTATTGTTATTACTAAAATCTAAAACTAAGAGAAGGGAGCATGCCTAGGAAGTGTCACAAGGACAGATACACATTAGTTTGAACGATGTTGCTCCCCAGAGTACAGGACATAACACCCATAGTGGTTAAGACTGGAGGTTCCTAAGTCAACGTGCCTGAATCAAATTCTGGTTCTGCCACTTAACCAGCTGTGTGTTCTCCTGCTCCACTACCTGGTGCCTCAGTTTTCTCATCTGCAGACTGGGATTAAGAGTAGTACTTCACTCGCAGCGTTTTGGTAATGATTAAATAAGATAATGAACGCAAAGGACGCAAACGACGCTTACCAGTTTTATCAGGATCGGTTTCCCCTTTTCCAATTACAGTCCTGCTTTTCCCTTCTGCTTCACCCACATCACCTTATTCCTCTGGTACCCTCTCCCACTGGCTCTTGCCTCTGTTATTGAATGAAGAAATTAGATTCAGAGCTCCTAGCTCTTGACTTGAGCTGAAACCCCCTAAAGAGGGCTCTGGCGGGGAGGTGATAGAGGAACTGCTTTGTGCTGGCGTTCGGGGGGTGGGGGGGGGGAGGGGTGCTGGCTCCTGTGCTGACAACCTACAGGTTAGCAGAAATGTCTGGAACTTCAAACTGACATTTGCAAAGTGTCAAAGCAAAGCCCTGGGCATCTCCTCCCTGATCAAGTCCTGGGAAAGCTTAGGGCCTGATGTATTAATTATGCAAATGAAGAACAGGTTGCCGTCTTTGGGCTGGATGTCATCCTGATGGATGTGACACGCTAGTCCTGCCTGCAAGTTCTGTGTAGGCATTGAACATTCAAAGATCTGTTCAATACAACTTTTCAGTGGAAAAACAAAGTCTAGCAAGCTATATAGTGAGAAAATCACTTCAGGAGCAAAATGACCGTGTGGCTGTGCCGTAAAAGTGCTGGAAGAGATGTCTAAACCTGAAATCCAAGTTGGGCCTCATCTTCCTCACCTGTTAAATAAGATGATCTTGAATGTTTGTTTGTTTGTTTGTTTGACCTCGGCTATTTAAGATTCTTAGATTCCACATTCTGTAATGTTATTCCGAGTTGCTCCTCTTAGGAAGTCTCTCCATCCCTCTGAATTTCCAGCAGGATGGGTGACATCTGCAGTTGAAACCAGGCCATGTGGTCGAACAGTTGGCAAATGGAAGTTATTCTCTTCTCACTAGAATGGGTGCAGGGTTGCATATTAATTTACAATTACTCATAAAGTAGACAGCAAAGGCCTCTCTTTTGTCAACACTTGGACATACAAATTAGGTAATATTGAATAGGCAATGAATATTTCATTTCCACCTTGCCTCCTGGTGCCAATCACCTTCAATGAGACTAGATTAGCATCAGAAGTGACTCACACTTGGTTAGGTATCCAAGTCTGGCCTCTGAGACTGGCTGCATTTTGGCCTCAGTTTGTGAGCCAGATTCTCTCACTGACTATGCAAGGGCAGAAGCAGAATCACATAAGCCCCCTTCCAGTTTATGCTGGGTATGAACTTCAGGGTTTCAAAGTAATCTTTGGTTCTGACGGCATGGCAGAACAGATTCATTGAAAGGCTGAATGAAAAAAAAAGAATTTTATAAAATTTTGACATGAAAGGCAGAAAAAAATTCCTCTGGTGCAAGGAATGAAGAAAGAAATCAAAGCCAGGACTTGTGATGGAGGGCTGGCATTTCAGCAAAGTTTCTGACCCAGATAGAGGCCGTAAGAGCTGGCGGTTGGGGGCCTGATGGTTGCTAGATTTACAGGAGATGTGGCCTCAAGCCCTTGCCCGGCAGGGAAACCAAAACTGAGCTTCAGCATAAAGCTGTGAGCCTTGACAAATTTCAATGTCTATAAAATGGCAACTATGAAAACTCCACATTTGAGTCTAGGAAAGAAGCAAGAAATCTTGCCACCTGTCTAAAGCCCGGGTTTAAAGAAGAAAATTAAGTTATGTCCAAGACATGAGAATCCCAAGTCTGTGCCACATATGGGAAGGGTATCCACATGTGTACTCCTGCCAAGTGAGCACAAGCTGTTCAGGTCAACCGAACCCTTAGAATAAAATAGAAGCAATTGTAAAACTGTTGGGACACAAACAGGCACACAGGACTCCTACAAGGAAGTTAGCCACCATGAGTGAGAGTCATTGGATGCAGCAAAGATTAATGAATCTTAGAAATGAATTTCTAAGATTCAGAAATAATGGAAGTATTGGGGCGTCTGGGTGGCTCAGTCGGTTAAGCACTTGACTCTTGATCTCAGCTCAGGTTTTGATCTCAGGGTCGTGAGTTCAAGCCCTGTGTTGGGCTCCACCAAAAAAAGAAAGAAAGAAAGAAAAAGAAGTAATACAAGTATGTTTAAGAGACTATACAATAAGTATATCTGAAACTATTAAAGATATGAGAGAAGGAATAGAATGGCAAAGGAAGCAGCTGAGTTTGAAGAAGCATACAAATATAGCTCATACATAGATTGACCAACGTCATGGTTTGCCTAGGACTGAGGGATTTCCCAGGATGCAAGCTTTCTAGTGCTGAAACAGAGTCTCAGGCAAGCCAGGATAGTTGCTTACCCAACATCAACTGGTAATTGAAGAAACATCAATAAAGGAACTATTCAGAAACTTATGGACAGGGTTTAGGGAACCCATTGGGGAAGAATGCAGCACTCTGAACCCAAGAATAATTGGGGGCCATTACCATCCCTAAGCCTGAAGGGGCAAGGAGAGGGTGTGGTTACCAAAACCCAGAGAAAGCTCCAAGGAGCATGCTGCCTGATAGGAGCCTTTCGCAGAGGGAAACACGTCAGTGTCCTTCCACCATCTCTTTGAGCTCATATTGGGGCCTCTCATTGGCTAAACTCCGCTGAAAGCCAAAAGACCAGGGAGCCCATTGACCTAGGCAATACAGGTCAGCCTCTTGAGACAAAGAGCAAGATAAAGTGGGTGCAGAATGGATCTTGAGGGGCAAATGAAAAATAAGCAGGAAAAATGCACAACTCAGCTGATCCTCTGGAAACCTGTACATGAAGCATCATCCCATGCTGAAGCAGGTCACACAACATCAGAATTAGCAGAAAGACCACCAGGACAACGGTTATAAAAGCTGCGCCCGGGTGACGATCTGTTATTCATAATCAGTGTGACTTTGTGGAAGTCTTTCTTTACGTCAAACCACTCATCTATTAATAAATTATGGAATCTTTCTAGAAGAATTCTCAACCTGGATGTCCTCGGATCAAATCCTATTTGCAGTGTTGTTTGGCCTATACAATGTTTTTAAATTAATTGGAATGACCCAACAACACTGAAAAGATCAAGAGAATTCACATATTCTTGATGTCTAGCTGTCCTTGTGCTTTCGATGGGCAACAATTTCCTGAAGGAACTAGTTTGGGCAGTCCCCATCTTGTTCCATTTCCCCACGGGCCCCACCCGGCCCATTTCACTCACTTAGACGACCTGTCTGTTCCCCATAGGAATCTGAATGTGAAAACTTTGAATGAGCTCTGTCAGTTTTCAGGTTTAACAACCTGTGACATTTAAGTCAGGCTGTATTTTTTGCGTATGAACATAGGCTTTCTGAAGTTTCTAATCTAGGTAGATTCGGAAGTTGGCAGGTGTTTATTTTTGCGTATCTTCCTGTACATCTTAAACACAGCACATATGCAGTTTTATGAAGCATATGGTTTTCCATGCACATAACTACACTTTGTTGATTTTTTTCTTTCCTTAAGTTTTCCAAAAGCCCAGTAGAATAAACACAAGCTGCCACTTGGAAAACAATTCTGAGAGAGAGCCCAGCTGGGGTAGAAAAAGGGGATTCAAAAAGCTGCCAAGTGACCATCTTTGGAGTACAGGTTTCCGTGGTCCATGAAGACCACAATGTTTCTTCTCCCCTTTTCATGGTAGATGGTGAGCATGGGTGTAAGGCAGCTCACTGCTGGAGCTCCCTGCTTTCAGCTGTGGTGGAGAAGTTGCAGGAAGTCGAGTCCAGCCTCTCCACCCATGGCAGACCTTCAGTGGAAACACCCGGAAACATTTACTGACTGATGGGCCCTGGGTTTTCCATCTCCGGCCAACAGCCATGGCAGGAGGTCACAGTGAAAAGGAGATTCTTTTCCAGGCTCAGGGGAGAGAGAAATCTGAAAAGGGGTTTTCTCCATAGACCAGCCCTGTTAAGCGGTGCAAACAGTGAACTGTCAGCCAGGCCAGGGAACCTTAGATAAGCATTCGTGGGAATTGCCCGAACATAACCCAAAGGGATCAAGAAACCGGTGCTGTCTAGCCAGCATTCCGCGCTCAAACTGACTGCTTGCTTGGCTCACAAAGGATCTCCCCATCGACCCCCACCCCCGCCACCCCTCTCTCTGTGATTAGTCTGTACGCAGCTTCAGCCACTGCTGGAAAATGATTAGGCCAAAGGATTAAAGTGTTGAAAGAGAAGTTCCTAACTCCTCTTCTAGAATAAACAAGGGTTGTGGGTTCAATATAAGTTGTGAATATGCATTAATTCTCCTGTAGACAAGACTGGTGCTCATCACCTTCACCTCAAGGAAAGGTGGATTATGTTTTGAGTGTTGGAGGCTGAAGTAGCACCTGACAAAATTGTCAAGGCAACAAACGTGTCTTGACCTCTCCTTTCCCTTTCTGGGACCTCTTTCATCGCCCACTGTTCACCATTCCTCCTCCTTCTTGCACATCTGGCACCTCCTATCAACTTTATGCACCTGTCTGTCTCATCTGCCAGCCACCTGTCCCTCGGCCCCCACCACAGCTTACCTCTCCTCCATGCTGCTCTGTCAGTGAGGTTTCCTGCTGGGTAGGATGGCTATAGAATTTCATGTCCAAACTGGGACACTTTTAAAGAGTAAAGGAGGGCTATTATTAATGATACCTACATGACAACATTTTATCCACTCCAAAGAATGTATTCCTATTTCCACAGGGGCCTCCTAGAGATATTTTTATCTTGACCCAACAAAGATCTCTAACATTGGGGATCCTGATATTCTGACATAGTAGCAGGTGAGCTGAACAGAGGGCAAGTAAGGCTTTTGCAGCAGAAGCTACATCAAACCAAGTGAGTGTCTAGGGAGTCCCCTTGGAAAGAAATAAATCTGATGCCTACCCTTAGGAATTTTTAATTTAATTTGGAAAGTCAGGACTGACGGGGATGAAAAAGTGCTTGAGACAGGTTTGGAGAAAAAAGTGATAGGTGTTGCTTTTAAATAAAAACAACTTCCATCCCCACTTCCCTCGACAGTGGAAAACAAAACACGGAACACTGTTGACAGAGCTGGGGACTTACAGCTCTGTGGGTGGCAAAAAGAGGTAACTAGACCACAAAATATGAAGAATTGTTAATAAATACTGTGAGTGCAACCACTAGGGACAGAGGCAAACAATCAAGGAGGTCCACTTTTAGGTGTAGTCAAGGAAAGCTTCTTGGAGGAGGTGGCATTTATCTGAGACCTGAAGTATGAGAATGGCTGGGACAAGTGAAGGGGCAGAGGAGAGTATCCAGGCAAAAGGACAGCATGTGCAAAGGCCCAGATTACTAGGTTAGGCTTGACATCCTAAAGGAAGCTCATATGCCTGGAAGAAGGGGAGGAACGGAAAGTGTGGAATAAGGTAAATTGGAGAAGTGGGCGGGTATTTTAAAGGCCTCACAGAGGAGTCTGAATTTTATCCTAAATGCAATGAGAATCCTTTGAAGTTTGTAAAATTTATACATGCTGAAATGCACAAAGCTCAAGTGTAGCATTCTACCAAAAGTAACAAGTGAGTATACCCTGTAACAAATTCTCTAGTCATGATGTAGAATATTTCAATTCCCCCCAAGAAAGTTTCCTTATGTCCCTTTTGAGTCAATTACCACCCCTAAGAAATAATACCAGTCTTCTGCTTTCTACCACCATATATTCGTTTTGCTTATTCTTAACTTCATACAAATGAAATCATGCAATATATATTGTTTCGAATCTAGCTTTTTGCTCACCATAATATTTTTGAGATTCATCCAAGTTACTGATTCCTTTTAAGTATCATTTAATTGTATGAATATACCACAATTGGCTCATCCATTCTCTTGTTGAGGGACTTTTTGCTTTTGTGTTTTGACTTTTATAAATAAAACTGCTATACACATTTCTGTAGAAGTTTCCTTGATGACATATATTTTCACTTCTTTTGAATAAATAACGGGAGTGAAATTCCTGAGTGATAGGTAAGTATTTTCTTTGTTTCTTTGTTTCTTTGTTTTAGAGAGAGAGAGCGAGAGAGCATGGAGGAGCTGGGGGAGAGGGGCAGAAGGAGAAAAAGAGAAAATCTTAAGCAATCTCCATGCTCAGCTCAAAGCTGACACAGGGCTCGATCTCATGACCCTGGATCATGACGTGAGCCAAAACCAGTAGTCAGATGCTCAACCAACTGAGCTACACAGGTGACCCATAGGTAGGTATATGATTACTTTTTCTTCTATGTTTTGAATTAATTTGTTGTGTGGAGGTATAATTTACATGTAATAAAAATCACCTATCTTAAATAAATTACTTGATGAGTTTTAACAAATATATATGGTCTGTAAACATCATCATAAGCATAACAAAGAGCATTTATATTATCTTCTGAAATTCCCTCATGTCCCTTTGGAGTTAATGAGTTCCTCATACATTTTCATTGGCAACCATTGATCTGTTCTCTGTCACCACAGTTTTGCCTTTTCTAGACTTTCATACATTAATTAAATCATGTTATGTAATATTTTATGTCTCATTTCTGTCACTTAGCTGAATGCTTTTGAGCATGAGCTCCATGTCGATGTATGCATAACTAGTTCATTTCTGTGTATTGCTGAGTAGTATTTTATGGAATGGATATGCCACAATTTGTTTATTCACTCATCAGTTGATGGACACTAAGGTTTTTTGTTGTTTTTTTGTTTTTGTTTTTTTGTTTTTTTACAGTTTGGAGCTGTTATTTTAAAAAGCTACCGTAAACATTCAAATATAAGTCTTCATGAGGTCCTAATGTTCTTATTTCTCTTGGGGACATAGAGTGGAGTTGCTGAGTGTTTAATGTATATGAGAGTAAAAAAATATATTCTAAAGTAACAGTGCCATTTTGCATTTCCATCAGAAATGCATAAGGGTTCTGGTGACCTCATGCCCGTTTTCATTTTAGCCATTCTCGTTAGGGTGTAGGAGAATGTTGTTTGGTTTTGATTTTGACAGTTTGATTATGGTATGTCTAGGCATGGCTCTCCTTGAGTTTTTCCTACCTGGGGTTTGTTGAACATTTTGGATGTGTCAGTTGATTCTTTCCCTCAAATTTGGGAAGTTTCTGACCAATATTTCTTCCAATATTCTTTCTGCCCCTTACCATGACCACCCTCCTTATGGGACTGTAATTATGCATACTGGGCAGTGTTCTACAGGTCTCTGAGGCTCTGTTAATTTTTCTTCATTCCTTTTTCTTCATATTCTTCAGATTAGATCATCTCAATTGACCTACCTTCATATTTGCTAATGCGTTCTCCAGCCTGTTCAAACATGCTGTGGAGCCCCTCCCTCTGGTGACTTTTCACTTGTCATTGTACTTTTTGATGTCATAATTCCTGTTTGACTCTTTTATATAATTTCTATCTCTTTATTGATATTCTGTGTTTGGTGAGACATTGTTCTCATCATTTCCTTTAGTTCTTTAGACCTGGTATACTTTATTTCTTTGAACATATTTAAAATAACTAATTTAGATTCTTTGCTTACAAAGCCCAATGTCTGTGCTTTCTCAGAGAGTTTCCACTGATTGCTTTTTGCTTTTTGTTTTTTCTTCTGCGTATGGGTCATACTTTCTTATTTCTTTACATGTCTCCTAATTTTTTGTTGAAAACTGGATATTTTAAATGATATAATGTAGCAACTCTGGAAGTCAGGTTCTCTCCCCTCCTTAGGGTGTGTTGTCATTGCTGGTTGTTGTAGTTCTTGCTGTTAGTTTGCTTGGTGACTTTTCTGACATATTCCTATAAAATTTTTATTCTTTGTTGAGTGTGGCCACTGTGGTTATTGCTTATAGCTTACTGATCATCTGATAATTAGACAGAGTTTTCCTTAAAACACTTAGAACCAATATGAGTTCCAGTCTTTGCAAAGGGTTCTGCATTAATGTGGGAACATGCCTTGAACGCTCAGCCAGGCAGTTGACATGTCTACCTTATCCTTCACTTCCTGCTTGCACAGAGCCTCAAGGTCAATCAGGCATAGGGTTTTCTCAGGCCTTTTCTGTGCCTGTGCACAGCCCCATGTATACTCATGGCCTTTTATTTTTTTATTTTTTTTTTTTTTTTTAATTTTTTTTTCAACGTTTTTTATTTATTTTGGGACAGAGAGAGACAGAGCATGAACGGGGGAGGGGCAGAGAGAGAAGGAGACACAGAATCGGAAACAGGCTCCAGGCTCCGAGCCATCAGCCCAGAGCCTGATGCGGGGCTCGAACTCACGGACCGCGAGATCGTGACCTGGCTGAAGTCGGACGCTTAACCGACTGCGCCACCCAGGCGCCCCTACTCATGGCCTTTTAGATTCTCAGGGATATGTCAAAGCTTTTCAAGGCTTTATGGGCATCTCATACTTAATTTCCCTTTTAAGCTTTTTGGTTAGTTCATTGCTTGCCCCAACTGTCATGGAATCATGGACAATTCATGGAATCAGACAATCATAGAATTAAGCAATTGCCTGTAACTATTTTTGGCAAATCTACCACCCCCCCCCCCCCACACACACACACAGAGGCATGGGTGAGTTCTGACTCAGGTCAAATAAATACAGATAGCAAATGAGATCCTCCAGGGAATCATTAGACATATCATATAATGACATTTCTTTGGGAATGGGGCTTTGAAGTAGCTCCAACCCCCTTCTACCTCCCTCTGGTGGCTGCCAGATTGCTGGTTTTTACTATGATTCAGGGCTGCTGGTTTTCAAAACTACTCTGGAGCTGGAGAGTAGGGATGAGACCAGGGCAAATTAGAATACCACAGAACTTGCGTTCTTTCTGAGATTTATCTGTTTTTCTTGAACAAATGCTCCCCAGATTGCTGCAAGACTGGTTAATTTGCAGAGTTCTGAAAAAGTTGATTCTAACCATTTTTGCCAGTTTTTTCATTGCTTTTATTGAGGAAAGAATTCTCAAAGATCCTTACTCTGCCATTTTCCTCATTTGGTTCTAATTTGCATTTCCATAATGACTAATAACATTGAGCATCTTTTCAAGTGCTTATGTGCCAGTCTTATACTGTTTGATAAAATGTCTGCTCAAACCTTTATACATTTTTAAAAAATTAAGTTATTTTCCTGTGAGTTTTGAGAATTCTTTATATATTATGTACACAAATCCTTCATCAAATACATGTTTAGCCAACATTTTTTCCCAGTCTGCAGCATATGTTTTCAATTTTGTAACAGTATCTTTCAAAAAACAATTTTCTTGGGGTGCCTGGGTGGCTCTTTTGGTTAAGCGTCCAACTCTTGATTTCGGCTCAGGTCATGATCTCGTGGCTCATAAGATCAAGCCCTGCATTGGGCTCTGTGCCGACAGCCAGAGCCTGCATGGAATTCTCCCTCTCCCTGTCTGCCACTCCCCTGCTTACACTTGTTCCCTCTCTCTCTCTCTCTCCCTCTCTGTCTCGAAATAAGTAAATAAACACTAAAAAAAAGACAAGAAGCAATTTTCTATTTTGATGAAGTCCAAGTTTCTAATTTTTTTCTTTTATGATTCATATTTTGTGTCCTTTCTAAGATATCCTTCCTGAACCCAAGATCACAAGATTTTATTGTAGAAGTTTTATTTAAAAAAAAAATTTTTTTTATTTATTTTTGAAAGAGGCAGAGCATGAGCAGGGGAGAGGCAGAGAGAGTGGAAGACACAGAATCCAAAGCAGGCTCCAGGCTCTGAGCTGTCAGCCCAGAGCCAGACACTGGGCTTCAATACACAGACCGTGAGATCATGATCTGAGCCAAAGTCAGATGCTTAACTGCCTGAGCCACCCAGGCACCCCTAGAAGTTTTATAATTTTAGTCTTAGGTTTAGATTTATGATCAATTTTGAGTTCACTTTTATAAATGATGTGAAACAAGAGTCAAGGTTCATTTATTTTGTATATGCATATTCACTCGTTCTTGCAATGTTTTTTAAAAAGGTTACCTTCTCCCTCATTGAATTACCTTGACACCTTTGTCAAAAAATCAATTTATCATATATTGTGGGTCTTTTTCTGGATTCTCTCTTCTGTCCCCTTGTTCTATATGTCTATCCGTGCATCATTATCACAGTTTGATTACTACAGTGTTATAGTTAAGTCTTGAAATTGTCTGGTGCAAATCTTCCGATTTTCTTTTTCTTTTTTTAAAGGTGTGTGTTTAACTTTGTAAGGGACGGCCTCTAGTACTTCAGAGGAGTCGTGGATTTTGTCCTCCAAATAGCCATGCATTAGAGTTCTACTTGGTCCACAAACTTGTCAACATTCTCAGTCTGTCTTTCTCAATCGTAGCCATTCTCACGGGATATGAAGTGGTATCTCACTGTAATTTTAACTTGCCTTATCTTTATGACTAATGATTTGGAGCACCTTTCATTTGCTTTTTTGGTCATTCATATAAGCCTTCTTTTTGTGAAGTTTCTTAAATTAGGATTTTTGCCTTTGGTATTGATTTCATATGTAAATGAACACACATGTAGATAGACACATACACACGAACATACCCGCACGTCTATCAAACCATTTCCTCCCAGTTTATGACTTGTTTATTTCATTTTCTTAATTGGGTCTTTTGATGAGAATTAAGTTTTTAATTTTGATAAAGCCCATTTGATCTTTTTTCTTTAGCGGTTGCTGCTTTTTGTTTTGTTTTTTTTTTTAATTTTTTTTTTCAACGTTTATTTATTTTTGGGACGGAGAGAGACAGAGCATGAATGGGCGAGGGGCAGAGAGAGGGAGACACAGAATCGGAAACAGGCTCCAGGCTCCGAGCCATCAACCCAGAGCCCGACGCGGGGCTCGAACTCCCGGACCGCGAGATCGTGACCTGGCTGAAGTCGGACGCTTAACCGACTGCGCCACCCAGGCGCCCCTGCTTTTTGTTTTGTACCTAATAATCTTTGCCGGGGCCCAGGTTGGGAATTACTTTCCCAAGTTTTCTTCTAGAATCAGTGTAGTTTTGGTTTTCACGTTTAGATTTACGACTCACCTTAAATTATATTTTTGACCACATAGGGGTTAGAGTCTTTTTTTCCTCAGATGATTATCCAGTTATTACAGTATCCGTTCCTTTCTCCCTTTGAACCGCTGTGGTAATTATCTGATGGGTTTTAAGTAGAGAAGCAATGTGATGTACTTGCTGATGTGAAGCAAATGCACTGGAGGCAGTGGGGCGATCAGGAGGAGGGTACTGCTGCAGTCCAAGCTAAGTGTGATAGTGGCCACAACCAAGGTGGCAATAGTGGAGACACAGGGTAGTCTTATTTTTCTAGACAGATGAAGACGGATTTGTGTTGATCCCACCTCCTTCCCATTTTCACTCATCTCTACAGTTTCAGCACACAAAAAGAGACAGCATAATATGGTAGACCATTCCATGAATGATGAGTCAAGTGTCAGGGATTTTTGTCCAGGTTTTTGTCCATGGAGCCTTAATTAATCTTGTGAAGACTCTGTTTTCCCATTAAAAACTAGGTCATCAATAACATTCTCTTCTACCTTAAAATTAGATGATTCTGTGCTGTTCTCTGAATGCTCTAGGAAAGGTAGCCGGTGAATTCCGGATGTCAATAAACTCTCTCTGTTCCTTATTGTGTTTGAACTCTCTGTAGCCCTATAAACTTCATTCCTTAACATGTTCCTCCAAAGCATCTCCTTCTTGATTCTCTGTTTTGATGGCTGGCACTGCCACCTACCCAGTCTCTCGAATCAGATGCCTGAGACTCATCCAAGACTCCTCTGTCTCCTTGACCTTCCACACCTGATCCCCCAAACACTGTTCTGCTTCATATTGTTCATGCTCTTATCCAAGTTGGAACATTTTCAAGAATGAAGAGGGCACTATTGGTAGTTATGCCAAGACAATAGGTATAAACCACGGCTTCTCTGGGTAAATAGAGATGTGTAATTAGCCCAGAGCTGAGAAGCAGAAAAAATTCCAGAGTGGTATGAGAAAGCACGTTGCTTTTGAAGAACTGAGAGAATTGGAGTCTGACTAGCCTAGAGTGTGAGTGTGTGTGTGTGTGTGCGTGTGCGCACGTGTGTGATGAAGGTGTGGAGTAGTGAGATGAATCTGGGAAGGTAATTGCAATGTCAGGTTCTGCAGGGGTAAAATGTTTCTTATCTTTAGAATTAACCATGAATGGTAGACATTATCAGTAGCCTGCTCAGCATTCGTTTCCCCTTCTTCCTAACAAAAGCCATCCCCCACGTAACCAGTTCAGGAGAAGCTGACCCTATCCCCAGCTCCAACGGTGGCTCATCTCTGTCCCTTTGCCAGGATTGTCTCATGGAGGACATGATTCAACTCTAGCCAAGGGTACATTAGGGGAATCTTTTGGAGGGTTTCCGAGCAAAGTTTTCTCATTCCTAATAGAAAACCACAAGAAGAGATTTTACATCTCAATGTCATGCCTGTAATCGCTGCAGCCATTTTAATTCCAAATCTGAGATTGAAACAATCACTGATGGCAGAGCGAAAAGATGGAAAAAAGCAGGATTCTGGGGCGACTTCATGAGCTGCTAAACAACCAATGCCTACCTTACCTCTTGACTTTGTCAAATATGAAGTGATATTTCCTTTATTACCTAAGTCCTTTTGAGCTGGGATTTTTCTTGGGGCCAGTAGCATTCTGCTATGCCATGAAACTTAAGAATGTGAAGCAATGGCCTTGACTTTGCGAGCACTGGTGGAAGTGACCTGCATGTCGCTTATTGTCACTATCACTTGTTTGACAATTATGGCTGGTATTTATTTCACCTTGTACTGTTGTTTCCTTTCTATGTGACTATTTTGAATATCTGACTAGTCTGGAAACTTTCTGCGTCAAGGACAGAGATGGACCCTTTACTTCTCTGTAGCCCCACCACACTTTACATAATCCATACATTTTGTCAATTAGTAACCCTCTCTTTATTCCATCCACAGATTCTTTCAGATGGTGACCAAAATGCTCTCTCTTTTGGAGATAATAATTAGTCTCATCTTTATTGGCTTTCTCGTCAGTGTGGAGGGAATTACTGGATGAATGAATAGGAACACGGTGGCCATGTGGCCTGTTGCCCCCAAGTACTACTTGGAGACTAGCCTGGCATGGAAATGACCAGATGTTTGAAGCTCAGCCACTGGTGAGTGAAATAAAAAAGTTTGCTGTCACACGTTCCATCTGCACGGACAGTTTCTGCGCTGCAAAGCCACTGGTGCTTAGGATCTCACATGGTTCTTAACCCCTTCCTCAATTTGGAGTTGGAAGGCCCTGGAAGGCTAATTAGACCACACAGGTGTGTAGACACTGGTGTTCATGTGCTGTGGGCACTTCTGGAAGCAGTGGTTTGACTCAAATCATTGTCTAGGTATACAGGCACCCCTGGACCTTATGGGGACACCTGGAGAGCATGAGGAGTGGCCAGGTAAAGGCAACAAGAACAACATGGAGCTATTTATTAGGCAACTCTGAACAAGCAGAGGAAAAATGATGGTCCAAAACGTAGCATCTGCCAATAACGGGCTAGTCTTCCAGGTTATCAGAAGCCAGAAGCCGGGTCTCTCTCTTTCTTTCTGTCTGTCTCTCTCTCTGTAGCCCTGACAGTTGGGTTGGATTTTGTTTTGCTTTGTTTTGTTTTCCTTTTTTGGGATGCAAGTACCCGACTTAAGCTTTGCTTGCTGAGGCATCCATTTCAAAGGGGCGTCCGCTTCTTTTTTGTTTGTTTGAATTTCAGAAGAGCAGCAAATACTTTTTAATTTTTTTTATATATACACCACATCTTCTTTATGTTTTTATTTTTTATATTAAATATAATTTATTGTCAGATTGGTTTCCATACAACCCGGTGCTCATCCCAACAAGCGCTGTCCTCCATGCCCATCACCCACTTTCCCCTCTCACCCACCCCCCATCAACCCTCAGTTTGTTCTCAGTATTTAAGAGACTCTTATGGTTTGCCTCCCTCCCTCTCTGGTAAGACAGCTATCTCCAATAAGCACATTGCCAGCCACAGGACTAGAGAAAGAGTCAAGCCACCTCCCCAACTGAGACCCCTTTGTTTTAAAGGTCCTAGTTGATTTCAGCAACTGATCATTTGGGCTTCTTGTCATTTCTCTTCCCATGCTTTAAATTCCAAGTCTTATATTTTCAGTTCACCAACAAAGTGTGTGAAACACTAGGCCCCCATCTTCGACCCGATAAAAGCAGAATCCCCAACCCCTGTGCCAAGATTCTCTCTCTTTTCTCTGTCTGTCTGTCTCTCTACTTGCAACCTTGATGTGTGGCCCCAGGTGTGCTGTATAATTTCTGGGTCTTGTAAGTATAAACTTTTATTTTTTCAAAATTCTTTGATGGTTGTTGCTGAAGGGCATCTTGCAACCATAATAAGAACCATATGGGTTGGTCCACTCATGTAACATTGGCTTGGAAAGGGGAAGTATCTATCTGGGGGAAGCTCACCGGGGCCCTGGTGAGTGCACCTAGGTACTTATAGCCTATGGCATTACTATGAACAGGCTGAGACAGGCACAAACTCTCCCTCTTTCTCTCTTTCACTTTCTCTTCCCTCCCCTCTTTCGAGATTGATTATTTTTCTAAATATACTAGTAATGTGTGCTCTTTGTGAAAAATTCAAGAAATGGAGGAATATGTAGGAAGAAAACAAAAATCACCTATGCACTTATCTCCTAATATTTCAGTATAGATCTGTGCAGATTTTTTCCCCTAGTTGTGTGATCATTTATTCAGTCATCATTTCCACAAATATTTATTGCTGTCTGTGTGTATGGGCACCTTGCTAGGCACCAGGAATACAGTTGTGGTCAAATGCATAATCCTTTATCTCATGAAACTTTGGGTCTAGCAGAAATGACACATAAACACACAACTGCACTTAGAAGGATTTCATGTCAAACTTGGCAAAGTCAACAAAGGGCATACTGAGTCTGTTGAGAGAATAGGGGTCCTACCTTAGCCTGAGTGCATCAGGAAGTGCACCTAAGGAAAGAACTTCGAAACTGAGGTCAGGATGGTAAGAAATTGCTGGCCAGAAAAGGGGTATGTGTTGGACCAAGGGGATAGTGGGGGGGGGGGGGAGCAGTCAGGGAACAGAGAAAGGGAAGACTCCCAGTAGAGGGAACAGCTTGCCTGAGGTCCTGATGAGGGGACAGTGACTAGATGAGAGATTTGTGGAGGTTGCAGAGGGAAATAGTGTCAGAACCTATAGGGTAAGTGTCAACAAACTACAACCCATGGGTCAAATCCAGCATACCAGCTGCTTTTTTTTAAATAAAGTTTTATTGGAGCACAGCCATGTCCAATCATCTACGTAATGTCTATGGTTGTTTTCACACTACAGTGTCAGAGATGAGTAGTTGCTGCAGAGACATATGTTTGGTTCGCAAACCATAAACATTTATGTTACTATCTCCCTTTACAGAAAGCTCACTATCTCCCTCTATCTACCCTTTATAGAAAAGTTTGCTGACCCCGGCTTTGGGTCTTGCAGCTGGGGATGAGATAAAATTGTTTTATTATAAGTGCAATGGGAAGAATTTGCAGGAGAGCAGGGAAGAAACCCAATCAGATCTCCTTTTAGAAGGAGAACTCTGAACATGGTAGGGAGAGCAGATTAGAAGTGGGGACTATGGGTGGATTCAGGGAGCCTCAGAGTAATCGGGAGAGAAGGGGTGGTGGTTGGTGGTTTGGACTAGGGTTACGCCACGGGAACAAGAGAGAATAGATGGATCTGAGATCTTCTTAGGACTTGTGTGGGACGGGACTTGGGGGCAGATTGGCTAGGGGAGGGAAGAAGAGAGGCATCCAGGAGCACCCCCAGGTTTCTACCTGGTACACTGGCATGGATGAGGGTGTCACTGCAGGGGAGCACTAGAGGAAAAGCAGGATCTCGAGGCAAAGTCATGAGCTTTGAACTGGCATCTGCCTACTTCACCACTGTGAGTCAATCTAACCCACCCCCTGTTACTGGACATGTAGATCGCTTCATTATTATTTATTGTTTGAAAACTAATGCTGTTATAAACTCATTTGTGCAAATCTCTGATTGTTTCCTCAGGATACGCTGCTAGAAGCAGAATGGCTGGATAAAAGGCCATGCATATTTTTGAGCTCTTTGATCCATATTGCTAAAATGCCCTCCGGAAATGTTATTTCAGATTATAATTCTCCCAGTATGTGATGCTGAGGCCAATTTTGGTTCAATAGGCCCCAAATTGCCTCAGAGTTAGGTGTCAGAATCTGTTCCCGGACTTTTTTTCTTTTAAATCTCTATGGCTTCTAGCTCAAGATATTACTACATCAAAATCTTCCATGTGTGAAAGGGTTTCTGCGGTGCTGGCCTGTGAGGTGACCTTTCTGAGGGGTGGTATAAGAACATTCCTCAAAACTGCGGTGGACATCCGAGGTAGGAATCCTGGCCCGTGAACCTTTTTAGTTCCACTCCTCCTGGGTGTGATAAAAGTTCGCTTACCACCTGAGTCGCATTATACCCCTAATATATGTTAGCTGGCATCCTGGGTTGCATCTCCTTTCTGTCTCCAAAGAGGCTTTTGTTTTATGTGCCACTTCCATCTCCTGCCAAGCCCGACAGCCTCTTATCCAGCCTGGCAGTTTCAGCTGCCACCCGGTAACAGACAGA
Organism: Lynx canadensis; assembly: GCF_007474595.2. NCBI lineage: Eukaryota > Metazoa > Chordata > Mammalia > Carnivora > Felidae > Lynx > Lynx canadensis. Next base: position 189,013,610 of record NC_044303.2, on the reverse strand, counting down.
CTAATGAAACCTTCTGGAGCAAGGAGCAGGTTTGTAGACCCAAGGAAGCTTTCTGGGGTCACAATGTGGTGACGTGGGAGTCCTGGCTTTGGAGCCAGGCAGCCCCGGACCAGACCCCCCCACCTATCTCTTACCGGTGGTCTGTCTTGAGAGCCCACGTGACTGCTCTGACTTCACTTGCTCGTCTGTGAAATGGGGTTTTAGTTGCTAGTTCATAAATTTTTGTGAGGAGTAGTGATAAAGCGTGCCACGTACTGAGACCAGGCCCTGGTACCGAGTAGGGGTGGGATACATAGTGCTTTCTTAAAAAACAAAGCACAGGTGATGGTGTCTGTGGAGGTGGGGGCCTCTTGCCCTTTTTGTCTCAGTTCCCTAAGCTCTGAGACCCTGAAAAGTCTCTTAACAGACCAAATAGATTACAGCTCCTCATTTAAGATTGAGGAAGGATGTCTGGGAAGGGAGAAATGATGAGCGAGGTTAATTTTCCGTTCCCTGTTTTAGGTAGTCAGCTCTCAAACCGAGGTAGGAGAATCATGGGTGAGGTGTAGTGCAGACCCTGTCGTCCCCAGCTGTCTCTCTCACCAGTTGGATGTACAATCTGAAATGTCCACTGTTTATTTAGGTGAAAACGTTATCTTTGTTAAAATATAGGTATTTTCTAGAAGAGGTGCAAGGCATTAGCCCAAGCTCTGCAGTCAGATGATCCAGGGGTAAATCCCAGCTCTGCCAATTCTTAGCTTCGTGACCTTAGGCAAGTAACTTCACGTCTCTGTGTCTCAGTTCTGTCGTCTCATGGGCATAGTAATAGGGTTTGTGGGGGAGTGAATGAGAGCATGCGTGGGACATCGTACTCAATAAAAGTTAGCTATTGTAAGCAGCTATTACTAAATGCTGAGAAGGAGGGGTGCGTGGTGACATGATTCCACTGGGAACAAATTAAGTTACTTTCGCCTTACATGGGTGAATCTCCATAGGTTTATAAAATAGGCACTGTTTACCATTCCTATTTCACTGATGAGGGCAACTAAGTCTCAGAGAGATTAATTGAGCCTGAGTCACACAGCTCCATCAGGATGCCCTCAAGAAACAAGCCATCCTCCACACACCCCCACCGTCTGCTGCGGCCATGATAACCCTCTCGAATAATTTTTCTGCCTTCCCAAGAGAAGGTGAATGACAGTAGCTCTTGAAATCCACCCGTGCCCCCTCCTGAAGACGGTCAGTGATGGAGAGCTCCCAAATGCTGTCCAACTTGGAGGAAGACAGGGCCTTTGGGTTGGAGAGCAACTTGCAAAAGCAAGGTTGGATCCCAAACCCAGAAGCCATAGAGATTTTACACGTCAGCTCCTGTGGCGATGACTCAGCGTTTAGAGATGAAGAATCATCTCTGAGACTACGTAGGCGACTTATTTACAGATGATTGATCCCTTTGTGTGCTGTGGCCAAATCCACTTCTGGCCTCATGCCTGGTGATGTGGGGAAAATACCATGGCTGCTGTCTCTTGGGTACATTTCCATCTGCTGGGTGTTCTCTGGGTGCCTGGGGGAAGTGAGTTAACATTCTGTCAATACTATGGATTTAGTGTCTTCATGTGGGCTCTGGTGTGAGAGGTTTTATAATGCGTCCTATCTTCCCACCCCCATCAGCTACAATTATGATCTCAAACCCAGAAGTCAGGCACAGAAATCCTCTCTCTCCTCCAGCTCTAGATCTCTGATAGAATCAGAGAATATTTTATTCAGTATGTGGTTAAGGAGTACCTACTCTGTGCCCAGCACTGTCCAGGAATCTGAGGGAAGTCTCCAAAAATTTAGTGTAATTCAGATGCAACTGAGGTCAGGCAATAATAATTATAAAAATATCTCCTATTTATTAAGCATTTGCTATGTGCCACCGACTACATTCCAATTCATCCTCCCCAAAGACCTTGGGCGATGTGTCCTGTTGTTATTCTCATTCTATTCAGTGAAAATAAAACACAGAGAGGTTAAGAACCTTGCTCAGGATGGCACAGCGGCGCAAGAGGTGACACTGGATTTCAAACCCAAGTACAGTCAATTCATGCTATTCATAGTGACTATGTTCTATAAAGTCAGCATAAACACTGAATTAGTGAATACTGAACCATTGTTTCTAAGGGAAATGCAAGGTTAGGTTCCTTTTGTTGTCCCGTATCAGCTGCAGATGTCTGAATTAGGTGACTCAAATTCTGCACTGCTTTGGACATGTCAGCAAATGACCATGAAAGTGCCATAACTATTGATTTTGGACTTATAAGTAAATTTTAGCAGGCAGGCCAATTTACAAATTTGCAAATAATGAGGACTGGCTGTAGTCTCATTCCAGATCATGTTTGTGCATTTCTTCACAATTGGTACTGTGATCAGCAGCCTCTACAATGGCCTCCAGTGATCCCCACCTCCTGGCCTTCGTGTCCTTGGTAATCCCCTTCCCTTGAGTATGTTCTGGACCTCGTGATTGATTTCTAATGAATAGAATGTGACTTAAGGTAATAAGATGTCACTTTTAAGATTCAGTTGCAAAAAGACTATAACTTTCATATTGGACACTCTATTATGCTTTCTTATTTACTGTGTGGGAAGCCAGATGCCATGGTGTGAGCTGCCCTATAAAGAGGCCAACATAGCAAGGAACTGATAGAGCCAGCAAGGAAAGGAGGCTCTCAATACAGCAAGGAACCAGTTCCTGAACCACCATGTGAGTGAGCAGATGCTCCCCCAGTCAGGTTCAGATGAGATGACAACCTGACCAATTCATTAGTTGGAGCCTTGTATGAAACCTTAGGATGGAGGCAGCAAGGGGCACCTGGGTGGCTCAGTTGGTTAAGCGTCCGACTCTTGGTTTCAGCTCAGGTCATGACCTCACGGTTTGTGAGTTTGAGGGCTGCGTCAGGCTCTGCGCTCACTGCGCTGGAGTCTGCTTCAGATTCTTTCTCCCCCTTTCTGACCCTCCCTCGCTCACGCTCTCTCTCTAAAAAATAAATAAACATTAAAAAAAAATTTTTTTTAAAGAATGGAGGCAGCAAGCTAAGCCATGTGCAGATTCTTACCCTAAAGAAACTGTGAAATAATAAATATTTGTTGTTTTAAGCCATTAAGTTTTGGGGTAATTTGTTACATAACAAAAAAGTAATTAATGCAACTGCCTTCTTGTGAGCTGCATTTGTTATAGTGCATGGCATTACCTAATATGAACCAAATTCTTTATATGCTCTATTGGTGTTTAATCTTCACAATGACCCAGCAAATTACTAATATTGTTCCCCTTTTATAGATAAAGCGAATATCCATCAGAGGTGTTGGGTAAATTGCCCAAGGTCACACAACTAGAGGTATAACAGGTTTTTAACTTCAGATCTGTTCAACCCCAAAGCCAAGCTGGACCTGACTTGTATAATACTGTGGAACTCAGATTGGAATGTAGACTTCCTGACTTCAAAGCCCATTTCTCCTCCCTGTTTGTCAAAAACAACAAAACAAAAAACAAACGAACAAAAAAAAAAAACCACACAAAAAAACCCCAAAAACAAAAACCACTAAGTCCATCCACCCACAGGCAAAAGAATGTTGAGATGAAACTGAGCAAGAGTGGGTGTGAACACCCATCCCCCAGCCTGGCCAAGGTGAAGCGATGTCCTGTGTCTCTACTTCTCCTTCCTAATCTGCACCTGCAGAAGAAGCCCTTTGAGCTAAGTCCTGTGTCGTTGTTATCCCTCACAGAATCTCCAAGTCAGGAATCTAGCTGTATTAGTCAGCGAGGGCGGCCATAACAAAATACCACAGACTGGACAGCTTAAACAACAGAAATTAATTTTCCCATGGTTCTGGAGACCAGAACTCTGTGCTTACGGCGCAGTCGGGTCAGTTTCTGGTGAGACCTCTCTTCCTGACTTGTAGACAACCCCCTTCTCACTGTGTCCTCCCATGGTCTTTTCTCTGTGTAGGCATGGAGACAGTCTCCTACAAAGGCACCAATCCCATTGGATTAGGGCATCACCCTAATGATCTTGCTTAACCTTAATAACTTCCCTTTTAAAAGTCCTGTCTCGAAACACCATCACATTGGAGGTTAGGGCTTCAACTATGAATTTGGCAGGGGTCAGAGTCGGGGGTGGGGGCGGCACAATTCATTCTATAACACTAATCAACACTTGTTTATTGACCATTATGTCCAAAGTCATGTGGAGGGTACTCATGCCATTCCCAGGGCATGAGCCTGAAACCTGGTGCTAAGGACCAAAAGGATATCCAGTTATCCAGTCAGCTCCTCACTCCCAGCAATGTTGTCCTAACAGACACAGAAAGACTAGTGGCCCCTGCATGAGATGCCTGCCCTTCAGGTATATCAGTAAATGGTCCAGCAAGTCCAGCCTCTTCATTGCACAGATGAGGACCCTGAGGCTCAGAAAGATAAAACGACCTGTGCAAGGTCACAGAGCTGGTCAGTGGCAGGACCAGGACTGGGTCCAAGGATCCTAGCCCCTAGCTTCATGCTCCTTTACCTTGGCCAGGCTGGGGGATGGGTGTGCTGAGAAACCCTTAGAAGGAGAACAAATCCTTCCAGTCTCCTGATGGGAAGCAGTGTCTATGTGGAAGAATGTAGTGTGGGGGAGGGCAGTTATGTAAGGCATGGGGGACAATATGGATACATGTGGGTGCTGGGAGTGTTTTGTGTGGGATGTGTGTGGGTTAGTGGGATATGTAGGAGTGTCTGGGGTTGTGGGGAGTGTTTGTGGATGCAGTGGTTATGTAGTGGGGCTATGTGTGTCATGCATGTGTACTAAGTGTGGGGGATGTTTCGTATGTGTGTGTGTGTGTGTGTGTGTGTATGTGTGTGTGGGTGTCCTGTTGTGTGTGTGGGTGTTGTTGGGCAGCACAGGTTAGCTCAGCTGGCACCTTTGTCTTCCGTATTATTCAGTATCTTCTCTTGGGCCCCCTTTTCCTATATAAAAGTCCCTCCTCCAGCCTGCTGGAATAGGGATTGGTAAACTTTTTCTGAAAAGGACCCGTTAGTAAATATTTTAAGCTCTGTGGGCCATATGGTCTCTGTCACAACTACTCAACTCTGCCGTTGTGGCTTGAAAGCATCCATAGAGAGTATGTAAACACAGGGCCTGGCTGTGTTCCAATATAACTTTATTTACAAACAGATGCCAGACTGAATTTGACCCAAGGGATGTAGTTTGCAGAACCCCTGGTTAGGGTGCTTCCTGTATCCCTGACAGTGACCCTCTCATAACTCACCCATCCTTTTTCTTACTTCGCTTTGCCAAGTTCTCAGATTTTAAACCTAAGACTCCTCATATGTCCGTCAGCACCCCTTCCTCCTGGCCCTAGGCCTCAGTGTCACTATCACCACCACCGCCACCATCTCCAGCACTGCCATTATCCTGCTCTTTTCCAAGCACTGCACCAGACAGATGTCTCACAGGCATTATCACATCTAATACCTTCCATAGCAATACCAAGAGGTAGGTAGTACTCCCCACCTAACATGTGAGTTGACTGGGGCTCAAAAAGCTAAGTAACTTGTCCCAGGTAACTGTGACTACTTAGTGATTTCGACCTGGCTCTCCTGATTTATAAAGCTCAAGCTCTTAACAAATTCTCTACTAGCTCCTAAATAGATGGTCTTAAGCTAGCACAATGAGAAAAGTCACCAAAGGGAAAAGAACAGAGTAATGTGTTGTATCTCTTCCTCCTAAATGTGGGCTTAGGGATCTAGAGCCATGGGCACTAAGCCAGTGGTCATGGGTAGGGCACACATTAAACACTCCTTTTGCACATTTTTGGCCCACCACCCTGAGATTTTGATTTCATAGACATAGCGATCTGCATTTAGAATAGCACCCAAGGTGATTCTGGTGTAAATGTTCTGGGACCAGTGGGACCCACCACAACTTCTGAGATCCTACTGGAAAACCCTGCAATCAGACTTGATGTAACTAAGATGCCTTAGAATGCCCACCTCTGGGCTCTGGTCCTGCAGGTGACTCAGAGGTACCGCAGCTCTTGCTGACACAATGCCGATGATGACCTAAGAATATGCTCCTTGGAAAGTGTGACTGCCCCATGTGAAGTCTAGTCTGAGGAGAATGGGAGACGAGAGCCCTGCTTTTTTTTTTCCTTCTTTTTCCATTCCTGTGTCCTTCAGCCCAATTCCTGGCATGTCCATGCATACCAAATGAGTGAATTTATCAGAAACCTTTAATGTCTTAATGTGGACATTTCTAACCCCACTGGGGCTTTGAAGGGGAAAGAAAGGGGACCATCTGAATTTGAACCTTCTGTAATATCACTAATACAGATAAGTGATGACTCTATTTAGCATGAGAAAAATTGGCCTTTATGGGAATGTGGAGGTTAATGCAGATTCTGCACATGATTTTCTCTGTGTGGTGATGGGGCACCCCCACCTCTCCCTTTGCAGCACCGTCTTAGTGGAGGCAGTGAGGGCTCTATTTTGGACGATGGTCCTGTCCTTTCAAGCAGACAACTTGCTTGCTTTTTGGTCAATTCTCAGTCATCTGCTCCAGACCTGTTCTTTCCAGAGGTGTCCCACTCTTCCCATGAATGAGAAATGAATGCGCCATTGCAGTCTTGCAGGTGCAATGTATCATTCTGAGCGTATGCCAGGCTCCTCAGCTCACACTCCAAGCATGCCGTGAATGCTCAATTGGGACCAACCTGACTTCTCATCTGGTGGATATGGTTTACCCAGGGGTGGTGGAAAGTGAGTAATACTGTGTAGTTTCATGAAGATACTTGTTCTAATCAAATATTTCTAGGTCCAGTGTTCCAAATCTCCTTATGGTATGTGCTATGGGAAGAAATGGTGTGTGTGTGTGTGTGTGTTTGTGTGTATGGGTAGAACAGATCGAGTTTATCTCGCCATCTGTTAGAATAACAGAAAACACAGCTGAGACAAAGACAGAAAACAGGTCAAGATATCCCATCTGTGACCCAGAATAACCTGTAGCTTAGGATGTTTCATGTAATGACTTAAACCTCATCAGACCCTAGTACTTAGGAGCACAGCTGCTGGAATGAAACTTGGCTCCACTGCTCACTAGCTCTGTGACTTTGGATACCTTCCATAACCTTGGTAAGTCTCCGTCTCCTCATCTATAAAATAAAAGTAATAAGTACTTCTCTCATTGGGTTGTTGCAAAGATGAAATGAAACACTATATGCAAAAGTGTTTACATGCCAGGTATGTAGTAGGTGCTCCGTAAATGTTAGCTTTCTATTAATTAGGTTTTCATTCAAAATATGTATACAAAGAGTCTTTTATGCACCAAGCCCCTGACACCTCATGCCTAAAGGAGTCAGACAGGTAAAATGATATTTAGACAGTGATAAGTGCCATGGTACTGGGGAGTAGCAGGGTGCACATGCATTGTTTTCCCCAACCACTCCCTGAGCTGAATGAAGATTGAGGTGTGGGATGTAAGGACTGGCATGGGGGACCCGATGACTAGACAAATCCGGAATGAGAGGCATAGGGAGATTAGTGCTGACCTGATAGTGTTAAGGCAGAGTTTTTGGGGTGAGATCATGGTGGGGTTCTTTCAGGACCACACAGAATTCTGAGGCCCCCTCTTTTTCCCTCATATAAGTGAGTGAACACTGGGGGAGGGGTGGTTTTACAGGCAATTATTATTATCTTTGCTATAAAAGGTTGCTAGCTTGGGATCAATGGATGGGATGAAGAGGGCTTCTGATACTCCAGAATTTTTATGCAAAACAATGTACATGTATGCAGGGTGAAAGTACATAAATTTCATCCCATTCTCAAAGGGACCCAGGACAAGAAAAAGTTTGAGACTGCTTGTCTTCATGATTCATGAGAAGAGTAATGATACCAGTCCATGTGATTGTATGTCTGGTGTCCTTGTGTACCTATGAACAGCACTCCCTTTTACCCTCCAAGCAGTCTAGACAGTTTTGAGTTCCCTAACTCACTTTTCCATCTGATACATGTCTACATCTGTTAGATGACCTGCAGCCCTGGATTGAGAAGAAGGGTCTAGAACTCTGTTCAAGTAGGATGTTGGGACCACTGGTTATACTGCTCACTAACTGCCTAGGCTAATGTCCTTAGGTATGACTGGACTGCAGAGACAGGAGTGACTCTACTTTAGGGATCATGGGTAAGTTTTTAGAAGATTCCTTCCAACATGCTGGAGAACATTCCCACTCTTTTCCATACATGCCCTTTCCCATACTTCCTCATTCCAGACTGATAATTTGACATTGAGCTTACTCAGGCATTAGGCAGGATGGAACAAAACAACAAAGCACCTGGATAATCAACAAGATAGATGATCAGAGCTGACAGCCCCTAACACTGGGGACTTAAGTGGTGAAAATCCCCAATCTGTTTCCACTGAACCAAGCTTGAGAGATGTGTCTGCATGTCTGGGAGGCTTATCTACAATGGTGGCTGGAATATCCTTCCCTTTTGGGCACTGAAAATGCCTGAATTTTGCTTCCTTATCAGCAAAACAAACAGAGGTAAATGGAAAGTAAATGTCAAATAGCATAAAAAATGAACAGAATTAAATATAGATGAATGACCTTGTTTTAGAATGCCCACCTCTCAACTTTCTACCTCTTCCTTGTTTTCTCTCTTTGGTTTCCTTATGGTTCCTTTCTTTGCACAAGAAAGACTTAATGCTAATGACTTTGGGCTCATTTGGGTCTTCTAACCTTTGCTAGCCAGAGAAGAAAAGTTGAGTTCAGGACAGAAGGATGGAAAGAAGAAAAGAGCAAGAGACTGAGAATCAAAGTGTCCATGGAAACAGATACTCTAAATTTGCTTCTCTTTGTTGTTTTTGGGGGGCTCAGGTTTGAAGATCTAAGGCCTTCAGCAAATCCTGTTACATTTGCTCCTTGGATTTAGTATAATAGGTAGAAACCCACCAGAGATAGGCTTCCTAAATGACTGCTATTGATCATAAAAATTATTGAACATAACAAAACCTTATCCAATATAAAACGATCTGACCTTTTTAAGCCAAACCTTCTTATTAAGATACAATACCACATAGACATATACACATTCCTTTGGGATGGAAGAGGCCACAGTACCCCAATCTTTCCCCACATCACAGGGGATTGTGATGGTTCACATAGTTTAAAGCGCTGGGTGCTCTCTCCTCCAGAAGCCACCTAACCTAGCAGTGGGGATTGGATCTAGGGTGAGGTCTAGAGTTCCCAGCCTGAGATGGGACCCTCAAGCACCAGGAGAGCATCAGCATAGCATGAGCATGAAGTGAAAGCAAGCATCATGGTGCCGTGGAAGCTCAACATCTCATCCTTAATGAAACCTACTAGTTTGACTACTGCACGTGCTGGCCTACTACCTGCACTTGTCAGGCTATAAAACTGTAGACTTTACATGCATGCAAATCAAGCAACTTTAATGTGTTGCCTGTACTTGGTGACTCTCCCTGGGATGTTGGAAGCTCTAGTGAGTTGGTATGATAAGGTATTATGGATCTTGGAATCATAATTTAACATATACACCATACTATGCCAAGGCCATGGTTCAGATTGAGTCTACCGGCATGGTTTTTATTGTTGTATTATTTTTCCCCTGATAGTATTTGTTGTTGTTGTTGTTTGATGCTCCCATTTTAAAACAGTAAGATTTCACATTGCAATCTGATTTCTGTTTTGGTTTATTTCTTTTCTCACAAGATCTAGCTTCCCTAGGTCCTCATTATCATCTGCCAAACAGGAACAGCCATTTGCTCTCTATTTGGCTCCCGTTTCTGCCTGGCACAGTTCTCTGTCCCTGCAAGCTTGTCACTCCACCACCTTGATTTGGAAGACCACGTTCTCCTCCTTGGTAAATTTGATGGCCCTTAAATCCATCTCTATAGTGTCCATCCACACTGAGGATGTCCAACTCTCCATCTAAGGAAAGACCTTCCCAAGGACCACCTCTTTCCTCTCCAGACAGATCTGTAATGGTGATTACCACCTGCAGGGATTGGCACACCTTAGGCAGAATGTGATGACCTCCTCAGATTGAGAGAGGAGAGCCCATAACTCCCTTCAAATGAGGGTATGGGTTAAGAGCACCCCCCACCCCACTGTGAGTAAAGGGAAAGGGAAGCCTCACCTTTTACATCTCAAAAGTTGTCTCATCTAACCTTCTCATTCTATAAATGAGAAAACACAAGCCCTGTGATTATTCCAGGGTCCCACACCTAGTCAGTAGTAGATCCAGGGTGAAGATCCAGGTCTTCTGATCCATGGTCCGGACTATTTACCTTCTCCTTCATCTTTTGTCACCATTTTGAGTGCGTTGTCCTGGGGCAAAGCCATGGCTGTGTCTGTTTCTCCCCTTCCTAGCCAGAGGCTCCTTCATTTGTTTTTACCCTCCGGGCTAGACTAGTCTGTAGTAATGAATTTCACAAGTACTGCAAGTGTGAGCTGCCTGGGGTTATGTCTTCTGGTTGAAGTCTCTAGCAGTCAATATTTTCCCAGGATGGTATCTCTCAGCAAGACTTAAGCCAATAAATGGTAAACAGGCAATCAACAAGTACTTATTACTCTCCTAATCTTTGTGTAGCTTTCTGAAGAAGTATTACATTTAATTCCTCTTAGAACAAGTGACAGACATCCCTGCCAAAGTTGCTTAAGTAAAAGGGAATTTATTGGCCCCAGAATGCAAGCATAAATATCAAGTCACAGGAAGGGCAGGGCCATAGCCAGGGCTCAGGAAAACTGGATGCAGACTCAGCAGTATGAGGCCTCCTCTTGGTTCTCACATCCACTATGCCTTGATGTTGGCCTCATTCTTTGCATGGTAGGACAATGTCCATGAACGTCCCCTGATTTTACCCTTTCTGCTCATACCACTGGAGAGAGAATGACTTTCATATTGTGGAAGTTTATGGAAATTCTCTGATTGGACCAATCAGCCATGGCATGGGTGGGGAGGGAGAGAGGTACTTACCCAGTGTGGACCAACAGCTGTGACCTGGGCAGCTTCAGTTATTTTAGGAGGACAGCTTCCTCTTATGGAAGGGAGCGAATGAGAAGAGGGCAGTCCCAATAAAGGAAGAAAGGAGGCCTAGAAAAGCTGTCTTAATCTGCTCACGCTGCCATAACAAAATACCATGGACTGGGTGGTTTAAACAACAGACATTTATTTCTTGCACTTGTGGAGGCTAGAAGTCCAGGGTGCCAGAATGGTTGGATGCTGGTGAGATCTTTCTTCCTGGCTTGCAGATAGCCACCTTCTCACTGTGTCCTCACATGAGCTCTCTTTGGTGCATGAGCAAGGAGAGAGAGAGCACCAAGTCTCTGCTATGTCTTATTCTAAGGACACTAATCCCATCATGAGGGCCCCAACCTAAGGACACTAATCCCATCACAAGGGCCCCAACCACATGACCTCATCTAACATTAATTGCCTCCTAAACTCCCTATCTCCAAATACTATTACATTGGGGGTTATGGTTTCAACATACGAATTTGGGGGAGGGGAACACAAATATTCAGTCCATAACAGAGTAAACACTGCATCTAGCACATCTGCCCACAGGATATCACAATGAAATGGGCACTTAAGATCTAAATATAGAGGAGTGGTGATGAAAGACTGCATGTCACTGATGTGTTATTGATGTGTCACTGATTATTCAGAGGAAGCTGCCAAGAGGGCTGGTATTATAGAGGATGACACCACACATACTGGGCTTCCCAGAGTGGGTAGTGAGGTAGAAAGAACCTGAATTAAACACAATCCTTTCTCCAAGGAAGATGTCCAGATGGCCCACAGACATATGAAAAGATGCTCAATATCACTCATCATCAGGGAAATGCAGATCAAAACCATGATAAAATGCCACCTCACACCTGTCAGAATGGCTAAAATCAAAAACAAAAGAAACAACAAGTGTTGGGGAGGATGTGGAGAAAGGGGAGCCCCCTTGCACTGTTGGTGGGAATGCAAACTGGAGCAGCCACTGTGGAAAATGGTATAGAGAGTCCTCATTAAAAATAGAACTACCCTATGATCCAGTAATCCCACTACTGGTTATTTGCCAAAAGAATACAAAGCTACTAATTCAAAGGATACATGCACCCCAATGTTTATTGCAGCGTTATTTACAATAGCCAAGGTATGGAAGTAGCCCAAGTGTCCATTGACTGATAAATGGATAAAGAATATATGGAATATATATAAATATATATTCATAATGTGTATATATATGTATGTATATTGTGTGGAATATTACTCAGCCATAAAAAAGAATGAATTCTCAAATTTTGCAATGACATAGATGGAGCTAGAGAGTAATGCTAAGGGAAATAAGTCAGTCAGAGAAAGACAAATACCGTATGATTTCACTCATATGTGGAATTTAAGAAACAAAACAAATGAGCAAAGGAAAAAAAAGAGAGACAAATCAAGAAACACTCTTAACTATAGAGAACACACTGACGGTGTTGTATGCAAGTGTTGAATCAGTCTGTTGTACACCTGAAACTAATATAGCACTGTATGCTAACTACACTGGAATCAAAATTAAAACAAAAAACAAAAAACACGATCCTTTCTCCTGTAGTCTCAGTTTTACTCAAAACTGGGCAGGGGGAGGGGAGTCCATTAAAACCAAAACACAACACAGATACATTATGGAAGATAATACAAAATTTAGATGACCTTCAAAAGAAAAGTACAATTTGAAAGATAAAGAAATTTGAGCTTTTGGGCCTGGAACTCCAGTCCTCTTCCCCACACAAATTCAAACCCTGCTGTCCTGATGAAACTTGGAGGAAGAAGTTTAAAAAGTCTGGAGGGTACCTGGAGTTCTTGAGCATTGCCTATCAAGAAGCTCTGTGGCCTTGGAATACTTGAGCAGCTCCCCTGGGCTAAAAGAATTAGAGGTGGGAGGGGACAGATGAGACAGGCTGTAGAAGAAGGTCCCCAAACCCCCCTCTGGCAATAAAACTCTGCAGATTTTGTTTTCTTTTACTTAGGGAAGCAGGATTGCACTCATGGTGCCACAAACTAGATGAAGTTTAATTAGCTTATGGTTCTTTACCCTCAGTTATGGGATTTCTAGACTGTCCTTGTGATTTGCATATCACCTTCAGTACTTTCCAGGTAAATGCTGCTTAAGTAATGCAAATGAGTAGAGCTATTTTACTAATTAGACTGCAGGGCACCAGGCCCCAAACAAACAAGAGAAGTGAGAGAGATAATGGGGATTCACTGGGATGAGGTCAATGGAGGTGGGAGGCCTGGGATAGCTATTGGATACCTGCCTGCTGGGCAGTTTAGGCTAGAAAGAAATAGGTCCTGAATCCTGAAGATGATCTTCTCCCTGGGACAGCTCAGCAGCATCTAACTTTGTGGCAGGCATTTTGTTGTTGTTGTTACCTGTTGCCATGGAATCCACACCCTTCTTATCTGAGACACACAGTTCCACTTGTGTTCTGCGCACCTTCCTCCCCTCCTCATCTTGGATCAATTGATTGCCAGTAACTGTAACTGCTCCTGTCTAGTTTCAGCCTCTTCCATCCGCATGGAAGATTAGAGGCTCTTCTCATCCATCTGCTGTCCCTTTGTCCATTCCTCTCAGGCCACACTCGCCTCCTTGCTTCCAGGCCTGCTCCTGCTCCAGGTCCCTTGCACTTCCCGCTGCTTCTTGCTAGAATGCTTTTCTCCCAAATATTCACAAGCTTCCTTTCTTCCTTCAAGACTTTGCTCAGTTGTCATCTTCCTGATGAAATCTTTCTTGGCCTTGATGGCCTTGAAATCTGAACTTCCTGCCCTCCTTCCCCAAACTTATCCACATCCCGCCTTTTTATTACCATCTGCTGGAGTGTGTGTGTGTGTGTGTGTGTGTATATATATATATATATATATATATATATATATTACTTACTTATCTTCATTGTTCTCTTTCTCCCTCCATCAGAATATAAACCACATGAGGGCAGGCATTTTTTTTTTTTAATCTTTGCTTACTAATAGATTCCCAGACCTGGCACATAATGGGCACTTGATACATATTTGTTGAATGAATGAACTTAGTCATTTGAGTATCACATCTACAGTTTTTTGCCAATATTTTTATTTTAATTGGCTCACCTTTTAAACTCAAATGAATTTCCTTACAAGGAAACTTTATAGCACTCTTATTAATGGAAAACCAGTATTTCTTTCTATAAATAAAAGTTGTGCTTCAACACATTTATAAGAAATACATAGTTATTAGATAACAGAAGTTTATTTCTAGAGCACTCAAGCTCAATTTAGTACCAATGGCATTAAAATGACATTTTGGGGAACATTGCATTAATGTCCATATTCCCTGAGGTTTTGTAGTAGATGGTCTTGTCTATAACCACTCATTAGCAGCAAATTGTCTCAGTTTACACATTGTTCTGACAAAAATCTTGTGGCACAAAATGGATATCTTATAATGTAATTCAAATCTGGCATCAACTAGCTGGAGTTAGTGCAAACCCTACAAGTTAAGAGAAATGTCTTTCACAAGATTGCTTCCACTTCAGATACCAGTCACAAGTCTCAGGGCACACTTCTGACTTCTATAAATTTAGGGGTTCCTGTGACCCCCCTCAGTTTCAATAATTAGCTAGCACAACACATAGAACTCACTGAAAATGCCATACCTATGATTATAGTTTTATTATAAAGGATACAAACTCAGGAATAGCCAAGAGATGCACACGGCAAGATCTGGGGATATGGTGGACACAGCTTCTATGGCCTCTCTTTATGGGATCTAGACACACCACCCTCCCATCATATCAATATGTTCTCCAATTAGGAAGGTCCTCTGAGCCTTGGTGTCCAGAGTTTTTATTGGGGTTTCATTATCTAGGCATCATTGGTCATGTGATTGAACTCAATGTCCAGCACCTTCCTCACTGGGGGTTGGACTGGCCCAAAGTTTTAACCCTCTAATCATGTGGTTGGTCTTTCTGGTGGCCAACTCTCATTGCAAAACTATCTAGGGCCCACCAAGGGTAGATTCATTAGCATAGACACTCTTGTCACTAAGAAATTCTAAGGTTTTTGAAGCTTTGTGCCAGGAACTGGGGACAAAGACCAGATATATATTTTTATTATATCATGCACATATGCACAGATGAATCACAAATTTATTGCTTCAGCTCATATACCTCCTCTGAAATTAAGACCCTCAGATTCAACCGCTATCTGGGTAGCTTTTTTAGGAGATACCATGGTACCTCTAATCCATCAATGTCTGCAAATAAACCCCTATCCTCATCCCACCACCCCATCCAACAGATTCTTCTTCCTCTTGTATTTCTTCTTAGTAAATGTCATCACATCACCATCCACCCAGCTGCCCAAATCTGAAACCTGGGTTGTACCCTTCCATAACCCTGCCACTTATCACACAGTGTGATAATTTCCTATTTGTGTCTCTTGCCCACTAGCTTGTGACAGCAGTAATTGTATCTATCTTATTCACTTGTATGTCCTTGCACCTGGCACATAGTTGAAACTCCATAAATATATACTGATTTAATGGGTGAAATGGTTCAAAATTAGAGCATTTCAAAATAAAACTTCTGAATAATTACTTTCTGAACCAGTAATTACCAACTTTCCTATAGATGATGCTCTGGTATAATCTAATTTTGAGAATTAAATAACTTAGGTATGCTCATAATACTTGGCTTACAAGTATCTTCATTCATACATTCATTATATATTTATTGAATATCTGCTAATGTCACAACAGTGCTCTGGTCTCTGGGGCTGGAGATGAGTGGTGACCCAGTCAGTCTACTGGGAGAATCATATATATGAATACAGTTGTAGTAAAATATCATAGGTCCTTTTAAAAAACATATGACCATGGGGGGCACCTGAGTGGCTCAGTTAAGTGTCCAACTCTTGATTTTGGCTCAGGTCACGATCTCACAGTTTGTGGTATTGAGCCCTGCATCGGGCTCCGTGCTGACAGTGCAGAGCCTTCTTGGGATTCTCACTCTCTCTCTCTCTCTCTCTGCCTCTCTCCTACTTGTGTGTGCTCACTTGTTCTCTCTCTCTGTCTCTCTCTGTCTCTCTCAAATTTAATGAATAAACTTTAAAAGAAAATATGAGCAAAGTCCCATGGAAATACTAAGTGTGGTAGATTGGATTATTGTACCTTTCTATAAAGAAGTATACACCCATGCTCTCTGCCACATACCTCCTAGTGACTGTCACAAGAGTAGGCAGAGCATATATTCCCATCCCATTCACTTGGGACTTGACCATGAGACCTGCTTTGACCAATTAATTTAGGCAGAAGTAAAGTGACAATGAGCCGGTTCTGAACAAATACTTTAAGTGGCATAGCAAATTTCTGTCAGACACCTCAGACTTTTTCCTTTGACCATAAGGCCATGTCTCAGGTAGTCATTGGTCTCTCAGCCTGAGTTCTAGACACAGATTTAAACAAACCATAGAACAGATTTAAACAAACCATGGAGTGGAGTTCAGCCTAGTGTTGCTGAGCCAAGCCAATTCACAGGCAACCTACATTCCCATGGACACAAAACAGAGTCTTGTTGTAAGTCAATGAGATGCAAGGAGTGGGATGTTTGTTATACAGCATTATCACTGCAGAAATCTGACTGATACACTGAGTCTCCATCTAACTACTTTAGTGGGTTATGAGACCAAGGAAAAGGCTACATGGCTGTGGCTATTTCCCAGGGCACAAAATGCCCCAAATTCTCTGCTGTTTGCAGACTATTAAAGAAAAAGTCTTTACAGTGAACTCAGTGCTTTATTCCCTGCACCATGAAGCTTGGGATCCAGACATGGCAAGAAATATAAACATGGGGCTCCCTAAAAGCATGTGAACTATTCATACTTGAAAATTTACTTTATATTTACAGATATTTTCCCCACACCTCAAGTTTTCATAATGCAAACTAAATGCAGTGGCATTGATCAAGTAGAGTACATAATTTTACATGTGCAGAACATTAGAGTTCTGATATAATCCCAGAGAAACCTGCACCACTTGGATGAGAAAAGCTTGTCTCCCCAGGCAGGGAAGCACATTGCTACCTGTCAGCGTGGTGAGTTTCTCAGTATGGGTTGTTGTCCATTTGTAGTTGCAAATTCTGTCACAACCTCTTTCATTTGTGTTAACAATGTACAGCAAAGATGATAAAATTGTGTAAAAGAAACTCTTTAACTCCTAATCTCTTTTTCTCCAATGCTACAACTGGCTCGTTGGTTTGTTTTCAGTGGGAAGCAATCAAAAATCATGGTTACAAAAAAAGCCCTATGAATTAGAGTTCTTTGAATTAGACTTTGAATCCAGGCCCCATTAAGATTAGTATAAAAATGACTTAAGCTCTCAGGGGCACCTGGCTGGCTCAGTCGGTTGAGCATCTGACTCCTGATTTATGCTCAGGTCATGACCTCACAGCTTTGTGGGTTTGACACCCCACATTGGGCTCTGCACTGACAGTGTAGAGCCTGCTTGAGATTCTCTCTCCTCTCTCTCTCTCTGACCCTCCCCCACTTCCACTGTCTCTATCTCAGAATAAATAAACTTAAAAAAAAATGACTTAAGCTCTCAGCTTCAATTTCTTCATTTGTAAAATGAGGATAATAATGCTTATCTCATAGGATTATGAAAAGTCAATGAAGTAATCTTGTGAGGCCTTAGTACAATGCCTAGTACACAGTAAGTGGTCAATAAATGATGGAAATTATTATAAGGTGAATTTTGTTAGTGCAACTTTTTTTAGGGAACCAGCTGTTCATTATAGAAAGACAGGCTGCATCATGGCATTTAATTTGACCTTTTTACTATTGGAAAAAAAAAAACCACAGGACCTAAATCTTGATTAACTTATACGCTATGTTTATAAACAGCTAATCTTTCTCCACTTTGGTTCTCTGAGAGGAGTAGGGTCAATGGCACAGAAAATGTAGACTTGCAAAATAAATGCTTCCAGAACCTCAGTTTGGTTGAGATAAAATAGACTGGCCTCTCTGGTAATGAACTGTGGGCAAGTTTTCAGGCAAATATGTAGCACACTTGGATCCTTCCACACACACACTGGAGTGACAGCAGTGTGCTGTGGAGCAGCCAAGGTGAAATGTTTCTCCAGTGAATTTGCCAGGAAGATAAGAAGCACATTCCAGCAGCCAATGCATTGCCCAAATGGCGGGTCACCTCATTCTCAGATCTACTCCTTTCCTGACTGCAGAGAACACCAGGGTGGACAGCCTTGGGTTTATGGAAAACGTGATTGACAGGTAAAGTTAATTCTCTTCAGGAACTGCAAGTTGATAATGGTTCTGATTTATGAGAAAGAATTTGTCATAAGACATATTTGATGGTTTACCTTGAAAGGTCTTGCAGTGTGTGTGTGTGTGTGTGTGTGTGTGTGTGGCGCGCGCGCGCGCATGGTGTGTCCCCACACATGGGCAGGTACCTCTTGTTTGAAATGAGCAGTCAATTGTAACTTACAAATTATAGGAGACTTCCATTTGAAATATATCTCAAGTTCCTCCCCTGAAGAAATATAATATTTCACCCCTTTACCCAAGCACTCTGTGTCCACGTCCTTTTACATCCTCCCAGCCACTTCAGAATATACCGAACTCAGAGGTGAAGCTAGAGCAGTTTGCAAATTTATTTTCTGTACTACAGAGCTTGGAACTTGATCTTGTTCAAAATATATATACACACTCTCTCAAGTTCACTCAGAAAAGAAACAATTAGTTAAATGTGTAATCTCAGAGCAAAGATCAGTATGACTCACATGAAAAATTAATGAAGGGTCACAGAGTAAAAATCCACCTTATTTTATTTTTTTAAAAGAAAGTATAAGACCTTTCACCTCTCTGAGGAAAAAAAAAAACAATAGGGGAGATAAAATATATGGGGTTTATTGTTGTTTGTTTTTTGTATTCTGCTTTTAAAATGTGTGGGTTAGAGTGTTTCATCTGTTTTGGAAATTTGGGGGCCATCATCTCTTCAAATATTTTTTCTTTTCGATTTTCTCTTCTTTATTTCTGAGATTCCAATTGCACTTGTGTTAGTTAAGTTTATACCTTTCCACAGGTCTTTGATATTGTTATTTTTTTCAGTTTTTCTCTCTGCTTTAATTGAATAATTTCTATTGACTCACTTACAGGTCACTAATCCTTTGTTATGCTTTGTGTAGTCTACTGTTAAACCCATCCGATAGTTCATATATATATATATATATATATATATATATTACATATTACACATTACACATATATATATTACATATATATATTACATATATATATTTCAGTTACACAATTTCTATTTGGTTCTTTTGTATATTTTTCATTTATATGATAAAATTCTCTATCTCTAACAACATTTAAACCTTTCTTCTGAATTCATTCATAGTTATAGTAATTATAAATAAGTTCTTTTCTGAAAATTTCATCATATGGATCACCTGTGGGTCTGAGTCTACTGATATTCAGGTTTTAGGTCTCTTTACTGTGGGTCACATATTCCTGCTTCTTCAAAATAATGCTTTTAAGTTTATTTATCTTGAGACAGTGAGAGCAGGGGAAGGGCAGAGAGAGAGGGAGAGAGAAAGAATACCAAGCAGGCCCTGTGCTGTCAGCACAGAGCTGGATGCAGGACTCAAACTCGCAAACTGGGGAGATCATTACCTGAGCGGAAATCAAGAGTTGGATGCCTAACCCACTGAACCACCCAAGTGCCCCTTCTGCTTCTTCACATGTCATAATTTTTTATTATATTTCAGACACAGTGTGTAAAAGACCAGCAGAGACTGAAGGAGATTGTCACAGATTCCAGAGAGGACTCACCCTTTTGTTTGACATGCAGCTATTATTAGGGGCCGAACTCATCAAGCTAATTAGCAGTTGAGCTGAATAGGGGCTGCATGGCCAGCAGAATTAGTTTCCTTTATCCTCTGGTTTAAAGGTCTTAAGGGAGATCAGGCCCCTCTCTTCAGCAGGGTTTTGGGACTTAAGCACCACAAGACTTGGCCATCTCTCTGTGTTTTCCATACCTGTTCCAGGCTTTCTGATGATTTTATTTATTGAATAAAATGCCTGTGGGGGAAATTGGTAGATGGGGAGGGCTGACTCTGACTTTGCGACTCTTCCAGATTCAAATCTTCCATGACAGCCTATGCAGGGCCTTTAAAAGCTTGGCTGATTTCTCCTTGTTCCCACTAAACTGTTCTGCCCTCAGCAGGCTTGCTTCTCCCCCAGACTCTGCAGCTTATAGAGATTAATATGGTCTCTGGTCTGTGGTTATCTAAAAAAGCTCAGCTCCCTCTTTTGTTGTTTGTTTGTTTACATGGTTTTCTGTTGTTAGGGAGTGATGGTCTTTTATGGATCTTTATATCCTCATAGTTGTAGTATTAAATTTGATTCTATAAGTTAAATAGTAGATTCCTTCAACAACCCATTTTATTTTTAAAATAAAGTAATTGGGGCACCGGGTGGCTCAATAGGTTTAAGTGTCCAACTTCAGTTCAGGTCATGATCTCACAGTTCTTGGGTTCAAGCCCCTCATTGGACTCTGTGCTGACAGCTCGGAGCCTGGAGCCTGCTTCAGATTCTGTGTCTCCTTCTCTTTCTGCTCCTCCCATGCTCACACTCTTTCTCTCTCAAAAACAAATAAACATTACAAAAAATTTTTAATAAAAACTTAAGAAAATAAAAAATAATAAAATAAAATAAGGTGATTAATGATTTATGAAAACATAATCTGCTTGCAGATGATTTTTCACATCTATAGCACTCAAAGCCACTAGCCTTCAAGATTGGACTTCACTGCCTCCATGAAAGATTGAGATAAGGATTATATGAACGATCTAATTTATAGGAGGGAAATGAAGAGCAACTAATATTTATTAAGTGCTAGGTTTTAGTACGTCCCCAATAGCTCTTCTTGGTTCTTTAGTAATCACTTTATATTTTAAAGTCAAAAATGTTTATAGGGCATTTACACTGAGGTGAAGGGAATCAGTAGAGATGAAGGTTGTGCGGGAACCATCAGGTCAAGATCCCAGCCAGGGAATGTAAACAGAGATGAGGAATAGGTCTTTCTGAGGGAGGAGGGGAGCTGAGCAGCTAAGGTTTGGGACTTGGGAATTAATTCACACGTTCCTGATTTAGTGTGTACCAGGAACCAGGAGGGGAGGCATCTGAACCCCCATGTGTGGGCGGTCAACGCTCATGCTTAGTTCTCTGTTCAAAAATAGGACCCTCATGGGGTGCCTGGGTGGCTCAGTCGGTTGAGCATCCAACTTCAGCTTGGGTCATGATCTCACAGCTCATGAGTTCAAGCCCCTCATCAGGCTCTGTGCTGACAGCTTGGAGCCTGGAACCTGCTTCAGATTCTGTGTCTCCCTCTCTCCCTCTGCCCCTCCCCTACTTGCACTCTGTCTCTCTCTTTCAAAAAATAAATAAACATTAAAAAAATTAAAAAAAATAAGAAAGAAAATAAAAAAAATAGGGCCCTTAGGGACCAACCACCAGGGTGGGAATCTCGAACACAGGGCAATCTCACAAATGTGGAAGAGCAGCTCTGAATTTCTCACTATGCTATGGACATTTCAGTTACTTTCCCTGCTCTGTTTCCTAGGAATGCTTTTGTTTGTCATGGAAACAATGGCACCACATGGCAGTATCCTAAGGTAAAGGGCTAGATTCAATGCTTTTAATGCAGCTGGGGCACAACTGATGAAATTGTGGGTAAGCCACATTACTCTCTGTGGGAAATGGCACATTTTGAACAATGTTCTCCCAAAGTCACAGTGATGCCTGCTGAAAAGAAAATGAGCAGTTCCTCCCTGTTCTTGTCACTTAGACCTTATTTCCACTCCGCACAATTCCATGTTTCCTTTCCTCTCCTCTCCTCTTTCCTCCCTCACTTCCTAACCCCCCCCTTTTCCTTCTCTTCCCTTTCTTTGGTTTTCTTATCTCTTCTATTCTCTTCTCTCCCTAAAATCATCAGTTCTGTTGGTTTCACTAATATTCCTTTATTACTAACTGGGGGTGATCAGTGTTATCATCACCCTTTTATGCTTTCATATAGTGTGCTTACATTTTCCAAAACCCTTTCATATGTAATAATAATGATAATGATAATGATAAAGATGATACCTAATACTTATATAGTGCTAACTTTTGTTGGTTGCTATTATAAGTGCCTTACATGTATTAAGTCATTAAAGCCTAATAAAAGCCCTTTGAAACAGGTATTATTTTTATCCTCATTTTGCAGATGAAGAAATTAGAGCACGGAGAAATAATATGCTCATTCAATTTACCAGTAGTAGAACTGTGGTTTTAACCCAGGGTATATGCCTTCAAGCACTGTCCTAAATCATCTCTCATTTAAATTATCTTATTTAATTTTTGTCGTAAGCCCATGAGATCTTTAGGGAAGATGCTATTCTTCTTATTTTAGAGATGAAGAAACTGAGGCTAGAACTGGTCAGAACACTCTGAAAAATGGACTTGTACTTGTACTAATTCTTTGAGAAGGATAGGTCTTCTTCAGTCTTGGTGTGGCAGGGAAATGTGTGTGTGTGTGTGTGTGTGTGTGTGTGTGTGTTACCTTAGAGCATTAGATGTGTAGAAAACGTCCCTCCCTTATATGTTTATTTCAGGCCAAGGGCGCTTGGGTGGCTCAGTCGGTTAAGCATCCAACTTCAGCTCAGGTCATGATCTCACAGCTCATGAGTTTGAGCCCTGCGTCGAGCTCTGTGCTGACAGCTATGAGCCTGGAGCCTGCTTTGGATTCTGTGTCTCCCTCTCCCCCTGCCCCTCCCCCACTCACATTTCATCTCTGTCTCTCTCAAAAATAAACAATAAAAAAAAATTTAAAAATATGTGTATTTCAGACCAAATGTATCAATTGGGATACTTTGGGCTGAAAATAATAGAAAACCTAACCAGCAATAACTAAAACCATAGGTAGGTGTATTTCTTACTAAAAGAAGGGCAGAAGCCTCAGGGATGGTCAGTAACTCAGCGAGGTCATTAGAACTCAAGACTTTCCATTCTACCGTCCTCAGAATTTTAGTTTTTCAGCCTCATCCTGGAGGCCTCATGATTGCAAAGTAGCTGCCTCAGCACTAGGAATCACATTTTCTCCTGACTACATACAAGGGCAGAAACAAAGGCAGACAAGGTGCTGAGAAAGTGCTTCATGTGTGTCTCTTTTTTATCAGAGAAGAAAATATTTCTCAGCATACTTCCCCTTTTATTTCATAGACCAGTACTCAATCAAGTGGTCACCTAAGACCACAAACAAAGGCTGGCAAAGGGACTATTTGATAAGAGGAGGCTGACTTTGTAATGATTGAATTAGCAAACGCAATCACAATTCATCTCTCAGGGCTGCATACTTAGAAACCCAAACAAAATCAGGGTTCTGTTGGTGGCATATTGTGTGCCTAGTAATTTACTTTAAACTACTTCAGTATAAGTGGTGTGACGGGTATGTGTGCAAGTTAATGCCAATCGACACTCTAAGAATGAGTGGTTAATTAGTATATGAAGAGTCCTTATCTGAATCCATACCTTTGGTTTGTTGATTAGCAGAAGGAATGTGAGGAATAAGTTTTTATTGGTGAAATGAGCTGTGTTTAAGATCAGTTAGGACTGGGTAGCAGAAGGCACCGCTGGTGCATGAATGAGGTAGAGGAACGTGGCACACTCAGCTGTCAGTACCAGAGTGGAAGTTCGGGAGCCCTGTGGCCCTGTGTCTTCCCACAGAGGACCCTACCACATGGCCTGGTGGTGAGGCCTCCCATTATGCTTGAAGGAAATCTGTTTCGCCGGAAGCTGCTCTTGTAAAGGGTGTGCGAGGCAACCTGCAGGCAGGGCGAGGAGTCTCTTCCAAGACACAGTACTTGTCTGCCTGCTTGCTAATAAGTACCTGTATGCTTGGTGAATGTTTCCTGAGACTTGCTTCCTCTTCAGGATGCCATCTTGGATCAAGGTGGCAAGAAAAGGACTGCATAACTTCTTCCTGCCTCTAACCACCAGAGGCTACCAACACACCCACAAAAGAATCTGCTTTGTGCCACACAACCAAACTGCCCCAGGTCTGTTCACTCCCATTAGCCAAGGAGGAAGGGACGATGGTTGTTGGAGAGGCTACCAGACCAAGAATATCACATGACAAGATGTTAAATTGAAATTGTTTCAACTGAAGCGCCATAATACAATAGATATAAAATTCCAAAGTGAGGTGCTAAACCAAACTTTAAAAATAACCAATTTCAGGGCATCGGATGTTCAAGAGTGGATTTTGAAGATATGGTGACAAACTGTCTTTGGGTTGATCTGCTTCTACTTAGGGAGCCCCACCTTCCAGTGGGAGAAGTGGGGAGTGGTCTATCCCGCACCTGAAGTCTGAAAAGAGAGCTTTATTAGGGGCACCTGGGTGGCTCAGTCGGTTAAGTATCTAACTTTGGTTCAGGTCATGATCTCACAGTTCGTGAGTTTGATCACCACATGAGGCGCTGTGCTGACAGCTCAGAGCCTGGATCCTGCTTGATTTATGTGTCTCCCTCTCTCTGCCCCTCCCCCACTCACGCTCTGTCGCTCTCCCTCTCTCTCAAAAATGAATAAACATTAAAAAAAATTTTAAAAAGAGAGCTTTATCAGAAGACCACTTCACATGCTGATATATGTCCCTTGGAGCTGGAGGTGGGCATGACAGACTGATGATTGATACGCACTTGAGAAATGTGAAGAATTTCTACTGTAGGTGGCAAAGCAGAAGGAAATGGAGTTGCCGCCATGTTGGGGAGTAACTGTTCTCTCCTCTGTCGGTAAGTAAAAGGAACCTGACTACTGGGGACCACATGTAGAATCCTCAGTAAGTATGTTATCACAAACTCTCTTAAAAAGAATCTTGCCCCAAGGGCTTTTTCTAGAGGGCAAGTTACTCCAACAGAGAGGTAGCATGATGTAGCACTTCAGAAAATGAACTGAAGCTGAGGAGGGAACTGAGAAGCATTCACATGATGAAGAAATTTTGTTTGCATCATGGGAATAGCAGAACAGAGGAACCCAACTGGACAGACACTGAAGAACCCCAAACATGCTCAAAAACTAAAGAACCTATAGAAACCCATGCTGGCCCCGAGAGCCTGGAGTCATCTTACCACAGTGCCAGACAAGGAAGTCCTTTGCTTACTTTCTTCTATCTACCCCATCCCATCCCTTTCTGTACGCCAATGGTGAAGAAAACAGAAGCCGTCATCAGTAAGCTGAGGAAAGAGAAGTAGAGAAAGAGATGAAAAGCTGAACCCATGCCCCACTCAGGAGCTGAGAGGCTGGCCTGTGGCTAGTCCTGCCTGAGGGAAGGACAAAGGGAAACCATAAGTCTCATTTGTACTCCACTTTTGGTTGTTACAAAGGACTAGGCATCACAACTACCAAAATGAGACCATATTTGCTGGTGTGGTAGAACCTTCTGTCCTCCTAGAGTTATCCAGAAAGTCAAGAGCCTGCTAGAGTTTCCATCTGGGTCACTGAGCATAGTCAAAAGCATAGAGGGAGACTTCCCAGATGGGTGTAAACGAAGTTCGGCTCTTATTAGTTCCCAGGCCATTCACTGCCTAGGCTCTTCTCTCCAGCTTCTGCTGCTTCTTTATCTTGGTTTCCATATCAGTTATCTACTGCTGTGTAACAGATTACCACAAATTTAGTGATTTAAGAACAAAAATCAGCACACATTTATTACCTGTTTATTATCCATGTATTATTAACTATATATAACTATATTAATTATTTATAATTAATTAATTATAGTTATATATAGTTAATATATATTAATATATAGTTATGATATAACTATATTAATATATTAATATAGTTAACTAATATATACTTAATATAGTTATAATTAATATAGTTATATTATAAATATTATAAATAATTAATATAGTTATTATTAACTATTATTATTAACTATTATTAACTATATTATTAACTATTTATTATAGTTTCTGTGGGTCAGGAGTCCAGGTCCTGCTCAGCTGGTGCCTCTGGCACTAGGTTGGCTCACAAGGTTTAAATCATGGTGTCGGCTGGGACTGCAATCTCATCCTAAGGCTCTACTGGAGAAAGACTGCTTCCAAGCTCACATGGTTATTGGCAGGATTCAGTTCCTTGTGGCCTATTGGACTGAAAGCCTCAGTTTCTTGCTGGCTGACAGGCAGAAAACCACCCTCAGTTTCTGTCTGCTTGTTTGAAGAAGGTCACCTTCAATTCTCTACCGCATGAGCCTTCTGAACATGGCCACTTGCTTCAGCAAAGCCTGCAGAAGAGTCTTTTTTTTTTTTTTTTTTTTTTTGCAAGACTGGTGCCACAATCTTTCATAGTGTAATTGTAACGTGACACCCCATCACATTTGCCATCATTTCTATTGGTTGGAAGCAGGTTGCGTGTGGGATTACAGAGGGCGTGAATTCCAGAAGGCAAGGATTGGGGCCATCCTGGAGTGGGACCAGTACTATAGCTTTTAATCTCTATATCCTGTGTGTCTCAGGCTTTGGAGGTGGGGTGAAGAGGAGTTACTAAAACAGTTTCGAGGTGGAATGTCTATTAGGCAAACATAGTGACCTGTGCTCAGATCAAACAACTCATACGGTACCATCCCAGTGGATTATTGTGGTAGAAAGTATCTGTGTCTTTGCTCAGTTTACCCCATATCTCCTGCTGTACCTGTTTGGAGTGTGCCAAAGCCCAGAAGAGGCCGAGTACAGGCTCCAGTCAGGGCAATGGCTGAGGATGTGAGAATAGACATCCCAGCACTGACTTGTATGAAGCATCTGCTAAATGCTAAGCACTTTACACACATTATTTCAAATAGTCCTCGCAGTCTGATGATGGAGGCACTCTTGGTGGCCTCATTTTGTAAATAAAAAAAGGGGAGGCTTAGAAGTCCGAAGTAACTTGCTTGAGGTATGTGATGGAACCAGGACTTCAAATGAGGTCGCTTTCTTCCCAGCCTGGCTTTTACTGCCACCTTAAAGGAAGCGTAGACACCTGCATAATGGGGGCAGCACGCAAACGGCACTTTGTTTGGAAACAGGAGACCTGGGTTCGAGTGTGGCTCAGCATTTTATAATCTGTGGGATTTGGGACTCCTTACTGGGCCTCCTGGGGCCTCTTTTTTCATTTTTAAAAAAGAATTATACACACTTTCATTATTCATGTACAAAAAATTGAACCTTGACCTTTAACTCACACCATGCACAAAAATTAACTTCAGATGGATCAAAGTCCTAAATGTAAGCAATAAAACTATAAAACCTCAGTTAGACAAAGATTTCTTAGATATGCTATTGGAAGCACTTTAAAGGGAAAAAGTTGATAAATTGGACTTCATAAAAATTAAGAACCTTTGCTTTTAGAAAGACGCCATTAAGAAAATGAAAAGACAAGCCACCTTTGGGGGAAATAATGTATGTCTGATAAAGGACTTGCATCTAGACTATCCGATAACCTCTTATAGCTTAGTAATATGGCAAAAAATATATCATAAAAAATGCAAAAGATTTGAATGAACACATTACCCAAGAAACACACTGAAATGGCAAGTAACTACACAGAAAGATGCTTAACATCATCAGACATTAAGGAAATGCAAATGAAAGTCAGAGTGAGGTATCACCACAAGCTCACCCTGTCATTAATTATATCTTTCAGTCTTTACCAAAACCCTTTAAGTGGGGCTCTTATTATTCCCATTTTGCAGATAAGGGTACCCAAGGTCACACAGCCAAGATGAAGGGCAGCAGGTTTACAGCTCTGGCACTCTGGTTCTGTCACTCTGTGACTCACCGGCACGGCCATGTTGGCTCCATGAGGGCAAGGACCTTGCCTGTCTTGTGCACTGCTAGAGCTCCAGAACCTAACACATAGTAGGCACTCAGTAGTGCCTGTTGAATAAAAGCCAGCCAGTGCACAGCAGGGCTCAGTCAACACTTTTTCCAACCATCACGGATGGATAGAGCCTTTGTGAATGGGCCAGACATATCCACTATAGTTTGGAATGCCCTTTTATGATACCTTTCATTTGGTTTGGTCTCAGTAAACTCTACAAGTAGCCTTGGGTAGATCCTCTCCATCTTCCTCTTTGGCCCCTTCATTCCTCTTTCTTCTTCTTTTCCTTTTTTCCAAAGGGCTGATATGGTTTTACTTCACCTTGTCCACTGGGAGAAGACACGTGGTGATGTTGACCTCCAGCACCAACTGCCTGGCTTACCAGCATGGTGCCACTAGCGACTGTGTGTGCAGACCTCAAAGCTTTCCTGGACAACCCCGAGGGCCCCGTTTCACCTGTGGCCAGCCTTTGTGAGACTTCACTGCCTTCCACAGCGAGGGAATCTGGTTGACCCAAGCAAGATTTATTAACTTGAAGTTCCTCCACTGAGGAGCACAAAACGCTCCTTTCTAAGAAAGGACCCAGAAAAGTCTAAGAAGAGTGCCTCTAGAGAGGGAAGACACCAGGATCCAGGATGGGCAGGGCCTGGCACCAGGGGGCTGGCTGGGACCCGCTTCCCTCAAGCTAAGGGTAGGAAAGACAGGACCACAAAGTTTGCTTCCTCTCCTGCTAAGAAGGAAGGATGGAGGTTAAGTTGGATTCGCTTTCAACTCTTGGATCAACATTGAGCCCGCCTTGTCTGCCAGGCCATATGGTTTGCAGGGAAGCAGCCGGGACTGAGTTTTGGCAGATGGAGGGAGCTATGCTGAAAATGACAGAGTCTAGCAACTGGGGAGGCTGGGCACTGGCAAGCAAGAGCCTGGGGACAAGGAAAACCTAAGAGAGGGACAGGAGACAATGTAAAAAGAAGTATTTTTCTGATTAAGAAAGGGGGCAAAGCATTATTTGTCTTGGAGAGGAGAGTATAGAGGAGTTCTGATTAAGGATGCTTGCATGGTGCTGCGCAGTACTTCCTAAGCTTTCCTTCATGGTTTTTGTTTTCTGGCTACATTTATGCACTAGCTATATTGTATTTATTTAATATTTTTCTTTGTACTGACTCTTGAAAAACTTAAATATATTTTTTAAAAAGGAAAATGTCATAATGGCCTTTTTAAAGTGGAAAGTTTGTCATAATTGGACAGTGATCATAACTATAAGTAGAAGGAGGACAACAGGTGACAAATTCTAACTAGCTACTATTGCCTATTGAAGATTCTGGGTTTGGACCTACACCTTCTTTTTTTATTTTTGTGTAAGTTTATTTATTTATTTTTAGAGAGAGGGAGAGAGAGAATCCCAAGCAGGCTCCCATGAACCATGAGATCATGACCTGAGATGAAATAAAAAGTTGGGCGCTTAAGTGACTGAGCTACCCAGGCACCCCTGGGCATACACTTTCTTAAACAAATTAGAGTGTTAAAGACATAATAGAGTCAAACTGGGACTTCTTCTTTGATATAATCAGAAAGTTTAAAAAAGGAATAGTTTTTCTCACTGTGTGAATCAGTGCTATTTAATGCAGCAGTATATCAATGATGCATGTTTCACTGGAACATTCTGGAAAATCTTGTGGGAGGCTCGGGGCAGAACAGTCATGGCCCTCAAAGTTAGAAGATGGTGTTCCAGCTTTAGCTCTGCCACCATCAGCGTGGACACATTTCTTTTTTTTAATTTCTTTTTTATTTTTAAAAAAGTTTATTTATTTTGTGGGAGAGAGAGAGCAGGCAAGTGGGAGGGGGGCAGAGAGAGGGAGAGAGAGAACCCCAAGCAGACTCTGCCACTATCAGCACAGAGCCTGACATGGGGCTCAATCCCACAAACTGTGAGACCATGACCCGAGCCAAAATCAAGAGTTGGATGCTTAACTGATTGAGCCACTCAGGCACTCCTGGATACATCTTTTTACTATGGGTCTCAATTTTTTCATCTATTGGGAGGAATGGAGTTGAACTTACCAAGAAATACCAAATTGACTTCATCTTTTGGAATTACATATTGAGAATTGTCCTGAAGCTGTATCTAAGCTTATCCAGTGGGAAAGAATGCCAACATCGATTAGTGACATATGCCACTGGAGAAGATCTGGGAACAGTGAGCTCTGTGTTGGTCATCTACTATTCCTAGGTTAGTCAATCTCTAAGCCATCCCCTGATTCTGACAGCCTATGCTTGTATGATTTCCCTAATCACCCAAGAACATATTTGGCTTGCTTCTTTGCTCATGACTGATGGCAAAGCATGAAACAAGACAATTTTTGTAAGGGATAGGCAAACAGATCATTTCTGTCCAACACTCACATAGCACCTATACTGTGCTAGGCACTGAGCTCAGGATACAAAGATGAATAATAAGATTTGGTTTCCATCCTGGAGGAGTTCACAGTCCTGGGCAGTGTGGGGAGGGTTGGTGACAGACATATAAATGGATTTCACATAGGTTTCAACATGATGTAGTAAGTACTATGTTAGAAGTACAGGGGGCATGCCAGGGAAGCTCAGGACACAGACTTGGTTAACAGTTTCCTGGAATATATCCCGACATGAGGGTGATGAAGTCCGCATTCTGGCAGTTCCCAAGGATTCATGGAAACTGACTGTTATAGGTTGAACTGTGTCCATATGTCGAAGTCCTAACTCCTGGTACCTGTAAATGTGAATTTATTTGGAAATAAGACTATTTTGGAATAAGGGAATTTTTCCTCACCCCAGTCCCCAAAATATATGGGAGTGGCAAATCCCCAGTACCTCAGAATGAAGATAGGGTTTTTACAGAGATAATTAAGTTAAAATGAGGCCTGGGGGTAGGCCCTACTCTGATATGACTGGTATCTATATAAAAAGGGGAAATTTGGACACAGAGGCAGACATGCAAGAAGGAAGAGGATGTGAAGACACAGGGAGAAGAGAGCCATTTATAAGCCAGGGAAAGAGACCTAGAACAGATAGATCCACAGATGTCACCCTCATGGCCATTGTAAGGAACCAACCTTGTCTACTGCTTGATTCTGGACTTCTAGTTCTAGAACTGTAAGACAGTATATTTTGTTGTTTAAGTCACCCAGTTTGGGATGCTTTGTTACAGCAGCCTTAGCGAATTAATAGACAGATGTATTTAAGTCAAGATGATGTCATACTGAATGAGGGTAAACCCTAATCTATGACTGGTGTTCTTATAAGAAGAAGAAATTTGAGACACAGAGACAGAGAAACATATAGACACACACATACACACACACACACACACACACACACACACACATACACACACACACACACAGAGAAGAATGCCATGTGACAATGGAAAACACACACACAGATACACACACACACAGGGAGGAATGCCATGTGACAATGGAGATACAGATTATAATGATGCATCTATGCATCTACAAGCCAAGGAATGCCAAGGATTGCCAGCAATCACCAAAAGCTAGGAGAGAGGCATGGAACAAATTGTCCTTCAGAGCCCTCTAGAAGGAGCCAGTATTACCAACACCTTGATTTCAGACTTCTAACCTCCAGAGTTGTGAGAGCATAAAATTCGTTTCAGGCCACCCACTTTATGGTGATTCGTTATGGCAGTCCTAAGGAGCAAACACACTGACCCTTTATCTTACCTTCTCCTTCCACCCCATCCCACCATTTATTTGTCCTCCTTTGGGCAACCTATGCATGAAATAGATTACATAGGCTACCAACACCATATTTATCAGATGAAAATGTGAGGAGACTGGACCTTCAAAATATTGACTTATGGTTTCTCTCAGTATTTTTGTAACCACCATCTTTTCTCCCCAGGCTTTTCCTCACACCTGGACAGCTGTGTGCCAGCTCCCATTGCTTCCAAAGAATGCAACAGTAGGTCTTGGTTTCGAGTTCACAGGGTGATGTCTAGAGGCCTTATGATGGGAGCAAGAGGACAGAGCAGTCATCTGTGTAGGCAAGTAACCAGAGACCGAGGAGAACAGGGCCCTCTCCATGGATATCACCTAGGTCAGGATCAGCCCTCCCCAGCTCCACTCTGGCTTGTGCAAGTCCCCTGAAGCTCAGACACTAGCCAGGGGAGACCAGTGAGGAGGGAGATGCAGGCTTGACTGATCTTGCTTCCACCGCTAGCAGAATGAGACATGCACTGGGGGGCAAGGTGAGAAGAGAGACCCAGAATACAAATGAAGTTCAAGTTCAAGAAGGAAAACTTCAAGAGGCTTTGTTTTTCTTTTTATACTTCAAGACTGAGCACAGAGATATATAGCAAGAATATGACTCTTTTCTGCATCAAGAATATGACTCTTTTCTTTCCTTAGAGGGGAAATAAACTTAGGAATGGTTTGAATTTGTGATCTTTTTATTTTTTTATTTTTTTGGCAAACTTCCTGAGGTATAACATATATCCAAATCAAAAATAGGCAGTTCAATTAATATTCACAAGGCCAAATCCCCTGTGTGACCAGCACCTACAACAATAGAACATTACTAACATTGAAGAAGACTTCACACAACCCCTTCCAATCACACTAATCCCCTCCAGAGGGTAACGACTTTCCTGACTTTGAGCAGATTTGTTTACACTGTCTTTAAATTTTGTATAAATGGAATCAATCACAAGGTATTTTGTGTGTGACTTCTCTTGCTCAACGTGCTTGTGAGAGTCATCCATGGTGTCACATGTCACTCTAGTTCATTGCATTCTATGACTATGAATACGCCAGGATTGCCGTACCTGCTCCACTCCAGGCAGGCATTCAGGCGGTTTCCAGTTTCTAGTGCTGCAGTGAGCATTCCTGTACGTGTCTTTTGGTGCATAAAACTGGGCATTTTTGTTGGGGATAATCTGAGGTATGGAACTCTTGGGTCATAAAGAAAGTGTGTGGTTTAGGTTTAGCTGATATGCCAGTTTTCCAGACTGGTTGTATGAATTACACTCCCACCGACAGTATACAAGACTGTCAATCTTTCCATATCCTTCCCAGCACTTGGTATTGGTTCCTTTTTCATTTTAGCCATTCTAGATTATGTTACAATTTTAGTCAGCTTATTTCTGCAGTGAACACAAGTGGTGAGGTGCTAATTCCAACCCTTTGCATAGCTTTTTCCTGGTCACTTCCTGTTGTAGGGGGCCTGATCCCCTCCTCCACTCCCCCTGCCAGGAAACTGGGGAAAATAAGGACACCTATGTTTTTACCATAGGGTCTTTCAAGATCATCTATCTCACCTACTCATTATTTAGATGAGAAAAACAAGAAACAGGGAGAGATGAGTTTTCCAGAATCTTCCAGCCTGCTAATATCTGAGGCAGGACTAAGATTCAGGCCTCCTGATCACAAATCTACTGCTTTTTCTACCTCCCTGTGCTGTTTCTTTATTATAATTTCCAAATTTCACTATCAAACTTGAGAATCAAGGATATTCTTTGGAAGGAATAAATAAATATCAGCCTATATCTGGACAGCTAACCCACCCATGCACCCCACCCCTCTGGGTGGTTAAGTCCAACCAGGGTGACGGTTTCTAGATAGAGTGGATGAACTACATTTTTCAGCTTAGATGGTTGCAGGGGGTTGAGGTGAGATTGCACTTCAAAGCTTCTGGAAGCCTCTCTAATCCTTAGTTCTCATCAGCCTCAGCATCTGCCTTCAAACTCTGTGCCTTATTTCCCGAAAGAGCCATGAGATCAATCAAGGTGGAGTGTGGTGATTATGCTTTCTCTCTCTCTCTCTCTCTCTCTTTTTCTCTCTCCCCGCATCCAGTGTTTTTTTATGTCAATAAATTGATCTAGTCACTTTTTCTTTCATGAGGATAATTCCAGCATTTATTGAGTGCTTACTATGGACCAGACATCATATCACTTAATGCTCTCAATAACCCTGTGGAGCCAGTGCTATTTTATCCCCATTTTACAGATGAAGCATGGGCATTTTAAAGAAGCCACTTGTCAGAAGACCTACTGAGAAGTCATTAAGCCAGGGCTTAGACCCAAGAATCCAAGCCTATACTTTCAACCACACTCTGTAGCCTCCATTGCTGTGAACCATCATCATGGGATTGAGTAGGGAGAATATGCTGCCCAGGGCATGCCTTTCTTTAAGAAAACCACATAAAGTAAAATCCGAAGCTATAAAGAAAATGTGTTTCCTTGCAGAAGGAATGCAGTGTGGTTTAAATCCAATGCTCTATCGAGAGCACTTAAAGTGTTTGTTTTCACAGAATTTACTACTTGACTTAGGGTCTTGGCAGAGTCAGGGAAACTCAACCAGAGTGTTGGGGAACTTCTAGCCTCCAGTGATCATTGGGAAATTAAGATAAAGTATCTCTTTATCAGAAGAGGGGCAGGGAGGCATTGTGTAATCATAGATTTTGAAATTGCTTCACAGGCAGGAGTACCTATGGTGCAAAAAGTAGTGGGGAAAGAAAACTGAATTACACAGGACAAATTCAAGAAGGCTTCCACACAAATGGAGGCATACCTGCCATTCTTTTCCTGAGAGTAGAGAGGAGCCTATGGCAGAAGTAATGTGGGAGGTTTAGCAGGGAGAAGACAAATGTGCCACTTGTCCTAATGGCGGAATGGTGAAATAGTTAGATCAGCTTCTGTTAGAGAGAAGGATGTTTAGGAAAGAGAGTCACGAACCAGTAAAAACTTGTGTGAAATATTGGCTGAAGGTACAGGTCGCTGTTGGAAATTTTTATTTTAAACATGTGGAGCCTGCTTCCCACACCATCCCTCACATCACTGTACCCATTCCTCTGCCTAAAACCTCTTGGTCTCCCACTTCACCAAGAACAAAACTCAAACTCAGTACCATGGCCTACATGTCTACCTGATCTGGCTGCTGTCTTCTCCCCTGGACTCTTCTCATTTCTCATTCCATTCTCCCCTGTATTCTTCCAGCCACATTGGTCTTGTTTCTGTTCCTTGAACATGCCACACGTGTGCCTGACTCAGGTCCTTTGCATTCGTTGGTTCCTGTACCTGGACTACTTCTTATTGGCTTTGCATGACTGGCTCCTTCTCATCTTTCCAGTCTTAGGTCCTATTCACCACCTTAGAGAGCCTTACATTTATCAGGTGATCCTACTGTCTTCATAGAACTTACCATAATCTCTTACCTTGTTTATGTGTCTCTTTACTTATTTATTGCCTGTCTGCACCCACTAGATTTCAAGCACTAGTGAGGAAAAGAATTTCCTTTTTTTTTTTTTTAAACTCAGTATCATAAGCACTTAGAGCAGTGTTGGGGATTGCTGGACATTAGACAAGAATTTGCTAAATGAATGAATAAACTGAGTAGACCAAATATCTCACTAACCATGCAAAAAAAAAAAAAAAAAATTCAGACTCCTAGTTCTTACTGAGAAACATTAGATTTAAAACAGAATACAATCAGTCCTTTTTTGAAAACCAGCCTAAGCTTTCTCTAATGATCAGATGTACCATGTGTCTCTCATATAAACCCCTCAAATACAAATATCTAAAAGGCAATGAGGTCAATTTCTGGAATGATAGTGTGAGGAGTTTTGTGAACATGCTCCCCAGTGGAACTGGTGAAAATTATTAGAAATGGCTGTGTAAAGCCTCTGGAAGGGGTCCTAAGAGTATACAGCAAAGGGAGAAACATCTGTTAAAAAACTCTATGAAAATTTTGTATGAAAAGTGAGAATCTGTGGTATTTGTAACAAAACCACTCCCTCTATCCCCATTCCAAATTCAGAGGGCCTTCACTCCTGAGGTGTGTAGCCAAGAACACAGGACTCCTACTCCCAGCTTCCACATGGAGGGCTTTCTTCCCCTGAGGAGGAGGAAATCTACATTTCTCATCCTGTCCCCGGTGATCTGCTAAGTTCCAGCTGAGTGTGGTCTAGAGGGGGAGTCCTCCTTCTACTCATCCCCTATCCACGGAATAAGGCTGCAGTTTGGACATTGGTGTGCTGAGAATCCTGGGGCCTTGGTCACCCTTGCTCTGGATCATAAATTGGGGTGTCATGTCAAGAGAAGCAAGCAGAGAAGACCTCAGATGACTGCACCTCCTCCACTGAGTGTTCAGATCATAAAGTGGGATCTTTATTCCAAAGGAAGCATGACATTGTCTCCACTCCTAGCTCCAGAGTGCTAGTTCCAAAATTCTGCCTAGGGTAGAAACAGCCCATAAAACAGCGCCTAATAATCTTTTCCCAAAGGAATCAACTTTGTTTGCAATGCAGTGTGGTGTTCAAGCCTCAGGGTCCTCTCAGAAGCAGTGGAGTAGTGGTGAAAAGACTGACTAACTTGTGGGAGAGTTAGGAAGGGAGATAGCTGGGAGGAGCCCTCCCAGAGTGAGAACACCAATCCAACACTGACTTTAGGAGTTGTTCCTTCAAAGAAGCCCAAATCGGATTGGATTAGTCTGCTGGGCAATTTATGCCAAGGGCATCGTTGAAAACAATAGAGCAATCAGTGAGCAATCAGTAGCAAAAACTATGCAAGAGTCTTTCCCTAGCCTTTTCTATTCCTGTGCTATCCTGCCTCACCCTCACAACCTTCCAGGAAGTTAGGTAGGTTCTGTGCGTTGAAGATAGGTAACGTTGGACTTTGGTAGGTAAGTGGCTCACAGTGCTCTGTAGAGCTTTCTACAGTTTCTCAGAATGAAAACTGGATTCTGTGGTCAAAATCTTTGGGAGGAAACACTGTGTTTAAAACATATAGCACATGCTGAGCACTTCTTGTAAAACAGGAACTGTGCAAGGTGACTTAGACATGGTATCTCATTTAATCCTTTTGGCAACCTTATGATATAGGTCCTGTTATGATCAACTCATTTTTCCTGTAAGCAATTCAAATTTTGACAAGTTAAGTAAACTTTTCAATGGCATATAGCTGGTAAGTGGTAGAACCAAGATTCAGATCCAGAGACTGTCTTTCCAAACCCACACTCTTATGAAAAAGCACCACAAAGTTTAAAAGATTGCCTTGCCTGAGGCCTTCTCAGAACCTTAACTCTACTAGAATGTACTGTGTAAAATAAAATGTATTAGAATGACACAGAAAAGGCTCTAAATCATGGGCCATAGAACTCTCTATTCACCATGTATCTAGGAGGACTCTGAACTATTAGTGCCCTAAGTAACACACATGAGTTTTCTCTGCCTTTCCCTAGCCCTGAAGCCCTAAATCTTCTAGCTAATTCTTACCTGTCTCTCAAAACATCAACACCTCATTCTAGTATATCTTCCCAGGTAGCTTTTCTGGATCTCCAGGCCTGATTTTGGTGTCCCCTTCTACAATTTCATATTACTCTATGCAGTGATTCCCAACAGTGGGCAAAAAGTACCCTTTCCCCAGGGGACATTGGCAGTGTATGGAGACATTTTTGGTTGTTACAGCTGGTGTGGGGTATGGTGCTATTGGCATATAGTGAGTAGAGGGTAAGAATACTCTGAGTATCCTATAACGCATAGGAAACCCTTCCTCCCCCACCACCAAGAATTAGCCAGCCTAAAATGCTGAGGTTGAGTGCCGAGGTTGAGACACGCTGCTCTACGATTTCAGTCACTGCAGTTACAACACTACCTGAATCTTGTATTTACTTGTCTGTGTTGGTCCCTCACTCTACTGTCAGTTTCTTGACTAGAAATCAGGGTTTCTCAGAATATATAGGCCACTGACAGACCTCAGCATAAACTGTTGAAGGAAAGAAGTTAATGATAGTTTGTAGTAGGTGCACTGGGGCGTACTAACTAGCCCATGGCCCCCCATTCTTGACCACTCCTACATATTACAGTGGTGGGTCCTGGCAGCCATATTTGCACTATTTGATGCTGTTTGTTTGTCCTAGTTATTGGAACAGAAGTGGGGATACCAGTTCTCACCTTAGCCCGTCATATTTCTTCTCCAGGGAATTTAGAATTGCTGCTAAAAGGCAATACTCAGTCTCTACTGGTTACTTGAAGTTGGGAGCTATAGAGCAGCCATCTTTGACCATGGCATGTGAAAACTCTGATTGGAGGAGGAAGATAAATCCATGGTGAGGTGGGCACAGACACAAGATTATGTGGCATTCCCCTGACAGTAACTTTGGTTTCCAACAATGGCTTTCCACCTGCTGGTTCCACTGAGCCCATGTGTGTCTCTCTTACACATTCTTTTCCAGGGTCTCATTTTTATACCTCTATCATAGACTCCCTCTATTTTATTTTGGTCTGAGTGGGTTTCTGTGTACACAGAACCAAAGAGTCTTGACTAAGTGACAAGCCAGGAAACATAGCCCAATTTTCTTAACCTTTAATACAAGGTTCTTACTTTCCCCAAACCATGAGAGTTTGGAGGAGAAAAGAAAAAGCAACAGAGTCCAGTTAGAAGGCACCTTTATCATCCCATTTTCAATGGTCTACAAAGGGTAGCTGGAAAGGCCATCCCTATTTTTAGATGATTGCCCAGAAAGAGTGACTAATGCCTGGGGGGCTTACTTTAGACTCTAAACTATATAAAGTTGCAGAGGCATGAGCTCCCCTCTGTAAGTGAAAGGCATTAACAATTTACTTCAGTTTCAATGCATCAAAAGAGGCTCATGGAGACAATTATTTGCTGAAGGGCACATGACCTTGTTGGACCTGACATTTATTTTATCTTCCTTTGAAAACAGTTAAGATTGCACAATTGATATTTCGCACTTCTAATCTTTTGCTTCTTGGTGCTTACCACAAAGAAATTAACAATACTAGCAATAGTAAATGATTAAACCTGGATGTTGGCTCAGAATAGACTCAGAAATTTTTTGTTTTTGAAGGAAAACAGAGAAATCGAAAACTTCTCTGGCTGTATGAAGGTTTCAGGGATATGGCCACACAAATGTGAAGCACTCCTGATTGCCTCTAGCTGTGATGGCTGGGGAAGCAGAGAAAACAGCAGCCACAACTGCTGGTGTTGGCTCAGCCATCAAGTTTGGCCTGAGAACACATTCTGTCAATGGGGTGTTTTCAAATGCAATGCTAGCCATTCCCAAAGTGAGCCTACCCTCTGCTTGTTCTTTGACCTCCTCCCATAAATCTGGGATAGTTTTCTAGAGAAATAGCTTTTACATTCCCTCACCTATTTGGTCCTTGATTTACCCGGCATAGATGCCAAGTAACATTTACACGATTGGATTAAGGACCTCTGAGATCATCGCTGTTCTCCATGGCAGACTGTGCATTTGCAAAAGCTTGACTGCATTCTTGTCGACAACCAGCCATTTCTTCTTTTTCTTTCTTTATTTTTTTTTGGGGGGGGGGTTAAATGTGTATTTATTTTTGAGAAACAGAGTGCAAGCTGGGGAAGGGCAGAGAGAGGGGGACAGAGGATCCGAAGCAGGGTCTGCGCTGACAGCAGAGAGCCCAACGTGGGGCTCGAACTCACGAACCTTGAGATCATGACCTGAGCTGAAGTCATAAATCAACCACTGAGCCACCCAGGTGCGCCCCTCTTCTTTTTCTTCATTATAAAAACTCCACCCCCTTTCTTGGAGGGTGGGGGAATGGTTAACTCATCATTGTTTCCAGGTCTCAAAATACTTTTTTCCTCATCTATTTTCTTTGGTGACCCCCAACTCCAAACACCTTTCTCCTTGGTGCTGGTTGAATTACAATTTTTTCAAAAATCTTGTTTTCTTACAGCCTTTATTTTAGGCTGTAGATCTTCACTGGTACAGAGTGTACAAGGTGAGCCCTTGGTTTGGCAAGCCTTTTGTCTCTGCTCCCTAAACCTCTGGTGTCAGGATTAGATGAGAAATAAAGAGTTTGAAACATTCTATTCAGTTGATTGGCAAACAATCATTTCAGATGCAAAAAACTCTATCTGCATGAAAGGATTTTGTACACTGATTTTGAAAAAAAAAAAAAGAATAGGAAAAAAAATAAAATGATTCCTTGGATAATCAGAGTCAGAATTTCTTTGACTCTCTGGAGAAAAATCCCATGCCAGCTCCCTCACATTTTTTTTTTCCTTCAGCAGCCTGTATTAGAGTGTGGAAAAGCAGCAGGAGGAGAAAAAAGTCTGTAATTTTAATGGGACTATGGAGACCACTTTGAAATATTGAACATTTCCATGAGAACAAATAGCTTCTACTTGATGTCATAGCCGCTTGTTCTCTTTAAGGATCCAAGCGAGTAGGCGAGTTTTCCTGACGTAGGGTATGGTTGGGTCCTTCAGGACATTGAAGGATGTCACTCGTGGGGCATGGTCGGCTCCCTGGACTGTGCCTGTTCCCTGAGCCAGGACTTTGATTTCAGCGTTCCTTTTTCTAAAGCCACGGCCACTGCAGCCCAGCAGTGACTCAAGCAGATGGCTGTTGGTGACAAGCCTCTTCTGATTGGTAATAAAAATACCAGAAGCTACACTGCATTGTGTACAAATACGTGAGGCTATTGCAGATTCCTTTGTATCTCTAGATTCTATTTTGAGAGCGGGTTGATCTTCTCCATGCAGAACCCTCACAGAATGAGCAATCACGCCAGGTGGGTGCTTGAAGCGCTATTGCAGTTTGTGAAAGTCAAGATTTGTTTGTTTGTTTGTTTGTTTGTTTGTTTTAATCAGCCTTCAAAACCATACCCTTACCCTCTAGGATTTCTGACTGACTGCCCGTGATCTGGGTGGGGAGGAGGAGAAAGAATTTGGATCTTATACAAAAACCATCAGAGGCTCTTCCCAGTTGAAAAACGAACTCAGATTGTACTGCCTCTCCCTTCCCTTAAGAGATGCTGCTAAATGAACAATACTGTGGGAAAATGCAGAACTGCGGATGGGAACGGAATTTGGGGCAGAATCTGGGGCGCCTGGGTGGTTCGGTCGCTTGAGCGTCCAACTTCGGCTCAGGTCATGATCTCACAGTCCGTGAGTTCGAACCCTGCGTCAGGCTCTGTGCTGACAGCTCAGAGCCTGGAGCCTGTTTCAGATTCTGTGTCTCCCTCTCTCTCTGACCCTTCCCCGTTCATGCTCTAACTCTCTCTGTCTCAAAAATAAACAAAACGTTAAAAATAAATAAATAAATAAATAAATAAGTTGGGGCAGAATCTAAATGCCCAGAATCCACTTCCTGCTCAATGACTCTAAGAACAGGTGAGAGTTGAAGTTTGAACTTGTTTTGCTTCATTTATGGCACTGGTTCACAAACATTTCAGCATCAAATCACCTGGGGAGCTTTTATAAAATTGCAGATTCCCAGGTCAGAACCTCACTCAGAGGTTCTAATTGAGAAAATTTAATTTTTTTTTTTTAATGTTTGTTTATTATTGACAGAGAGAGAGAGAGAGAGCATGAACAGGGGAGGGTCAGAGAGAGAGGGAGACACAGAATCCGAAGCGGGCTCCAGGCTCTGAGCTGTCAGCACAGAGCCCGACTTGGGGCTCGAACTCACGGATTATGAAATCATGACCTGAGCCAAAGCCGGACGCTCAAGCGACTGAGCCACCCAGGCAGCCCCTCTGATTGGAAAAGTTTAGACTGGGGCCAGGGATTCTATATTTGGGATGAGAAACCTAGGTGACTCCAACCTGCTACTACTACACTAAAATGTGATATTAATAAGTTTAAAAGTCATGGGGCCAACTGTGACCCACGTCAGCTAACTGCTAACTCTGTGGCCCCAATCTACCAATCATGAGGGTTCTGGGTGGGGGTGTGAGAAGCACTGGCATGGAGAGAAAAGATAACAGATAAGGGATCAGAAGGTCTGGTTTCCAGTCCTTGCCCTGTCATTTATTAGCCATGGGACCTTGGGCAAATGTCACTGGGGGGCTCAGTGCCTCATCTATAGAATGGGGCCTATAATTCATGCCTTGCTTACCTCATTGGGTCATGAGGATCAAATTAGAAATAACTGGGTAAAAAAATTACATGTTAGAAGTCACAATATTTTCATAGAGAGGCAGTACTTTCCCTCTTGAGTCTAATGATGGTCTACTCACAGCATCCCCAGACCCAAGCACCTCTGCTCAATGAACCAGGGGAAGCCTGGTTTATTGTAAGAGCTGATTCCAAATGCAGTTATCATGACCCGGAAGGAAGTGGTTTTTAGAACAGCCAGCTGCATGCTATAAAGGGAAGATTCTGGGGCTCCATCCTGCATCAGAGTCTCTGTGAGTGTGGGTGGGAATTTTAACATTGCCAGAGACCATTCTTCTATAAAAAGTGGGAGAGTCACTGGACATGGGAATAATGGATGCTGGGGGCCTAAGAGTTGCACACACAGGTCCTCTTTCCTGCTTCCTGTGGCCCAGGGAAAAAAAAGCATCTTGGTGCCCCAGTCTTTTCCTTCATCTCCTGCCCTTCTCCTCTATCCCGTCTACTCTTATTACCTGCCCCCTGGCGGGTCCAGCTATACATGACTGCAGCCTTTGCCATTTGGCCCTGAAATCATCTCCCTCTATCAAAACTTGTTCCCTTCCTGTTGGTTCTCAAGCAAATAGTTTCCAAATCCAGTTCCCTTGAAGGTGTGTGGTACAGGTTCTGGCACCCCCAAGACTCAGCTTTTGTTTTTAAACAGATTTTTTTTTTTTTTTTATCATTTTTTCAAAGCATTCTGTCAAGGCATTCCTAGAGCAATTCTAGCAAAGGAATATGAGTCATTAGCACCAGGTCAGGTGCTAATGGGCCAGGACAATATTGGGGACAAGGATCCCCACCCCTCAGCCTGCATAGCTGAGGAAGCCAAGCCAGCTCTCCATGCCTGTCAGTCAGCCTGATTCCAAAACGCTGATTCCTGGGCTCTCATCCTCTCCCTGGCCCACTCCCTATCTCTATTTTAAAACAATGCGACAAAGTGTTTCCGCTTTGCATATGGAAGGCCTCC
This sequence comes from Lynx canadensis, assembly GCF_007474595.2. Lineage (NCBI taxonomy): Eukaryota > Metazoa > Chordata > Mammalia > Carnivora > Felidae > Lynx > Lynx canadensis. Next base: position 188,970,764 of record NC_044303.2, on the reverse strand, counting down.
TTTCCTTGGAGTTTTGTCATTTTATCACCCAGCTCCAGAGAGTAGCCAGCGGGGCTCTGAGCTGAGACGGTGGCCTCTAGCCTCGGATTTCCCAAAGCCTCCAATTCCTCCCCCAAGGGGTTGGCAGCCTCCCTCCTGGGCAGGGCCTGGCTCATGGAGCCCTGGTTTTCTGTTTATTGATTTCTAGTTGTGACATGGGGCTCATCATGTCAAAATTCTCAAGGCTGAGGTTGCCCCAAAGTACCATTAATGAAAACTCCTTCCATGAATACTGTGTTTTGATGAGGGCAGTGAGTCTTCAGGCAACATTTCTAAGGATTGTTTTTGCTTGGCTTGAGGGATGGTTTTTTTTTAACTTCTTTCTTTTAAATTGAAAAGAACATAAAATGGACAGTAGATTAAGAAAGGATAAATATGTAAGGTGAACTTGAGGAAAAGACTAATTTTAACAACCTCCAAGAGGGGATGAGAGGTGATGAACCCTCCAGTTGGTAAAGCATCAGAGTCAGGCAGCTACGGGTGAGGGAATGCTTGGTAGTAAGCAAAACTGAGAGCACCAGAACATAACTACTGTTTTATGATATCCTAGCTTTTACAGATATTCTCCCAGGAATAATAGGCTGAAAAAGTCCTGCTGCATCCCATCAACATGTAGAGGAGGAATCAACAAACTGCCATCCACCCCCTATTTTCATAGTTTTATTGCAATAGAGCCATACCCATTCCTACTGTCTGAAACTGTATGCATGCTACACAGTGATGACAGCAGATCATATGCTCCACTACATCAGAAATATTTGCTGTCTTTTCCTTTACAAAAAGAGCTTGCCCACATCTGGTCTAGATGCTGTATCCTCTAGATCACTACTTTATAAACTTTTCCCCTTAGCAACAGAATGCTTTTTTTTTTTTTTTTTGCAAAGAATATTCTGGGTGCCTGGGTGGCTCAGTCAGTTGAGAGTCTGACTGTTAATTTTGGATCAGGTCATGATCTCAGAGTTGTGGGATTGAGCCCCACATCTGGGTCCATGCTGAGTGTGGAGCCTGACTTGGGATTCTCTCTCTCTCTCTCTCTCTCTCTCTCTCTCTCTCCCTCTCTGCCCCTCTCCCCTGCTCACACATACTTTCTATCTAAAATTAAAAAAAAAAAAAAGAAGAACAAGAAGAAGAAAGCTGGAAGTACTACAATTCCAGATTTCAAGATATACTACAAAGCTATTGTAATCAAAGCAGTATGGTACTGGCACAAAAATAGACAGATAGATCAATGGAACAGAATAGAGAGCCCAGAAATAGAGCCACACTTATGTGGCCAATTAATCTATGACAAAGTTAAGACTACATTAAAAAAAAAAAAAAAAAGCTTTTGCAGAGCAAAGGAAACCATCAACACAACAAAAAGGCAACATACTGAATGGGAGAAGATATTTGCAAATGCTATGTCTGATAAGGGGTTAATATTCAAAACATACAAAGAACTTATACAACTGAAGGCTTAGAAAACAATCTGATTTTAAAATGTACAGAGGACCTGAATAGACATTTTCCCAAAGAAGACATACAAATAGTCACCTGACACATGAAAAGATGCTTAACATCAGTAATCATCAGGAAAATGCAAATGAAAACCACACTGAGATATCACCTTACACCTGTCAGAATGGCTAAAATAAAAAAGATGAGAGATAACAGATGTTGGCAAGGATGTAGAAAAAAAAGGAACTCTCATGCACAGTTGGTGGGAATGTGAATCGGTGCAGCCACTATGCAAAACAGTATGGAGGTTCCTCAAAAAATTAAAAATAGTTCTATTTTTAATATGATCCAATGCTTCCACTACTGGGATATTTAGTGAAAGAAAATGAATACACCAATTTGAAAAGATATATACACCCCTATATTTGTTGCAGCATTATTACAATAGCCAAGATATGGAAGCAACCTAAGTGTCCATTGATAGATGAATGGATAAAGAAGAGGAGGTATGTATAAAATGGAATATTACTAAGCCAAAAAAAGATAAAATCTTGCCACTTGTGACAACAGGGATGGACCTAGAGGATATCATGAGAGGCGAAATAAGTCAGACTGAGAAAGACAAATACCATATGATTTCATTCACATATGGAATCCGAAAAACAAAACAAATGAATAAACAGACAGATAAAAAGCAGAGTCAGACCTATAAATACAGAGAACAAACTGAAGGGCAAAAATGGGTGAAGGGGAGTGGGAGGTATGGGTTTCCAGTTATGGAATGAATAAGTCCTGGGAATAAAAGATACAGCATAGGAAATATAATGAATAGTATTGTAATAGCGTTGCATGGTGGCAGATGGTAGCTACACTTGTGAGCATAGCCGAAGGTACAGAGATCACAGTGAATCACTATGTAGTACACTTGAAATTAAGGTTACATTGTGTGTCAACTATACTCAAAAAAAAAAGAGTAAAGAAATCACTGCACAATATATGCTTCTTGAAGGCAGGGTACTGCCTTGGTTTCTTTGTGTCTGTCTAGTGACTGACACAGAAAATACACTCAAGATAAGTATGAAGGACGAATAATGGAATGAAGTGCCTCTAATTAAGACCCTCCATGGTCACTTTTGAATCTCTTTCTGCCCCCCTGGCATCTAATGTCTCCCCAAGAGTGATTTGTACCCACTGTCTCCTCTTCCTATATTCTCATTACTGGTTTCTGACTTTAGTCCCATTGCTCTGCTGGAACTGTTGTCACCAAGGTCCCCAATGATATTCTTAACTACCACAGTCCATGGACATTACTGAGCTCCTATCTTCAGGCGAGCCTTTGGGCATTTGACAATTTCTGAATCTTCCCGCCCCTTGGGCTTCTCATTACACCACAACCTCCTGGCTGTTTTTGCTTGTTTTTGATCTTGCTTCCCTGTCTCTGAAACTGGCTCCATTTTGCCTGCCCCTAAACGATGGTGTCCTATAAGTACTGACATTGCAGCAACTGCAATCTAAATGTCGAGTGCTACAAGTCACAACTTCAAGTGTATCCTCCTTCCTAAATTTTGGACTCATTTATTGAATCCCTTATGACACAGCCCCGCCTGGCACCCCCAACTCAAACTTTCCTAATCTGAATTCACTGTGGCTCTCATAAGCTGCTTCCTCTGATGACACGATTGCCTGTCCTATTCTTGTCAACTTCAACCTGGGTGCTTCAACTCGAACAGCAAACACCAGATTCTGCCCACTTTGCAATCTAAGAGTTTCTTTTTTTTTTTTAAAGAGAAAAACCATTTTTTGTTTAATAAATTATACAGAAATGGGTTTATTATTTTGTGACAAAAATGCAAAGTATGATGAATTATTAATCTCTTTCAATTTATTCAAATTTTTTAAATTTTATTTTTTTAATTTACATCCAAATTAGCATATAGTGCAACAATGATTTCAGGAGTAGATTCCTTAGTGCCCCTTACCCATTTAGTCCACCCCCTCCCACACCCCCTCTAGCAACCCTCTGTTGTTCTCCATATTTATGAGTCTCTTATGCTTTGCTCCCCTCCCTATTTTTATATTATTTTTGTTTCCCTTCCATTATGTTCATCTGTTTTGTCTCCTAAAGTCCTCATATGAGTGAAGTCATATGATATTTGTCTTTCTCTGACTAATTTCACTTAGCATCATACCCTCCAGTTCCATCCACATAGTTGCAAATGGCAAGATCTCATTCTTTTTGATTACCAAGTAATACTCCATTGTATATAAATACCACATCTTTTTTGTCCATTCATCCATCGATGGACATTTGGGCTCTTTCCATACTTTGGCTATTGTTGATAGTGCTGCTATGAGCATAGGGGTGCATGTGTGCCTTCAAAACAGCACCCCTGTATCCCTTGGATAAATACCTAGTAGTGCAATTGCTGGGTCATAGGGTAGTTCTATTTCTAGTTTTTTGAGGAACCTCCATACTGCTTTCCCGAGTGGCTGCACAAGCTTGCAATCCCAGCAATCTAAGAGTTTCTTGACTCCGTCCCCTTTATTCATCTCTTATCACTCCCTTGGGATGATGAGTGTCCCAGTTGGTCTCCTGAACCTTAGAGTGTAGCCCATTCTCCTCTGTGCAGCTGGAGGGATTATGTCATTCCTTGCTCCCCCAGTGCCCACATACTTACAAGCTCTCCGTGGCATCCCACTGCTCATGGCATCAAGGCCAGAGTTTATCAACTTTACTTACAAGGTTGTACAAGGGCTTGTTCCTATGGTCTCTCTGATCTCATCATAGATACCTCTCTTCACTCACAGCCTCTGAGCCATGCTGCATGCCGTGCTTCCTCCAACCAAAGAGGCTTAATCCAACCTTTGCCTTTGTCTGATATGGCCATCCCTAAATAACACTTATTCATCCTGTGACTCTGAACCCAAACACCACTTTCTCTGGGATGCTACTTTCCCTGACTGAATCAAATGCAGCCACCATGGGATTTCGGGGCACCATGAATGTCTCCTTCCTAACTCTTGCACTTGTCTTATACTTTTGTGCCTGGTTTTGTAATTATTGCTTGATATATATCTCCTACTAGACCCTAATCTCCGTGTGGGCAGGACAAAGTCTGAATTTACTCTTCCACTTATCCCAGTGGCTACCCCAGCACTGCATGTCCTGTAAGTGGTACGTGAAAGTGCAAATAGTCATTGAGTGAATAAAATTGTGTCCCTTTGTAGAATTGTTCCCCTTAAATGTCTCCTGAATACATTCTACCTGAAAGATACACCAGATCTTATCTGGGCTTGCCCTTAAATGATTCCCCATTGGCTGCAGGATAAAGTTAAGCCTCATGCCATACAAGCCCTGTCATGATCTTGACCATTCTCTGGGCTCATCTCTTGGCCTCACTGTTGGGAACTTTATGCTGTTGCAACCCAGGCCTCCTTCCTGTTTTTAGCACACATCATCCTATGTCATACCTTTGTTCCTTGTGCAGACTTCACTCAGATTCACTGACTGTTAACATTTCGCACATTTGCTTTCTCTCTCTGTCTATATGTGTATGTGTGAGTATATGTGTATTTGGGGGAGGATTTGAGAGTAAGTTGAAGCTATCGTGACACTTCGCTGCCGAGTATTTCAGCGACTGGCATCTAAGAATAAGGTCATTCTCCTCTATAACCACAACATAATTATCACACTTTGGAAATTTAGCATTAACAGAATACCATCATGCAGATTAAATTCATATTTTCCGAATTGTCTGAGTAATGAAATTTATAGCTCCTTGTTTTATTTTGTTTTGTTTTCCCTCACCCAGTTTTGCTCCTCCCCCATCCCCTGTTCTAGGTCTGGTTTGCTGCCTCTACTTCCTCATTTCCACTCTGATTTCAGAAAGGGCAGAAGTTTCAAGCTGTACATCAAAACCTGTTTCTTCTATCTGAGCACAGAGCTTGTCCTCATTCTGGGCTCCCTTTAAAGTTGGGTGTGTGCCTGTGTGGCCAAGTTCTGATGGGTACGACCTTCAAGGTCAAGGTTTTTAAGAAGTAGAGAGATCTCATCTGCATTCTCTCCTTTTACCAGCCGAATGTGGACAATGAAGATAAGGCTCTAGGGAACAGTGGAGACACAAGATAGAAGGAGCCCTGGGTCTTCAAATCACTGGACAGAGGAAAGTGTCATGCCAACCAGGAACACATGCCTTGGGTTGTTAGATGGGTAGAAATAAGTTTCTATTATGTTTGAGCCCTTATACAGCTGTGAATCTACTTGTTACAGCAGCCAGTATCACCAAATGAAGTTAAAGGTCCTTCCGTGGAAAGGGAGTGGATGGATCTTCTCACCCAGAACCTCTTACCTCAGGGGAGAAAGAGCAGTGCAGGGGAGGCTCAGATGTCACAGGCCAGGAAACAGGTAGTCCCAGGAGCTAAAGCCCTGGGACAGAGAAGGAGCACCAATAGGTACAGGAGCTCACGCCACAGGAACTCCAATCCCGGGTCTCTGTCTTCCAACTTCTATGCATGCTTGTGTCTAACTATGCCTTTGTGCAATGAGGAGTCCATTTCTTAAGTTGTACCAGAGAAATTAGTCAACACAGAGGCTTTTTTCTAAATGCAGAAAACTAACAAAATAGAGAAAATCCATAAAAGTTTGCTTTGACAATATGAAGATAATATGAACAAAGAATTACAGCCATTATGTGAACTTCTCATTTTGTCTAGTTACTATGCAGCACAATAAGAAGACTTATCATTAAATATGTCAGATTTGCTTTGTTGTCAGTTTATTTGATCACGACGCCAAACTTTCATCTTGAATGTACAGCCTGCATTTTTCATGCTGCAGCTCACAGCTTAACAAACTAGAGTCAAACTCACTATCCTCTATCATAAACAGCTTTATGGCTGAGTAAAATTTGAGAACATTTCATCAGTATTTACGTTTTATGGGTTTTGTCAACTTGCTTTAATTTTCAACCGTGTGGACTGAATTAGAAAGATGCTAAGCAGTGAGACTGTTGCTGAGCCAGAGATCTGAGGCTTTCGAGGGATCCTTTGGTCTTAGCAAAGCCTGGCTGCTTCATGCCACACTCCTGGTCGGTCAGACCAGGCTGAGGTTTGCCCATCAGTCTGACTTTGCTTCCAAGACCTCCGCATCTCCTTACATTAAATTAATTGTATATATTACTTGCAATATTGTATATATTAAGTGCATAATAATATACCAACGTTATTAAAGTGTTCTGGCAAAACTACTCTATGTGAGCAGAGGAAAATATCACAGTCCAATACCAGATGATGCTAATAAAATAATAACGGCATCCAACACTTACTGAGCAGATACTATGTGCCAGGTACTGCCCTAACTGTTTTCAAACTTAATGAATGTTTACAGTAATCCCAGGAGGGAGGAAGAGTGGCTTATTACTTCCTCACATAAATTTTGAGACAATACAGAACTTCCCAAAGTCACAAAGCCTGGCTAGCTGGGGCTAACCCATAGATGAGGTAAGTAACCTCCTTCGCTCCTTCCAACTTCTCTTTTACTACACTTTCTCCTTTACTACATCTTGAGAAAATACCAGTCCTGGCTTAGGTGAAAGGGAGAGGGAGGGGGATTTGTGTTCACTGCTCCTCACTGCTCATTGAAAACTTGGGGAGTGTTGACGTTGTTGTGGGGTGAGGTAGGAGAGCTCATATCACACCTGTTCAACAATGATATATTCAACAAATGTATATTGTATTCAACATGTATATATAAGATAAATATAACACACACACACACACACACACACACACATAAAACAAATATATGTACATATATATTGCTGGGTGCTGAGGACAACCTTGTTCTCAACAAGCTTATGATTTCCTTCGGGAAGGCTGAAGGGTGAACAATTACAATACACTGGAAAAGTGCTGTGATGACAGGAGTGTGGGCCTCTGTGGGAAGGAACCTCTAACCCAAATTTAGGGGCAAATGGGGAAGGCTTCCTGGAGAAAGAGGCATCTATGCTGAGACCTATAGGGCAGGAGGGAACAAAACAGGAGAAGAAAGAAGGCAAGAAAAGAGAGTTCCAGGCTGCGAAAGCACCACACTAGCGGTCTGTACCAGGAAAGACGGTTACATACGGCCCATTGACACTACACTGGCTTCACCAGATGAAGCGCTAAACAGCCCTTTCCAGAAAGTTTTCTCCTCTCTACTACAGGGCCTGATTTTCTCGACATTGATCCATTGACAAATGTTTCTATCAATAAACCAATCAGATTTATTTACTACACAGAAGGCACCGGGTGAGGCCTAGAGGAGAATTCCAAGAGCTCTGAAACTCTGCTTCTATTTTCAAAGAGTTTACTGAGTGTGGGTCTGGAACATTCTCAGAGGAAAAAAAAAAGAGAGAGAGGGAGAGAGAGAGAAATTTAATAGTAATCCAGACATTAAAGGAGGAGGAAGAATGATAGGAGGCTGAAACACTCAGCCTGGCTTTAGACCCTCACTCAGCCACACCCTCACTATGCAAGCATGCTTGAGCTACTCAACCTTTCTGAACTCCGGCTCCCTATTCATCGAGTGGGAAAAATAAAAGGTCCCTTTCAGGAAGATGGCAGGGATTAAATAGGGACCGCCTGTACAGCACCTAGCATGCTGCCCAGCACAGAGCAAGCTCTCGATAAATGTCTTAACCATGATCATATTATTATAATTTCCATTAATTCGCCCCATAAATACTTGGGTGCCTCCTCCGTGGTGCCTCTTGTACTTTTTATTTCAGGACTCCTGGGTTCATGACACACCAACCATCACCCCAGCACCCGACTCCTCTTCTTCCATTGGACTCTGCCCTCAAGCCTGCAGCATATAGCCAAAGAAACACAACTCATGAGCCCTGGGGAAGCTGGTTCGCCTGTCTAGAAGCAGTCCTCAAAGTCTCCTGGGCACTTCTCCAAGTCTCCCTGGCCTGTTTGTCTCTGCACACACAGATTGCTTTCTCCTGACCGCTTGCAGCCCTGTCTTTACTTGGCCATTAATTGTACATCATCCCTGACATCTTTTACCGTGTTCTGCTATATTTTTATTTATTATTGATTCTACACATGCCTAACATTTGCTAAGTCCAAACCATGTGCTGACAGCACTTAGCAATGGTCTTGCTGAAGGGATAAAAGACTATTAAATTGGGTTGAAACATCTAGTTTTAAACTGTTATAGAGTGCATGCTCAAACAGAATCAGGAACCAAAGGCATATTTGTTTAAAAGAAAAAACCAAAAAACCAAAAATGCTAGCATCTAGTCAATTACCCAGTAAAAAACAAGACTTATGTGAGAGTTTTAAAATAACAACACTGAAAGCAACTCTTATTTATTTGTTTGTTTGTTTAATTCATGGATGATGGTGAGGAGGTCTCCTGTGTTTTTAGCCCCAGTGCTTGGGGCAACCGGAGCACCATTCGGAGAGGCTGGAGGATGACAGGAGAGCAGGTATGATGGTGATGGTGAGACACAGTAAGTTTAAGTTGCAGACAAGTTAATTTCAAGGCCATAGTAAGCCACACAAGTGAAAATGTCCAATCAAGCAGCTGGCAGTCTGGGAATGGAGTTGCGGAGAGAGGACAGGGCAGAAGTGGATAGAGGCATCCTTCCCAGAAGAGATAGCCACACTTTGAGCAGAAGTCTTTTGGTGCCAGACATCCAAGGAAGGGGCACACATTTACCAGGGTGAGTAACACATCGCCAGGCCTCCTTGGACTTCTTTGCCCAAATTGGAGAAAACTGACCGAGACCCAAGAGGTCTGGGGTAAAGCCCCGGGGGCTTACCTTTGAATTTTCCTGTTCTATCTTAAAACATCCTGTGAATTTTCCATTCCACTCCACAATACACAAATAATATTTTAAATTACTTTTGAGTAAAACTGACTGTGATGGATGACAGGTGGCATTTAGCCTGTGGCTTCACATAGGACAAATTATCCCAGGCATAAGAGGGAGTTCACACTTCAGCTTGAAAAGCAAGGCATTCAGCAAGAAGCCAAGTGTTTGTTTTTGCTTTTGTGTTTTTCCCCCTCTTTGGCAGGGATCAGATCATGAGATTGGCTAGCCAATTAGCAGGGCAAGCATGGAGTGAGTGGAACCCCAGACAGGGAAGTTTTGATGAGGGTGAGGCCATCAGGAAAGGTCTGGTTGCTGAAAGGGTATGTAGCTAAGGGGATTGCCTGAGTTGCATCACATTTTGGGGCCTTACTGGACAGACTGAGGGATGCCAGAAGGGAGAATGAAGTGTTGGGATCCTGGGTCTTGGCAGTGTTATTGACCATAAGTGGAAGGGGAGGGAGAATGACCGGGGCTAGGCCTTCAGGGCGCTGTTTGCTTTGGGGCTATGTGAACCAAGGACTCTAGAAGGTTCTCTGCAGGGCCACTAACAGGCTGAGATTTCTCTCCAGACTGGAAACAGATTGCTGGAGCTTCCGTCCCACGGCATATTTCACTAACAGATTGGGTGCGATCTTCCCTGAGATGGGGGTGTTTCAAAAGCAGAGGAGGAAAGGGAAGCTGGAAGTGGGGGAAGGCAGCCTTCAGCTTCAGTGTGGCTTCAGGACAGTTCTTGCAGATGTGGGCAGAGCGACAACTGCCGGTTCTCTGAGCCTCTGGAGATTTAGCAAACCTGGGGACGAAGGTGGGGGCAATGCAGATTATACAAGAGGATCCCGAGGGCCTTCTGGACACAGAGCCTCGCTCAGGATGGGTTTACTGTGCGTGTGAAAGGCACATCTTTCTTTCCTTGCACCAAATTAAACCAATTTGATCAAAATTTGTAATGCAGAAGAGCATAATTAAATTGAAGATTTTAATTAGGCACAGTTTTGATGAAACTTAACGGAGCCGGCAGGAATACTCTTGCTGTCTATTAGACATAATCCTGCCTGGTGAAGAGCTCTTTAGTTGACTGTCTTTAATGACTGCCCAGCACTCAGCCTCCTCACTGGTGCTCCAGCCAGCCTAGAAGCAGAGAGGTGAGAGGGGCCTGGGGAGAGGAAGGAGTGGGGTGTACATCCACAGGGTGGCAGCTCTTCTCAAAGGAATGGTGCTGCTAAACTTTGGGGGTACCCAATTATCCCCTTTTCATCTGTCACAGTGGAGAAATCGTGCAGAATTATGTTGAGGGCAGTTTCACAGTAATGAGTCAGGAAGGAGAGGGCAGGGCTCCCCAGAGCCTGAGAGGAACCTCTGCTGGCCTTCTTTGCTAATTGCTGGCACCTCTCAATGACACTTCACAAAGCTAGAATCTTCCACCAGCCTCGGGCAGAAAAGCCCTTAAAGAAGGCCTCCCCGGGGTAGAGATCTGGGAAGAGCCCTCAGCCTGCCTGCCCAGACTTTCATAAACACTGCATCGCTGAAGGAAGGAAGGAATGAACAAAGCAATTAATGAATAAGTGATTCACCCTGGAACTCTGCTGACAAAGAGAAGGAATTAAAAAGTATGGGCTGGCCATGGCTGCTGCCTTTTTACAAACAGTGCCTGGGCTTCAGAGAGAAATACTCCCTTTCTTTCCTCATCTCTCCCTTCTTTCCTTTATCCAGCCAATTTTCTGGAGGGCTCCTTGCAGCAAGCATGCTCCCAGGCACTGTATATTTTATGGCAAGTATGTAAGGGTCCGTGTTCCCTGCCTTTCTGCAGCTACCAGACTACTGGGAGAGAGAGACAGTAGGTATATAATTAGGAATTAGGAGAAACTCTGAGAAGGAATAACAGAGAAGTCTTACTTTGGACGAGGCCAAGGATCAGCAAACCCCAGCTGAGGGGCCAAATTTGACTGATGCTTATTGTCATGAATAGAGTTTTATTGGAACGCAGCCACACCTATTCATTTGCATTTTGTCTGCCGATGCTTTTGCTTCAAAAGCAGAGTTGAGTAGTTGTGACACAGACCTTATGTCCTGCACAACCTAAAATATGTATCATCTGGCATCTTACGGAAAATGTGTGCCAACTCTGGTTTAGATGGCCAGGGCAGGCCTCTCGAGAAGATGAGATTTAGCTCAGACCTGGAGAAGTTAGCAGGGTAAGGAGTTCCATACAGGAGGAAGATCAGCAGGGGTGGTCCCACAGTAGGGAGGACTTGGGTGTGTTCAAGGACCTGGAGGAAGGTCTGTTTGTTTGACTATAGTGGTGATGGAAACACAGGGCCTGGATGAGTTGCAAGTGGAGAGAGGGCCCTTTCACTCTGAACCTTACCATTCAGACCCTGGAAAGGGATTTGAATGTGGATCTAAGTGCCCCAGAAAGCCCTCAGAGGGTTTTAAGCAAGGGTGTGATGTACTTTTTTTTTTTTTTTTAATGTTTATTTATTTTTGAGACAGAGAGAGACAGAGCATGAATGGGGGAGGGTCAGAGAGAGAGGGAGACACAGAATCCGAAGCAGGCTCCAGGCTCTGAGCTGTCAGCACAGAGCCCGACGCGGGGCTTGAACTCACGGACAGCGAGATCATGACTTGAGCCGAAGTCGGACGCTCAACCGACTGAGCCACCCAGGCGCCCCGATGTGATGTACTTTTTAAAGAACCTTCTGGCCCCGCTGATCAGAGGGGCTTGAAGAGGAAACCATCCCTGTCTTGATTCGATAAAGCAAGAGACCGGGGCAGCTTGGATCAAGGTCACATAAGTGGAGGTGGAGAGTCATGGGCAGATTTGGAATACATTTGGGAGGTAAAACTGACACAGTTTAGAAATAAATTAAGTGGCAGAGGAGACAGAGGAGAAAGGTCAAGAATGATCCCACCCAGCATTTTGGCTAGAGGGACTAGGGAAAGGATGATACCATTTGCTGAGGTTGGGAGAGGAGAAGCCTGGGTGGAATGATTTAAGAGGTCAGCACTTTTTATCCTCCTTAAAATTGATATTCTTGTGAGACTCCAAGTGGAGATGACAGGGACACCATTGGATATATGACCCTGAAGTGCAGACGAGAGGCCCGGGCTGAAGATAAAAATTTGTGAGTCATCGGCATATAGATGGTATTCAAGCAACGGGACTGGATGAGCTCACCTAGGGTGGGAGGTAAAGAGAGAAGGAAAGGGGGCCCATGGCTGATGATTTTATGCAGGCTGCTTAACTTCAGTTTGACCTGTTACTCATTGGTATTTATCAAAGCACTAGGCTGAGGGTAAATTACTGAAGAGACTTAATTAAGGAATATGCTTAAAGAAATGCCATGAATTATTCTTAAGCATATGCAGCTACTCTCAGATGATCTCCCCCGCAAAGGGGAAGCAAATGAAGAGCCTTATATCTCTTCATAAAAACAAAATGCAAGTGGCATATGCATTGTTTGAATGGTTTCCTTTTCTGAGTATTTATACATCCTTCTCCAAGTTGACTGATAGTTGAGTTGTTTAAAGTGGTGGTTCTTGATCACAGCTTCCTAGCAGAGTTATCTGACCAGCTGGTTAAAACTATGGATTCCCTGGGTTCCCACCCAGAGTGATTTCGTAGGTCTGGGGTAAAGTTCTAAGAAACTTTATTTTTTTTTATTTTTTTTTTCAACGTTTATTTATTTTTGGGACAGAGAGAGACAGAGCGTGAACGGGGGAGGGGCAGAGAGAGAGGGAGACACAGAATCGGAAGCAGGCTCCAGGCTCCGAGCCATCAGCCCAGAGCCCGACGCGGGGCTCGAACTCACGGACCGCGAGATCGTGACCTGGCTGAAGTCGGACGCTTAACCAACTGCGCCACCCAGGCGCCCCTAAGAAACTTTATTTTAATGAGGATTTTAGTAGATTCTGATATGGGAAGCCCATGATTTGGCATATGGTAACTATACTTTTCTCTGGTATTTCAAAGGCAAACTTGAGATTGCCCCACTCAAACAGCCATATATTCTGAACTGACAATGATCTGAATTTGTGAGCTGGGGGTAAGATATAAATATTGTACTTATGGGGCACCTAGGTGATGCATTCGGTTGAGTGTCTGAGTCTTGATTTCAGTTCAGGTCATGATCTCACCGTTGTGAGATCAAACCCCGTGTTGGGTTCTGTTGCTGACAGCCCAGAGCCTGCTTGGGATATTCTCTCTCTCTCTCTCTCTCTCTCTCTCTCTCTCAATAAAAACATGTAAACATTGTGTGTATGCATACAATGGAATCATGAGTTATCATGTCCCTGCTTGCTTCCTCTTTCTCAACACGTCACTGAGGCCTCAAAATCTTAGTTCATAAAAATACTTCAGCCAACACACACATATATACAACATTCACACATACAATGTCTTTCTTTCTTTTTCCTTCTCTTTCCTTCTTGTGCATATGCACATCCATCTTGGTGTGCAGGTGTGTGCACACACATTCCCTCTATGAATCTTTGCCAACACTGCCTAGGTTCAGGTCCTCAGCAACTTTCAATCAAACTATTAGTTTCCTGATCAAGTAACAGTTTCTTAATTGCTCACTTTGCCAGTCCAGTCAATACAAGCTGTACTCCATCCTCCAAATTGCTGTTGGAGGTATCTTTCTTAAACAAATCTGATTCCTTCAAGCTCCTACTTTGTGAGAAAACCCTCTATTTGGTTCCTCAGTGCCTGTTGAGAAGAGTCCATACCCCTCGTCATGACATTCAATGACTGCTATAGAGGGACACCGATCTTCTTTGTGATCGAGGCTTCTTCCATTCCTGATACCAATTCACTCCCGCCCATCCACTCTTACCCACCTACTCCAGCCCAATCACACCTGCTTATTCACACCTGCCCCTTCACATCTGCTCAGTCACCTCTGCCCCTCTACACTGTCTATCAACACCTGTCCACACACATTCACCCATGTACACTTATCTATTCACCTGCCCATTAACTCCCATAAATACACAACTCCATGTCTTGGCCTGAAATTTATTCATTCCTATAAGTGCCTGGTTAGCTTTTACTCAGATCCAGCTCAGATGTTCCCTTCACTCTAAAGTCTCCTTCAGCTCTAGAGGTAGAGCATGATATTTTCCTCCTAGCAATTCGCACATATCAAACTAGCACTTTGCACATATCTTTACTGAAACATTTACCATGTTGCATTGTGATTATTTGTTCCTTTCTCACCAATCCCCACTTCCTAAATCAAATTGTGAAACTATTCATCTTTATCCATAGTGCTTAGCTCAAATCCAGGCTTAAATTAAGCCCTTGATAAACGTATTGAGGAACTTTCCTCCCTGTTGCCTTGCTGTCAGGCTTTCAGTGACTGAGTTCTCGAGGTTGATCATCGTGCCTATCTGTGGCAGCCCATCTTCCATCTCCAATTTGTTGGAGCCTAGGAAAACAGATTGCTGAGCTTCTTAGAATTTGGGGGAAAACAAGGGTCAGTGGGTTCCTAGAGGGCACCGGAGTGACTGCCTCTGAGTAAAGTGCCTCAGCTTTCGTGCTCCCTCTTAGTAAAGTGCTTGAGCTTTCCTGCCACCTCATATCTTGCTTCCTTCTGGGTTCTCAGTTGTGTTGTGGTAGTTTAGGCTCTTGCATACCAATCTTTAGACAATCAGGAAGTGCACATTATGCACACACCAAGTAGAAACACATTTTTCCTTGTCTTCATTCCCAAAAATTAAAATAGAGAACAATGCGGATGAAAGGCCATGAAAATTCACAGTAGGTGGTGTCCTTAACTTAGAGTCCAAACATGGACTTCAGAACCCATGAATCCTTGCTATGCTATATATGACATATGTGCATATGCATGTGGATTCTTCTAGGGGTAAGTTTTATAAGCTTTATAAGATTCCCAAAAGGGCCTGAGACCTGTGGAGTTAAGACCTACAAACTTAGAATATATTTTTGGGTCTTTCTTTTCTCACACCTGTGTTTAAAATTAGCACATGAATCTTAAAAGGCCATGGGAATGTGAATTATCCCAATACTATATGTGGGCTCCCTTGTCTTCCAATCTTTTCAAGCATCTCCAAACTTGCTTCTTTCACCTACTATTTTATCCTCCGAGCCAGGAGAAAGCAAGGCGGTATCGTTTCTAATGAGTCTTGTAAATAAACCTGACTTCCGCTGTATTGGATCACTGTAAAGCAATTCCCTGAAGCCCAAGGGATTAAATAATAGAGGAAAATACTCTCCACTAAACCATGCAGATGGTAGAAAATATTCTTGCTACGGTAATTTACACAGATTACTCCATGACAAATTGGTTGTTTGAGCCAATCATGTTGATCAGTAAAACACTGTTCAGGTTTTCTCCTGAGTTGAGAAATATTGCAAATGCATTGTGAGGCCCGGGGTCTTTGTTACTGACTCACCAGCATGCAAATGCACTTTAAAAAATGCTCAGTGGTCTTAAAGCCAGAGCAAGCGTGTTCTGCTTGCCAAACAGTTGTTTTCAGTCTTCCACATAGAAACTGCCAGGATCCATTTAACATTCTTTGAGCAGAGCTGCCACCAGGGTCACTTGGAAAAAGGACATGAGCTACCACATGGTGGTGGATGACCTTGGTGGTTTCATCTCTCCTCCATCTTCCACTGTCCCCAGTCTGTTCTTCCTCATGTATTTCCATCTCACTGCATGATGCCCATCCACCCACTTGACCAAAGACGAAACTATGGACACCATCTTGACTCCTCTCTCTTCTCATTGCCACTCCTAAGTCCTGTTGAGTTTACCAACTTTCTTTTCACATCTCCTCAGTTCCTTTGGCTCAGGTCACCGAAATCTCTTGTCTGGATGGTAGCAGGGGCTTGCTAACTGGCCTCCCTCCCTCCAACCTGTAACACCTTCTGAAAAACAAGTGCCTGTGTCCATTCCAGGTATCTAGATGCCATGTGCCCATCTCCCTACTGGTGGGGGTGGATAGTATTTCACATGTCTGTCCATTTAACCCCAGCCTGCATTTCATAATCCACCTTGGGATAGAATCTTGGGATAGAATTCTCTGCTGCAAATTATGGGCCTTTGGAACCAAGTTGAGACTATGCTCTAAGGATTCAGTCACTTGTTTCTGTGACGGCAAGAGGTTTAAAGACTCAATTTAAGAAAGGCCTTCTTTGGTAGCAATAGTTTCTTGATTGACTATTCCCAGTCTTCCCCCCACCCCCAGGAGAACTCTTCTTTCCTTTTTGGAGGTCCTGGTGAGACTATCAGTGAGGGTGTCCCAGTCTCATCATAGAAATTATCTGTAACCCAGACTGGCCAGTCCATGTGCTCCCGGCTTCCTGGACCACAGAGACTGGCTCATGTCTGGGCATGGAACCAGGCCAGGCCAATTAGAGTCTCTGGGATTGGTATTTGAACACAGAAAAAGAGAAATCCTCTTTCCTTTGAGGATGCTAACCTGGGAGGATGTAGGTGTGTGGCTGCTGGTAACCATTATGCCATTGGTGAGATCTTATCTGCAAAATGTAGTCAATCAAGACAAGTGATGACGGTGGTGGCAATGGTGGTGGTAGTGAAGGTGGTGACAATATTTATCCAGCGCTACCCATATGCCACCATCTGTGCTAAATACTTTTCATTTAATCTTTACAGGCCTTATACTTATGATTGTTATTATCATGATTGCAATTATTATTGCTATTATTATCCTTATTTTACAGATGAGGAAACTGACACTGAGGGCTTAAATCACTCAAGGTTTAAAAAGCTATTAAGCAGGGCAACCTGGCTCCTGAGCCCATGCTCTCAACCATTTTACTTTGCTGCCTCTAGCAGTATTGA
Organism: Lynx canadensis; assembly: GCF_007474595.2. Classification (NCBI taxonomy): domain Eukaryota; kingdom Metazoa; phylum Chordata; class Mammalia; order Carnivora; family Felidae; genus Lynx; species Lynx canadensis. The sequence continues at coordinate 188,953,600 of NC_044303.2, read as the reverse complement.
CCAAAGAGGAGAACGGGGAGGGATGCACCAGCCCCAGGACAGTGTGGAGTCCCTGGATCCAGCCATGTCTGAACCCAGGGCTCCTGGATTCTCAGCAGTAACCTAATATATTTCCTTGTTTTCTTTCTTTCTTTCTTTCTTTCTTTCTTTCTTTCTTTCTTTTACTTAATCCAGTTTGAGTTGGATTCCTATCCCTTGCAACTTGCCTAAAATCCTCTGCCTTCCATCATCTCTCATTTCATCTCTTGTCTTACTACTTATCTTATGGAATGATAATTTTTTTTAAATATTAGAACATTGTAAAAATTTGAAGAGTATAAAAAGACATCATGAAGATATCTTTAAAGGAGAAGCTATCTTAAATCATAAAATTTTTGAGATGAGAAACTTATCATAAAATTTGCATGTGATACAACCAATTCAAGAGAATTACTACTTTTGTTTTCTTCCAGTCTTTTTTTCTAAACATTTGCACATACTCATATGCACAGAGAAGGTCATATATATGTTTCTTCTCCTTCTTTTTTCATTTAACACTATATCACGTGCATTCTCCCTTGTGAAATATTTTCAAAAGCATAATTTTAATGGTATCTTAATTTGCATGTATGCATGGGTGTATCTTTCCACCAACTTATATAGCTTCTTAGTGCTTGACTTCATTCCTGCTCTAACCTTCTGCTCTGGAACAGGAAGGATACCAAAGACTGTGAGGACAGCCTTGGCCTCTGCTTGTGTTTCTTGGCCTGTGTCTTAGTGTTCAGGGCCCTGGTGACCAGCCCTAGAACCCACATCAGCCCTCGCTACAGCTCAGCCTCCCAGCCAAGGAAGGTGACTGTCAGAGATGTCAGAGGCAGAGGCCATTTGCTGCTACTCATCCCTCTGCCCACGAGCAGAAGCCAGGAAAGCTCTGCAGTCAGTGGGCTGGGAATAAGATATGCACACGGAAAGGTCCAAGCTTCTGTCACAGATCAGCAAACAAAAAGTCAGGATGGCTCGGCAGCTCCAGGCATGATTTATTCTAAGGCATGCAGAGTTACCAGTTAGCGCAGTAAGAAACCTCTTGTTCCTGCCTTTTTAGCTCCACACATCAATAACAATTTGCTTGGCAAAGCCCCAGGTGCTGGATCTAAATATGCAAACCGCCAGGGGGAAACACGAGGATAACGTGGAGAAATTAGATTTAAAATATCAAATAAACTCTTTTCGCTGTATCCCTCCCAGTTAGTGCTGTAGAAAGGCTCATATCGTTTATGAAGCATTAAATGCCACATAAATGACTAGTTATTGATGTGTGGATGAGAGAAAATGAATGGAAAGAGTACAAATAGCACAACTATGTATGATGCAGATGTCAGTCTCCTATCTGATAAATTTCTGGATGTGACCCCAAGCTATGAGCAGGAGTGATTAAGAAGGTAGGCTTCAAATGCTCCAAAAGTCACCTAAGGAAAAGGCTAGAGACAGAGGGGCCCTGGGTAGTCTATAGCCAAGGAGAATATGAAGCCAGGGTTCAAAACAGGGCAGTCATTCCAAGTCAAGTTAAAGCACAAAAGCACACACATCCACCCATCCATCCATTCACGCATATTTCACTATCAATTATACTACAGCCTTTACAACTATTCATTACTCAATTTTGGACTTACTATTAATTACTATTATTTACTGAGGGCTAACTTTCTGTTTGGTGTTGCAAATAATGCTTTACTTCAATCACCTCATGTAATCCTCATAACCATCCTTTGAACGGAGTGTTTTTATCTCTTACCTATTGATGAGAAAATTGTATACCAGAGATTTTTAGCGACCTATGGAAGGTCCGGCAGAAAGCGTGTGTCAGACCCACAGACCCATCGATGCAGCCATTCTCTCCTCGATATCATAGCTGTTGAGTTTGTACCATGTACCAAGCTTTGGGTTAGGCATCGGGGCTGCAAAGGAACCTTAGACATGGCCCCTACAACACTGCTGCTGAGGTAGTTGAGAGTGAACTCGACTGGAGGAGATTTTGGGGTCAGAAGGCTGGTAGTTCCAGAGGTTGTCACCGGAACACCTAAAAAGCAGTGTTCAGAGAATCATGGTGACCTGAGGAAGAGATACTTAACTCTGCTTGGGTGGATGGGGGTAACTCAACCTGGATCTTGAAGAATGAGGCAAGGAAGTAGGAAACATACCCTGGGAAGGGTGGAAGCACAAGCAAAGACAACAACAATAAAAAAAATAATTAGAACGTTGTAGAAATTTAGAAAATGCAAAAAATCGAAAACAGCATAAAGAAAATAAAATTCCCCGGGGAGACATGAGGAGTATGGCTGTAGAAAGCGATTCAGAGGCCACACCGCAGAAGTGAGAGGATTTGGGGACCAAGGCATCTGAGCTGTACATGTTTACATCCAACGTATTGCAGCCAAAAGCCTGAAGGTACAAATGGAGTGGTGCCACTGCAGTGGGCCCTCCCTGTAATCCCCTGCCTGGAGTCTCCACCCCTCACTCCACCCCAGTCTCATTACACTGGGTCTTTTTGTTTGCTTTGCTTTTTTTATAACGCTTATCACTGAAATATTATAAGAAATTATTTGCTTCTTTTCCAGTTCGTTGCCTCTCTTCTCACTAGAACATAAACCCCAGAAGGGCAGAGATTGTGCCCATTTTATTCTCTGCTCATTCCTCAGTATGTAGAATAAGGTCTGGCATATGGTAGACCCTCTTTATTTGTTGAATAAATAAATGAAACCAAGAGGGAAAAAGAGGAAGATCCCGCAGCTAGTGAGTGGCAGGAACAGTGGAAGTCACGTTACAGACCAGGCTCCTACTCTCACCTGGGACTCGGGATTTCTCCCTCATCACTTTTAAGTGGTTTGGAGTCAAAATCACTTCCATTTCCCTGAATGGATTATGAAACCTAAGAAGTTGCCCCAGGCCTGCTATCCGAATGCTTCCTTCCACCTACCTTCAAAGGCTGGCAGGCAAATAGCTTGCTCTTGGCCAACATTTCCCCCTCCCGTGCCCATGGCAGACATCGCAAATCAATCATAGCAATTTTTCTCATAGCCTTAGAATCCTTGTCAATACCGTACTCCAGACAGACACTGCTAATCAATAGCAGGTGGCACTAGAGATGACACTTATTCTTCATTCTGAGCATGGACAAAACTAAACAGATGTGAGAAGGAGTAATATAAGTAAATGTAAGGAGGAAGGGACAAATCTATATTCCGAGAAAATATTGTAAGCTTCATGTCTTCAGACTTTCCCAACAATGACAGATAGAACAGTTCCAAGGCAATATAATATAGTGATTATGAACATGAGCTCTGATGTCAAGCTGGCTGGGATGCAGTCCTAGTTTTATGGTTTCCTAGCTGTGTAGTTGTGAACACGTTACTTCACCTCTCTGAGCCACAGGGTCCTCTTCTGTAGAATAAATAACCATATCTAAATCATCAGATTGTTACGGAGAAAACAATAAAGTCATCTGTGTGCCTGGTCCAGTGCCTGTGACACAGTACATAATCAATAATATTAGTTACTGATTTTTTTTAAATTTAGATTTGTATGCATAAAATTAACCAGGGGCTGGATCTTGAACTCCAGAAATGCTTAAGCTGAAATTGGTTTGCATCCCTATATAATACAAGACCATTTTCCACTCAAACTCAAAAAGTTTTCTATTGCCTTTTCCCAATTTTTATTCATATTGAAACCACTATTGTAAAAACATTTTTAAAAATGTCTTAAACAATAAGCACTTGCCCTGATCACAGTCCTTTCACACAACTCATTTCTTTTTGCGCATTCCTTTCTAGAGTTTTCCCAAATGCAGGTAATTTTAAAAATGTTGGTCTTCCTGTTTTTTCTATTAATTCTCTGAGCCCAGAGATTTAATTTTTAGGCCTCTGCCCACCACTTTGTTTCCTGGGCAGGCACTTGGTCTCTCTCAGGCTTAGTGCCCTCATCTGTCAAATGGGGATAGTAACACATGCATTGCTGACTTACTTCAGAGATTTGTTGGATGGAGCAAATGAGAAAATAGATATGAAAGTAGCATTAAGGTTTAAAAAAATAGTTGTCTTCACCACCACAAACAGGAGTTAATCTGTAGGTGCAAATGAAACGATAAATGTGAAGGAACTTAAATTAAATGGTATTATGAAATAAGCAAGGGACAAAAAGTTGAAATACAAATTTAAAGGAAGTTAGGAAATAATTCTCTAAGTTTCAGAATTGGTTTGCAGTCCTTCAAGAGTTATGGTAAATTTCACTTAAGTAATTCTCTTTGGTGATTACTATAAATTGTTGGATTTTGTTGTTTGGTTTTATTTTTTTTCCCCCACACAATATCTTAGACTCGGTGGCCATATTTTTTTTCTACCTTCAAAAATAATACAGTATCCTCAGTGTCCTCAAATATTTAGGGAACCTACTGAACAAAATGACCTATGCCACACTAGGTAGTAAAGAAAACATATCAAGTAATTAACAGGCCTAAGTAGATGTGCACACAGACTTGCATAAAAATCAACAGTCACTTCACCTTCCTGGAGCTTCTCCAAAGGAATCTCCTGACATCAAAAGATTAGTGAACCATGTTGAATTAAATGAGGATCTCACAAGAGAGATGACAGAGAAGGTTTACCACAGCAAAAAACTTGAAATATTCTCCATCAGTCAGGAAAGGCTCTTGGTACATCTCAGAGCATCACTCTCCAGTGGATTCCAGTTAGATGATGAACAACAAAATCAGTTGGTTTTCTAGAATGGGGAAATGTCTTAGTGCCATATAAATTTACACACAATATACATTCACGTGTTAATGCATCTCCATTTTTTTTTCTATCTTCCAACTGACTTGGTAAGATAAATTGGTCATACCTATATTATCAGTTAGCGTTCCATCAGAATAAAAGCAATTCTTTAACAAAGAAGAGAAAGTACTTTGAGCCGTCTTAACTAAGTCCATCATAGGTCCAAAATAAAATATTTTACTTTTCCCAACATGGCAAGTTGTAGGAAACACCATGGCTTTGGAAAACAATCTGCTGGGGTAAAGCAGGATGTTTGGTTCCCGTCAACAGTTTGTTTGGCTGATGTAGGAGGAATTCAAGGGCAGACATCGAGTGGAAGGGCTGCGTGCTGCCTCCCAGGGGAACGCAGGTGTGTGGAGCAGGGAATATAGCTCCACATTGTAATGCAAGCTCCTCTTGCTATTTGGGAATCTGTCTCTCTTTGCTTAACACAGACTCTGTTCTCACATCCAAGTCTGGGAGCTTCCTCTGGGATGCCAAAGGACAAGTCCTCCATGGGACACCTGGTTCCTATTGGAGGTAAACAGAGAAAGATTATTTATTTATTTATTTATTTATTTATTATTTATTTTTCAGTTGTGCAAGAGCATATGGGACCAAGGGCTGGCTGGCTGTTTGAACAGACCCCCTCATTCCTGTCCTTTGGCCCCCAGCTGCTTGATGAGATCCTTCAGATGATCATTGCTGGGACTTGGGAAGGGAGAAGCAGAAGTGACATCACTTGTTGTTAACTGGCCTGAAACCATCCCTGTATCTTCCAGCTAACCCTGCAGTCTTGATTCTCCTGCTGGTACCCTTCCTTACTTTTCCAACAATGTCATCTACTTTCCAGCCCTCTTTCTCAGTTCTACAACGGAAGTCATTTTTCCCACAATGTGTGGAGACCTCCAACATCAGACAAACTGTAACAAGCACTCTACCTCTATTATAACATTTATAATACCCACCCAGGCCCTAGAGAGAAGTATTATTGAACTTTTTTGCAGATGAGGACACCGAGACTCAGAAATAACAAGAGACCAGTGCATGGGGGCAGAGAGGAGAAATCAAGACGGGCCTGATGACTCCCAGTGCAGACTCTTGACACCCTGCTAACTGGCATAGAAGCTTCCAGCACCCTTCCTGCCTAGTGGGTAATTCCACCAATGCTGACTGAGCTCCTACTGCCTCATGCTGGCCTTGTGGGGACATCATGGGAGATGTGACACTGTCAAGTCCTTTAAGAGGCTGTTAGTCATCATTTCAAGCACTGATTTGGAGCAAGGGGCTTATAGCCAGCTGGAAGTTTGTTCATGGTCAGAAGACATGCTCCCACTCCTGACTTCGATCCAGAGCCATCCTTAGATGTGATGTTAATGCTGCTCACTAAACACCTACACACTCCTCTCCAGAGGCCTGGCGTGCTTCTAGTAGAGATGCCATCCTTTGGGTAAAGGTGCCTGTGGCAGCACTAAGTGCAGGGTCTTATGGTCTCTTATTGCCTGAGCCAACTTCACCCTTGTGCCCAGATATGCAAAGATTGTGTCTGAAGAGATGCACAGATGAGGGTCTGCAACTGGGCTTGAAAAAGTCACTCGTGAGCTCTGAGCGTGACTTGGGAGGGTGTGGGGGGGCATAGAAGGCCCCCCACTGAAAGGATTACCTCTGAGGAGCATACAATGGTAAGTGACTGCTTGATGGGTACGAGCTTCGGGGGATAATGTTTGGAGCTAGTTAGAACTGACGGTTGCACCACATTGTGGATGCACCAGATGCCAGTACAACCTGCACTTTCACGTGGCTCAATTTATATTATGTTTTCTTATATATGCTATATTATGTTTCATATTACATTTTGTCATTGAATCTCATCTCAGTAAAAAGATAATGAAAAGTTTAAGAAAATAGATTGCCCCTGCCAGGTGCTATAGTGTCCGCAAAGCTGTTGTTCAGAGTAGGACTAACCATTCTCCCTGCACCTCCCTGCAGCCCTTCGTCCCATGAGAACCCTTTCACCAGGACCTCTGCCTTGTCTGAAGCCGAGAGAAGGTAGCTTCCAGCCCTGCCTCTTTTGCTCTCACATGTTCTCTTCCCTGCAGGAAGAAGTGTGCCTTCCCAGATTGATGAGGTTGGGAAAAGGAAACAGATTATCTCACGTCTTTGTCTTAGGACATCTGTGGACCTAGTTAGCAGTTCTGAGTTTATGTTGTCGCCAGTTATAAGACATATATAAAGGGACCTGAGGCCTTTCCAGTGCCTCCCTGAGCCATCCCTTCCTCACCAGGCGCTCCCCAGGTCACTGCTCATCACCAGACCAAAGTGCACCTCTCCACCTGCATTCGCGGTCTTGTGTTCAGGAATGCATTCATTGGCTGGTTTCTCTGGGCAGGGCTTTTCTTTAGGAAATATCCCACCCACTTCTTTGTCTACCTTGAAATTCTTAGTGTTCCATGACCACCACCAAAAAAATGACATGGTGCTATTTTTATAGCAGTATACATATATATATACGTATATATATATATATATGTATATATATGTATATGTATATATGTGTATATATATATATGTGTATATATATATATATATATACACACACATATATATACATGTATTTATTGATTTCCTTTACATCAGTTTGCATTTTAAATTCAAGGTAAAGGGCCCTTCTCACCATCAGTCACCAGCTACTTTGGCCCTGTTTGTCTTTCTAGGCTGATGGATGCATGACTAAATGTTCAGAAGGACAAGTAAGCCCGTTCTTATGAAATCTGTCTTGTTCAGAAATCTGGAACTTCAAAGCAAAACAAAAAGACCTTTGCTTTTCCTTCCTCAGGTTGAGTTGTTTCCTCTTTGGAAGCTAATTTCTAACTGTAATCACAAGAGAAAGGAGGTTTGAGCAATTACGCTGTGAATCTGATCTGCCGGGGCAGCCACCTGGGATGTTTTTTTCCTCAGGATCTATAGTTTTGGCCAAAAGCATCTGGGAAACTTTCCCTTCTTCTAATTTATTTTGCCTATAGAGACCTTGTTAATCATGCCAAAAATGTTTCGCATTTGTATAGCCATTTTAGATTTTTTTCCAAACCCTTGTCCCATTAATCATCTCACTTGATCTTTACAAATCTCTAGAGAGGTGTGGAGAGAAGGGACTGGGATCACACATTACAGGTGAGGGAAGTGAGTCCCGGAGAAGTTAAACAACTTGCCCAAGGTCACACAGCTTTCCAGTCAGAGAGAACCGAGTCTAGAGGCCATATTTCCAATCCTCATCTAGTTTTTGACATAGGCTGGATCACAAACATGGATCATTGCCCTGCTGGTTTGCATCAGAAACCCAGCCACGAAAGTTCTAAGAAGTGAAATTCCACCTCTGGACGTACTTGGTTCTCTCTCCTCATTAATATTTGACTTGGGCACCACAGTTATCCTTCTGGAGTTACGTTTATCATGCTGGTGACTTGTTGTTCTCTTTGCCATCTGCCTGGTGCTTGTAGAAATCAGAGGATGGGGGAGTGATTTGGGCAAATAGTTCTTTGATCTGTTTTAAATGAAATCCTATTTACAAGATACACTTCACTTCTTTTGATGTGCAGCTCGCTAATTAGCTCACATCTGAGAGCAGGTTCCCTGGGAGAAAAAAAAAATTAATTAGCTCATTCCATCTCGAAAAGACACAATTCTTGAACTAATTATGGTATTTGAATGATTAATCTCCTTTAAATACACATGTGTTCAGGAGTTTTACAGTTAGGAAGAATGTATAATGAGAAAGAAGACAGAAAGCAAAGGGAAAAGGAACAAGGTAGCAATTTGAGGCAAAAATCTTGCCCTTGAGGAACAGGGAGAAAATTTGGAGATCCTTTATTATTCAGGTAGAATATCATTAATCTACAAAATGGTGGAGTATACAAAGTTTGTTCTGAACCACCCTCAAGATTCTAATTTTTTTTTCTTTACTAGCCTCTGGTGGCCAGTGTTTTCAAGATCATTCAAAACTCTATATGTGAAACTGCTGTTGAAAGGGAGAGAGAGCGAGAGAGCGAGAGAGAGAGAGTTATTTAATTTATGCTAAATTGTTAGTGACTGATATCATTTTCCACCAAGATTTACTCCTCCCACAGTTATTTATTCCTTAATAGGAAGCTGAAATTATATTCCAGCGAGTGATCCTCTATTTGTCGATTGTAGAAGATGGCATATATAGCCTTTTTTTAATTAATTGGCAGTGGCTACTTGACTCATGCCACAGCTTATATACAATAGATTTGTGAAAAATAATGCTGTGATATATGGTGATGTCTGCCATGGGCACAGAAATTGAGAGTTGCTATATATAAATCATGTATCTACAATCCCAGTTGTAGATGGGATAGTAGGGAAAGCTTGTCAGGGTTCATGAAATCACACTGTTCAGAGTATCACCTGTCCTGTTTAAAAGGTTGGCCACCACTATTGATATTTCCAGTGACTAAGTGTTTTTCTTTACTTCAACATGATCCTATAAATTCCTTGAGAATAGAAACTATTTCCTTTTGTATCTCAAGGGTGTGGCTCTTGGTGAGCCCTAAATAAATATTTGTTGGAAAACCATAAAGGAGGTAACATTGTAAGTGTGTAAAAAAATGAGTTACAAAATAAAAGTTTAAAGCTGAGCAAGGCTGAAGGAACCGTATAATATAACAGACCTATATTAGTCAGGGCTCTCCAGAGAAACACAATCAATGGGACAGATCTATCTATCTACCTACCTACCTACCTATCATCTATATGTATGTACGTATGTACGTACGTATGTATGTATGTATGTATGTATCTATCTATCTTCTATCCACCTATCTACCTATTTGTTTATTTATTTGTTTGTTTATTATGAGAAACTGGCTTATGCAATTGTGGAGGCTGAGAAGTCCCAAGATCTGCTCTCTGCAGGCTGGAGACCCAGGAAAGCCCATGAGGTCATTCAGTCCAAGCCCACAGGCCTGACAACCATGAGAGCTGATGGTGTAAGTCTCAGTCCAAGGGTAGGAAAAGACGATGTCTCAGCTTAGCAGTCAGGCAGAAGATGGATGGATTCTCCTTTCCTCCACCTTTTGCTCTATTTAGGCCCTCAATGGATTGGATGGATTGGATGGATTGGATGATGCCCACATAACATTGGGAGGGCAATCTGCTTTACTGAAGCCACTGATTTAAATGCTAATTTCATCTGGAAACACTCTCACAGACACACCCAGAAATCATGTTTAGCCAAATATCTAGACACTCTGTGATCCAGTCAATTTGACATATAAAATTAACCATCACAAGCCCCCTTGGATGAGCTGGTAACTGAAATTAAGCACAGATTTTAGCTCTAATCATCCTGGCAGCCAACATGAAATGAGCAGCATGTTTGGTTATAGAGTTCTCATTTTATAATTTAAAAACCTATACAAGTCCATCTGGAGAACAACATTTTTCCTGTCACTGAGTCCTAGGAGAAATGTCTCATGTGGTTTATCCTTATTGGAGACCACTGAGTAATATAATGGCCAATATTTTAGAAAAGGATTCTGCAAAGAATTCAGCAGTGTTTTTTAAATGAAGTTTTCGTATCACTTCTCTTAGATGCAGAGGAGAAGGCATTAGGTTGTGACCCAATGAAGATATTTCTGGAATCATGTGAAACAAAGTAGTATGGCAGGAGGGTTGCCATAGGAACTCTCACCCCTTAACCCCGATCCCTAGATGGGCTCTAGCCTTCTCTCTGTGAGACTTTTCCTACGCCTTGCTCCTTGTTGAGGGCTCTGCTGTGCCCTACGCCAACCCTGGGATGGTGCTGCATGGCTCACTATCAAGTGGAGGCTGAGGCCGCCCTCACGCATGGAACAACTTTCTCCATCTCACCCCCAACAAATAAGTCCAGGCACAATGCAGCACAGAGGACAGCGATGGGTGTGGCCCTGCCTCCGACTCACTTGTTCATGTGCCCTTGGGTGAGTCATTTGCTTTCTCTGGGTTTCACTTCCTTACTTGCAAGATATAGAGAGTTGGATTACCAGAAGTGAGCGCACTTTTTCTATAAAGGTCCAGATAATAAATATTTCAGGCTTTACAGCCCATACATTTGAATTTGCCACAACTCAAATCTACCATTATGGTGTGAAAATACTCAGACGATATGTAAAGAAATGGGTGTAGCTGTGTTCCAATGCAACTTTGTTTATAAAAACAGTCGGCTGGGATTTAGCCCATGGGCCATAGTTTGCTGACTATATTGGATTAGACATTGGGAAGACAGAGCCGTGAAATAGAAATAGCATGCAAGTCACAAACGTGAGTCATATATGTGGTTTTAAATTTTCCAAGAGCGGTATTTTTCAAAAGTTCTTTTAAAAAAAAGTAAAATGAATCTTAATAGTATTTTTTTTAACTCAAAATATCCCAGACACTATAATTTTAGCATATAATCAATATAGAAACTTATCCATGAGATAGTATCCCTTCCTTTTTATATATATTAGTCTGTATTTTACATATCAGCACTTCTCAGTTGGACTTACCACATTTTGAGGGCTCAGTAGCCACATGCGTCTACAGATAGACACAGATATTGTAGTAGATGGTGCAGCTTTGAGAGGTTCTTTCTACTCCACACCTATTCCCCACATTCTGCCCCCTGCTCCAAATCACAAAGCAATACGCTGTTGTTCTGTTTGCTTATCCCTGACAATCTAACATACAAGTCTGCAAAAAATGTAATAATGAATGTCAGTAGGTCACTGCAGCTTCTGGGTGACTTGACTACAATCTCCACTGCAATTAGTAAATAGCTCAACATGTCTTCATGCAGAGTTTCAAGAAAAGCCTCCTCCACCTACCCCAAGCCCTCTCCTAATGGGGGAGAAGTGCAAATATTTACTCCTGGTGGCTGTTGGCGGTTGGGGGTGAGCTAGAGGCTTTGCTTGAAAAAGGCACCACAAATAAATATCCACAATACAATCTGTTTGAACGTTTAATCTGTATTTCTTGCCAAGTAATATGTTAAACACCCCCCACATACACACACACACACCGACTGCCAATCCACACACTTCCCACCACAAATTTGTGAACAAATCTTGGAGTTTGTGCTCCAAGAAGATACACCATGTATACCACGGTCTCTCAGAAATATAGGTTTATGTACCAATGTGTTAAACTAGAAGTTTTAACTGATGCCCCAAGACAAAATAGATATCAAACACCAAAAGTCAGTTGTGGCGGACCAGGCTGCAGAATTTCCTCTGAGAATTGGTTAGGGGGCACTTCAATCATGTACGCACAGTGAGGACATAAAAAGATTGCAAGAGAGGATCTATGTCTAGTGTGGCTTTGGAGAGATCTGTCCTGTGAGTCTTGCCCTCCTCTTCCATTCACTTCCCTCTAACCTGGTGACAGGACCTGTAAAGGTAGCCAAGGGGTTTCACGCACACAGGTGAGAGAAGGACTGACTAGAGCCATAGGCAAACTGAAGAGAGGTGACTGCGCTGGGATTGGCTGGAACTCCCAGAATTTTCCAGAACCAGGCTATCCCTGTCAACCAAATATGGCCACATGTGAGAAGGAATAGGTGGGCAGAGAGGGAGGATGGGGAAAGAAAGCTGTTGGTCCCCTTCCCACAACCATACCTGGTTGAGAGTGGGTGACGAATAGAAGCAAAGGTGGGGGCCTTACCTTTTGACCTGGTTAGGACTGAGTGAGACTGCACTGTAAGAGTTAAAGTGATCAGGGCACTTGGTATTGTCTAAGAGCGACGAGAAAAGCTCTCCTCCCTCTGTGAAAGAGAGAACGTAGAACAAAACACGGCAGTGGAATGCACTGATTTAAGACTCTTGGCCTTAGTATGATGCATACTCTTGGATGAAATATCTGTGTTAAATGAGGGATAGGTAATGGATGGGGTAGCTTCCTGCCTGTTGGATTAACTCCAAAGATAGGATTTTCTGGCCCCATTTACCATGCTGGTCAACACTGATATTTGGTGGAGGTGGTGGTCTTTCTGCTTCCTCAAATTCTTCTCATTTACTTATAACAATATTGGTGCCTATAATGTGTAGATAGCACACAATATTAGAAAAAAACAGAAAAATCCAGTCTAGAGTTAGGGGTATTCAAAGCCATAGCACATAATCATTTACTGAGAAATCACCATGTGCTATGCACTGCAGTTTTCTTACAACAAAACTCAAGGTGAGTATTATATCCTTTTCTAGAAGAGGAGAGTGAGGCTCAGAGAGATTAAGCAACTTCTTCAAGTCCCACACTAAGTAAGTAGCAACAATGGGATTTGAATTCTGTCTTGTTCACCTTAACCACTACTCCCTATGGATCCTTTTTCCCAACCAACGTGGCCTCAGGCCTTTCATTGGACTTTTCTTTTCTGCCTTCCTTCTCTTCTTCCTTAATCCTTCTCTCTCTCCCAGATGATGGGATTCCATGCTCCGCTGCACACAAGTCCCTCTTTTTTCCCTGAACCTGGGATGATTGAAACAAACAGGCTCTCAACAATTTTAAGCCAATGAACTCTTTGGCTCCAGAGAGTGCACCAGAAATCTTAGCCAAGTCCAACAAAATGCTGGCCGTGCAAGAGTATAAAGAAGGAGAGAAGCAGGTTCTTACTACTTAGTGCAATTAGGGTTCTGTGAATATGGACCTATGTTGAAGATGAAGAGGGACCCATCTGAGGGCTCCAAGCAAATATCATGGGCGGCGCTTGTAGGATAATAACAAAATGCCACTATCATTAGTCTGTCCACCTCTCCTGGCTTTCCTGGGAAGGCATCTGTCTGGTATCCACCACAGTAAAGCAGTTTGTCATTGGGAAATGGGTCAGCAATTTGGGCCTGGGCTCCTGCTTCCTTCTTTCAGGACAATGCTGGAGCACTCTTATTTGGAGCTACAGGAGAACCCTGGCAGCAATTGCTAGAGGCCATCAAAGTAGCTGAGCTCCCTTAACTTTGCGTAAGAGGGCACTATCTTACTTGTTCTTTTCTTCCTCTGCTGAGTGATTTGTCTTAGGCTTCCATCACGAAACTGTAAAGACTAGTATTCAGACAGCCACTGTAATCAACAATTCAGCAGGCCTCATGCTAAAGTAGCACTGGATTCAAATGACATTTTTTGATGAGTAGCATCAGATTTCAGATTTACATGAGAGTCTTCCCAGAGTGAGCTTTCTGACCTGGGAAGAAGCCAGAGGAGCATTTTTTTTCTCCCCGCCTGGATCTTTTTGTGAACTCTGCCCTTGGATGTACATTTGAAAGAAGATGATAGAAATTCCTCTTTGCAAGGAGCTGATCTGATCCCTGACTAAAATATGTTCAACTCTGAAATTAGTAGGGATCAGTGAAAAGGAACGAATGATGGCGTGATTCCAGATGCCAGAGCTTTTTGACCGGGAAGGGGCAAGACCCAGAGCAGGAAGAAATGACAATAGATCATTGCTGAAGCAGAACCAGGCAAGAGGGAGTCAAAGAGATTTATCTACAAGGTCTTTCATTGAGCCATTGATTTCTAAAACTGTTTATTTAGCACCTAGTAGGTTTGGCATTGCTTTGAATACCAAGATCAATGAAAACAACAACAGAAAACACTTTGAGCATGCCTTATGCCTTTAGTCAGTTTGGGCTGCCATAATGAAATACTATAGACTAAGTGGCTTAAACAACATTTGTTTCTCACTGTTTTGGAAGCTGGCAGTCTAAGGTCATGGTTAAGTTCTTGGTGAGAGCTCTCTTTCTGGTTATGTCCTCACAAGGTGTTTCCTTGGTGAATGTCTCTTCCTCTTTTTTTTTTAAGTTTATTTTTATTTATTTTGAGAGCGAGCATGCAAGCAGGGAAGGGGGAGACAGAGAGGGAGAGAGGATCCTATTCTCCCTGTGCTGACAGCACAGAGCCTGATAAGGAGCTCGATCTCATGAACCCTGAGATCATGACCTGAGCCGAGATCAAGAATCAGATGCTTAACCAACTGAGCCAGAGGCACCCTTCTTTCCTCCTCTTTAGGAGTGATCTCATATGTCTTCTTCTATTTATTAATCCCATCATGGGGGCTTCATCTGTCTTCATGACTAAGCCTAATTACCTTCTAAAGGTCCCATCTCCAAATACCGCTGCACTGGGTATTAGGGTTTCAACATATGATTTTTGAAGGGGACACAAACATTCAGATCATAACATTATAACTATGGACTGAGCTCTGGATAGCTGCTTTCAATATATTGTTATATAATCCACCTAAAAATCCTATGATGTAGATACTACTAATATCCTCATTTTATAGGTGAAAATGATGATGAAAGCCAGAAAGGTTAAGTAATATAATTTAGGTCACACAACTGGGTAGTATCAACCCAAGACAGGAACTCTGTCCGTGCTCTTTAGCACTGTGAAATTTTGTCCTAAAGGACAGACGAACGGAATGAAAATATAAATCAAGGCAGAAACTACAAATAGGACTTTTGCTTCCAGTAACATTTTGGACAATGTACTCAGAAGGACCCCTGTCTCCATATTCAATTGCCTCATAGCATGCCACTCCAAGATTTAGCAGCTTCAGACAGCAATGATTTATCATTTGCCAGAGGTCTATGGGTCAGCTCTGCACTGAGCTGGGCGGTCCCGCTCCACACGGTATCATCTGCGGTCACTCACGTCGCTCCATTTAGCTAGAGGCTCTCCCGGGTCTGAAATTTCTATCATGGCCTCTTTCTCTCACCATGTGGCCTCTACAGCAGGTTAGCCTGAACCTCTTAGAATGGAACTGTTTCTTAGCTCAATTTCTCCCTTGGCCAAGCCAGCTTCTCCCTCCCCTTTCTGCATATGTTTGTCCCGAGAGCGCTTCCTCATAAGTATTTTCTAGGGTGACTTCCGTCTCAGGTCTGCTTCCTGTGGAACACAGCCTGTGACGGCCTCCTTATTTGGGTCCTCATTTTCAAGAGACTGTTGTTACTGCATCACCACTAAGAATACGGTTGCAGTAGGGTTTTGGTAGATAGCCTTTATTTGGTTAAGGAAATTCTTTCTATCTCTCCCAAGCTGAAAGTTTTTTTTGTTTTTTTTTTGTTTTGTTTTTGGTTTTGGTTTTTTTTTTATTGTTATGAATGGGGTCAGTTTTCTCCCCCTGAAAGGCAACAGTTCTTTGATGAGGATCTGCTGGAGGTGAACTCCCTCAGTTTACCTGAAAATTTTTTTTTGATTTTGCCCTCAGTGCCAATGAAGACCTCAGCCAAACTCACAGTGAGCTCTGGAAGCAGGGTGGTGCCTTAGAACCGATTGGGACAAAGAGGCTGGGCCTTTGTACTCTGGTGTCAGTAACTGGAGGAGGGTGGGTCCTGAGGGGAAGTGTACCCTGAGTGAGACAGCTTTCTTCAGCCAAGGTGATCCCCAGAAAAGACATACAACTGAGGACCCCCTTCAGCAGCACCCTGCAGCTGGGAGAATGAGTCTTATTCTAAAAGGCAGATCCCCCACACAGGCCTATTAACACAATTTCTATTTCATATTGTTTGGAAGTCTAACCAATATAGTAAGAACAACACACACAAAAAAGTTTAAAAGACTAGAAAGAAAAAATGCCATTATTCACAGATGAAATGATTACCTGAAAAGCTTAAATTAATGTACAGAAAGATTATAAGAATCAATCAACAAGTGATTAGGAAAGTGGCTGATGGGGCGCCTGGGTGGCTCAGGCAGTTGAGTGTCTGACTCTTGATTTCAGCTCAGGTCATGATCCCAGGATCGTGGGATCAAGTCCCCCATCAGGCTCCACACTGAGCATGGAAACTGCTTAAGATTCTCTCTCTCTCTCTCTCTCTCTCTCTCTCTCTTTCTCTCTCAAAAACAAAAAAAGAAAAGAAAAGAAAGAAAGAAAGTGGCTGGACATGAGATTAAAATGTAAAAATCAACCACATTCCTAAACACCGGCCAAATCACATAGAGTTCTTATATCAGGCAGTAGGTTCATGGACATTTGTTTTATTCCTTGCAAGTTATACATCTATTACAAGCACTCTTTTATATGCATCAAACATTTTGACATTAAACAAAAAATCTTTTTAAATAAAGAAAATCTTACATCATGACAGATGTGGGATAAGTGCTATAGTAGAATGGAATAGAAAAAACTTCATGGAGAAGGTGCATGAGAACCTGGCCTTGAATGACAAAGGGGGTTTGAAGAACACTGAAACTGATCTGAGAGGCAAGTGACCCCAAGTGGGAGGCTGGAGTCCCTCCCACCCCCTAGCCTAGGGACAAGGCAGGACTTAAAACTCTCTTACGGCAAAAGTGCAGCCTTTCTCCACCTGAGGAGAGGAGCCCACACTTGCTTCTGCCTGTGAGGGCTGAGGGACCTCTGTGAAGCATTGGCTAGAGGGGCAAAGGAGGATAATGGAGAGGCTGCCCACGATGACTATATTAATACACTAGATCTGGGACCAGGCTCCAGTACCAGGAAAAGTTCTAAACTTCTGGGATTTGACCAGGACAAACAACTTCTAATTGTTTCATAAAGCATGACCATATGTCTGATTCTTTGAGAATATTGTGGATGTTGCACAGATAAAAATTTAGTGAGCGGACATCTGTTGTTCTGACTGTTGATACCAATGCACTTTCCTACAAGACACTGCACTTGAATTTGGCTTAGGGGAATATCCCTTCCTGATTTTTAGCCTCTATAACTTGAAAGCATTTTTCTTCCCACTCACTCTGTGGATGGGTAGCTGCTGACCTAGGTCTGGACAATGAATTTTAATTTCTTTTCAGTGGGGCGTAGTGATGGATCAGAACAAAAAGACGCAATCCCAGGTTTTTACTAGAGCTATAAGGAGAAAGAATCATTTCTCCTACTGGGGTTGCTGACGGCATAGGTCAAAGTCTTGGGCTGATGGTGAACATCTTGCTATCATGAAGGGATAGACTGCCCAAGAATAGAGCAAAAGCAAAATCAATAAATGGAGAGGGACGGTTCCCTGAATATGGGTTTTCCGCTCTTCACACAAAAAGGAATTTGACTAATGCACCTGCGGTGGTTTAAGGAAAATCCTTCAGTGTTGGATTGGGACAGGCAGTGCGTTGTGGTGGAATAAGTCAGAGAGACATGCCTCAGGTTTTCCTCTACTACAAACTCACTGTCGGACCCTAAAACATTAACACCCTGAGCCTAAATTTTCTCATGTGTAAAATGGAGATTAATAATAGTGCAGATCTCCTAAATTATCAAGAGTAAATGTGATAACACAGTGCTTGATCCACAGAAAGTGCTCAGTAAATACCATCTATTATTCCCTCTATTGGCATTCTTACATACCTCCCCTTCTACACTCGGTCGCTGTGCCATTTGTCCCACTTCCCTCCCTCCATATGAAATTATTTATTTCTACTGGAGGAGAGGGAGAGATTGAGATTATTGATCTAGGCTCCAGGACAAATAAAAGCAACTGAAGCCTGAAACAAGACAAGAAAAAGTAGCTTCTTAACAAGGAAGGTGTTAGCAATGACTGCTTAACAGATGCCAGCCCTCTGGGCTTTCTTGGACACTATCTGCCAAGCTTCACTTCAGCCTAATCTGATTGTTTTGATCCCAGAGAAGTTGTCTGGAAATTGGGGAGAGTTATCAAAAGATGACTCATGGCCCTTGTAGTTCTGTAGACAACTAATGCTTGTCACATCAGATGTGTCCAGGTACACTCTGGGCTGCCTAAATCCTATTTCATGAGGAAGCCGGAGCTTTGGGACAGCAGGGTCATGTAGGTGCCCCTATTTTCCAAAAGGAGGTAAGAATTTTAGAATCCAAAAAACACAGGGCAGCGGTCCAGGAAATTCTCTGTTTACAAATCAGCACCCAAAGTAGGAAACTTACTCAAGGTCCCTTACTTAGTTTAAATTACAGACATCTTCTTAGTATTCTGCTAGAATCAGGAGGAAATTTCAGCCCAGGATGGAAAATAGACTTCAGCTAAATACCAACTCCAATCAATTGCTGGTATTTGGAACACACTGTATTGAGAAAGATCCCTAGTCTGCCTTTAGAAGAAAATAGTGCTGGGGCATCTGGGTGGCTCAGTCAGTTAAGCATCCAACTTCGGTTCAGGTCACAATCTCACGGTTCATGAGTTCAAGCCCCACATTGGGCTCTGTGCTGACAGCTCAGAACCTGGAGCCTGCTTTGGATTCTGTGTCTCCCTCTCTCTCTGCCCCTCCCTCACTCATGCTCTGTCTCTGTCTGTCTCTCAAAAATAAAATAAACATTAAAAAAAACTTTTTTTAATTAAAGAGAAGAAGAAGAAGAAGGAGTAGGAGGAGGGGGAGGAGGAGGAGGAGAAAAGAAGAAGAAAAAGAAGAAGAAGAAGAAGAAGAAGAAGGAGAAGGGGAAGAAGAAGAAAGAGAAGGGGAAGGGGAAGAAGAAGGAGAAGGGGAAGAAGAAGAAGGAGGAGAAGGGGAAGAAGGAGAAGGAGAAGGAGAAGGGGAAGAAGGAGAAGGAGAAGGAGAAGGGGAAGAAGGAGAAGAAGAAGGAAGAGGAGGAGGAGGAGGAGGAGGAGGAGAAGGAGAAGCTGAAGAAGAAGAAAATAGTGCCATGATTAGCTAGCAGTGTCTGCCCTGGAAAACAGTCAGGTGTGGGGAGACTGTCTTCTACAAATTTGTTGATCTGGAATTCTGGGTCAACAGGTGGTTATAGTAGGGATGGGGGTGGGAAGGCCCATCACATTGCTTGTAGTATTCTCTGTCCTTCTTCCTAGACAGGCTCTATATTTCTATTTATCCCATTGTGTATTCTATTTTACGTAGGTAGAACTGCAGTGAATCATCCCTCCAGGCTACTCCCCAACCTACCTGAGATACGAAAAATTGCAACATCAGGTCCTGGGCCAGCCAGATAACAGCTTTTTGTTTTTTCCTTGTCTTACCAGGAAATGATCCCCTGGTCAGACACCTCCTGCGTGCACACAATCAGCCTGCTGCATAAGGTGTATTGTCGCCCTTCTTTGAGTTCTGCCAGGTAAAATTATCATAGACGCTGGGTCATAGGAGAGGGGTCTGGGATCGGCTGGTGAGATCTGATTCTGTAGATGAGGAAACTGAGACCCAAAGGAAGGAAATGGTTTGTTTGAAGTTGCAGGGGGAAATGCAGGCTGCAAGTCCTGCCACATTAATTTGCTTTATTATTTCTCCAATTTTATCTGCCCAGTTATGGTAATCAAACTTCCCACATGGGCATCTTTTGAAAAACAGCAAATAAATGAATGGCCACATGGCATACGGCGAACTTCACAGTGAAGAGGCAACATTGTGATAGTAAAAATAGGATAAAGTAGCCAGAGAGGGAAAGATTAAGACCTGAGTTCCCTGGATGGGGAAAAACACATAATTTGGAACAATACTGAGCTGTGAGCCCAGCAAACCCCCTCGGGTGTAAACAACTCCCCCTCTTAAGAATGTGAGAGATCCCAGCTACTCCCACTCAGGTTCCCAGCAGGAATTTGACAATCAAGATACCTAACTAAAAAAAGTAAACCATGAAACTTATGTTATACAAGGGAAAGTATGACCAGTCTGACCCCTCACACAATGGAGTGGAGCCAATCAGGAATGGGCAACCCAGAGCCTAGAACTCTCCAGCCAATAAGGGTACAACCTGAGAAGGAACAAGAAGGAAGGGATGGGGGCAGGCTACCAGAACCTTATAAAACAAAGACTCTTGCCTGTAGTTGACGGGCATTCACTTTCGAATGCCCTCTCACACTGTAAAGAGAGCTTTCATACTACTCTTCTTTTTGATCTTATACTCTAATAAACTTTTGCCTGCTGCCCAATTTGTGTTGCCGGGAGACAACAAACCCTGGGTATGGAGGTAAAAAATTCTGCAACAACACAATAATGACTAGCTCATGTCTCAAAGGCAAATAACAGAAAGCGCCAGAAGACTTGAAATAGGGGTGATAAGGAGTCCTATATCCTAAGTCACACTAGAAGTCATATTAGGAATCTTTTTATAAGGCCTAGAATGTAATATATTCCTTTATGTGTAATATCTGCTAAAGACAATATGTATGTTGGTAATTGTGTGTTTTGGTAGTTTTGAAAGTTTTGATGGTTTTGCATTTGAACAAAAATGTATTGAGCACTATTCAAGGCAAGGTATGTTGCTGAGTGTTGGTAAGATAGGGTTAAAAAATTTACCTGAGTAAATTGAAGATCTGACTGGCTTTATTAAGTGATTTATGAATCAATCAACAATACCCTGTCTAGCAAGTAGAGGGGGGCTCCAAGGAGTTGTATAAAACGAAAGGTTATTTATAGGAAGGAGAGTGGAACAACATTTTTGCAAAAGAAAAGAAAGGATTGTTTCAGGCAAGGTCACCTTCCCTTAGGGGGAAGGGCAGGGGGTTATTAGGTGAATTACCTTATCTTTCTCTGGAGGATGGAGAGAGCCCTGAGGCAGATTACTTCACTGGCACTGACCACAAAATTCCAGAATGATTGGCTCAAAACTACTCCTGGAGAGGTTGAAACGGCAATTAAGTTTGGGTTTGCAGTTCAGAGGGCATGTGACTCCACCTTGGGCCTTGTATCTTTCTTTTTAATAATAGAGTTGAACAAAGCACAGTTCCAGCTTTACAGAGTTCACAGCCTGGCTGGGGAGACAAACAGTGCAATGTAAAGGAAATTGTAAATGTAAGGCACAATAATGGCACAGAGGAGGGAGAAATTAACTTTGGAAGGCAGCAGGAAATTCTTTACAGAAACAACCTCTGGGCTCGGCTGTAAAGGATAAAGAGCTCTTGTGCACTGATCCTTTTTTTCAGTATCATTATGAATTGTGGTTTTTATGCATTCATACTCATCATTCTATTGATGTATATAAATTGTCCTCCTTTGGCCAAATTGTCCTCCTTTAGCCAACGGGAATTTCCTCTTATCAAGTCTTTCTCTCTTTAACTGGACCTCAATACCCTTTGATAGTTTCTTTGCTTCCAATAACACACCCCCAACTTAACTTTTCTATTTTCTGTCATTTCTACAAGGATCTCTGCTTCCTTTTTAGTGGGAAGATACTTAGAGACCATAATCTGGGTCGTGGGCTTACTCATTGTTTCTGGCTTGCCATTGCTTGTAGGTCTTTTCAGAGTGAACAGTTAGGAAAGGAGTATTTGAAAAAGAATCATGAGTTCATGCTGATATTTGCAATTCAATTTGAGGACATTATGCTAAGTGAGATAAATCAGAAAGGGAAACACAATACTTTATGTTACTTATACTTCATGCCTCTTTACTTTATTCCACTAATACGTGGAATCTAAAAAAGGTGAACTTGTAAAAACAGAGTAGAGTGGCAGTAACCAGGGGCTAGGGGTGTTGGGGAGGTGTTTAAAGATACGAACTTGCAACTAGTAGATAAACAAGTTGTGAATATCTAATGTACAACCTAGTGATTACAGTCAACGATACTGTATTTATAAACTTCAAAGTTGTTAAGAGACTAGGTCTTTATTGTTCTCAATACAAAAAAAAACCCCACAAAACCAGATAATTATGTGATATGATAAAGGTGCTAGCTAACACTACTGTAGTAATCATATTGCAATATACAAATGTATCCAACCAACACATTATACACCTCAAACAAATATAATTTATAGGTTAATTATATTTCAATTTAAAATATCAACCTTTTTATTAACTTCTAGAATAATACTTATTTTATTTTGCTGAAAATTTTTGTCTTAACATTAACATGATAGCTTATTTGTTTTATTCTATAATATATACAAAGTATTTCCAAAAATAAGACCAATGTTGCTATAATTTATGCTATACTTATATGAATTATATTCATATTACATATATAAACACATTATGTTATATTTATAAAATAGTATTACCATGTTTGTATCATAATAATATATTACTATATTTGCAACATACAAAATTGTCATTTTAATACATCCAATATGGTCAAATATAGGCAATTTCATAGAGTTCGACCTAACACTAACATTAAGAGTGCAGGAGCACCTGGGTGGCTCGATCAGTTAAGCGTCCAACTCTTGATTTTGGCTCAAGTCATTATCTCATGGTTCATGGGTTCAAGCCCTGCATTGGACTCTGTGCTGACAGCGTGGAGACTGCTTGGGATTCTCTCTCTCTCTCTCTCTCTCTCTCTCTTTCTCCCCCCCCTTCCCTGATCACACGTGCTCCCTCTCTAAATAAATAAATAAATAAATAAAAAGAGTACTGAATGAAGTCTAAGATTCATTTGCAACTTTTTTTCTGGTTCTTAAAATGTTTCACAAGAATGTAAAGTCAAAATGCTTTTTATGAAAGTTATTTGAAATAACTATTTTCTGGGCACCTGGGTGGCTTAGTCGGTTGAACATCTGACTTTGGCTCAGGTCGTGATCTTGCAGTTTGTGAGTTCGAGCCCCGTGTCAGGCTCACGTGCTGACAGCTCAGAGCCTGGAGCCTGCTTCAGATTCTGTGTCCCCCTCTCCCTCTGCCCCACCTCTGCTTGTGCTCTGTCTCTCTCTGTCTTTCTTTTTTTTTTTTTTTTTTAAATTTTTTTTTTTTCAACGTTTATTTATTTTTGGGACAGAGAGAGACAGAGCATGAACGGGGGAGGGGCAGAGAGAGAGGGAGACACAGAATCGGAAACAGGCTCCAGGCTCTGAGCCATCAGCCCAGAGCCTGACGCGGGGCTCGAACTCACGGACTGCGAGATCACGACCTGGCTGAAGTCGGACGCTTAACCGACTGCGCCACCCAGGCGCCCCTCTCTCTGTCTTTCAAAAATGAATAAACATAAAAAAAAAATTGAAATAACTATTTTCTTTTTGTGGTTAATATTACCAATGTGATAAACAATTGTTTTTTTTTTCTTTATTTCAATTTGGTTTCAATTTTCGGAAATCTCTTATTTTCTTTTGGTTTCGCTTAATGTTATTTTTTGAATGTGTAAACATTTACATGATTCCCAAAGTCAAGATCTGTAAGGGGACATATTTAGAGATGTTTTGCTGCCAACCTATGTCCTCCATTGTGCATTTCCTCCCCTTTTATTTTTATTTAGTTTTTGGTTTATCTTTCCAGGGGTTTCTCTTTGCAAATATAAGAATATAGTATATACATATGTGGGTGTGTATATAAATAAGTTGTTTCCCCTCTCTTGTACAAAAATTATGTATACTGTTCTGCATCTTGCTTTTTTTCTTGTGAGAATGTCAGATTAGCATTTTGAACAGATCACTCCATCTCCCGGAGGAAGAAAAGATTGGAAACGGATATTCCTGCTGGAATTAGGAAGGCAAATTATAAGCAAGCAATGCTGGTGGTGGCTAGGACTCGGATCGTGGCAGTGGAGGAGACAAATGGACAGATTTGAGATAACATTTGGAGGCTGAAGGGACAGGACTTGGAGAGTGTTTGGATGTAAGGGGTGCCCACAGCTTTGTGCAGAAAATCTAAGCCATACCCCTGGTCACATTTACATTTCCAGTGGGATGAAATTTTCTATGGAATTGAAGACTAGACAGACCGGAGCTATACTATTTTCTTAAAAAAAAAAAAAAAAAATTTCAGGGGGCGTCTGGGTGGCTCAGTCAGTTAAGCATCCAACTTCGACTCAGGTCATGATCTCACAGTTCTTGGGTTCAGGCCTGCGTTGGGCTCTGGGCTGACAGCTCAGAGCCTGGAGCCTGCTTCAGATTCTGTCTCACTCCCTCTCTGTCCCTCTCCAACTTGCACTCTGTCTCTCTCTGTTTCTCAAGAATAAATAAACATTAAAAAAAAATTTTTTTAATTATTTCAGAAAATTTCAAAGGTAGATAAACTAGAAGAAAATAATGAACACCCAACATACTCATCACAGAGATTCAACAATGATCAACCTATAGTTCATCTAATTTTATCTATATTCTCATCTATTCTCATCCATCACCATCCTCTACACCCCAAGAATATTTTGAAGCAAATTCTGAGTCTCCTAACATTTTTCTGTCTGTTCAGTATTTTCTAGCACCTTGGGGAGACATTGTTATCCAAATCTCACTGTCCCTTTCCCTGATCCCTGCCATTCTGCTGACTCATTAAAGTTCGTTCCTTAATTTTAATCCTTTGATCCCTTTAAAAATTCAACACATTTGTGTTTCACAGAGATACCCAGTGCATAGTTTCACTTAAAAATAGAATTTGTTCACCTGCGGGTAGTGGTGGACAAAAAGGTTAGGTGTAATGGTGATTTATTCATCCTCAAACACTCCTGGGAGCCTGATTTCTCCATGAAAACACTGCAGTGTGGTTGGCACTAGAAAGTCCTAGGCAAGTGCCCTTTGTGTTAACAGGGCAGAGTATGTAACTCATTTCTCTTAGAGAAGCTCCCTGATGATGCCAACCAGTCAGCCTCTCTGCCTTGATATCTACCAGAGTCGTGACTCTGAGATAACTTTCTATTCACGTCCTCTAACACTTGGGCTGTGTTGTGTTACAGCCTACATATTTGCTTAAGTGGAAGGCCTTTCATCCCACTTGGAGACTTTGCTGTCATTACTTGCAGCCTGAAACTGTCCTGACTTATCTCAATGTCTTCTGCACAGTATCTGCTATATTACATAAGCCTGGCTTGCAGCAGTTACTATGAAAAGTTCCGTTATTGGCAATGTTCTCAAGTTCCCTTAGACTACTATTTTCCCATCTCTAAAATAAATTCTTTTTACTACCTACTTCATGGCCTAGATGTGATGGTTAAAATAAACATGGTACCAGGGCACCTGGGTGGCTCAGTCAGTTGAGCATCTGACTTGGGCTCAGGTCTCGATCTCACAGTTGGTGGCTTCAAGCCCCACATCAGGCTCTGTGCTGACAGCTCAAGGTCTGGAGCCTGCTTCAGATTCTGCGTCTCCCTCTCTCTCTGCCCCTACCCCACCCATGCTCTGTCTCTCTTAAAAGTAAATAAATAACCATAAAAAAAATAAATAAAAACAAATGTGGTACCGAAAGACACTTTGCACCATACCTCAGATATATTGTGGTTATTGCATTTAACTTATTTATCTCATGAGTACAGGTTCAGTCTTCCACATTGATCCCATAGTCTGAGGGAACCTTCTGTTCTGTCTAATTGGATTATTATTATCACTGGGAGTAGAACTGTCTGACCAAGAAAAAAGCCTTAATCACTTTGATTCTCAAATTTTCATAGGTAAAATGGGATTTTAACATGTTCTATAAAATGTTGAGTGGTAGATGTAAAAGTGGCCAAAACTCTGCCTGACACATAGTAAGTGTTCAAAAAAGACTTGGGTGATTTGAAGAGCTTGGACCTGGTCCCTGGTTGGCATGCGGGATACCTCTCTGATAAGGTCCTATTCCTCAAGGTGGAAAGACCCAGGCAGGCCGAGAGAAACAGCAGATGCAGTCCCTGCCAATCTAACAAGTCTGATGGGACAGAGCAATGAGCAGTAATCGTTCTCCTTGGGAACTATTTGGGCCCCAAAGCAGGCTCATCTCTAAACACAAAGTTATTTGTGCTAACCTGAATAGTTTAATAAATCCCACAAATTCCCAGAGTTGTACAGACATCTTAAAATGAACTTATTCCATTATTTATCAATGGTCTCCATATTATCAACAAAACCAGCTAATCACTTACCTTGTCCTGACGCTAGGAAATCAATCCAACTTAGGTAGATTATGAATATAGTTCTGGAACTCAGTAGCCTTTGTGCTACTAAACTCAGTTGAACAGGCCTCCAGGGATGAGGGGGTTGGAAGGAGATAGCACCGTAGTGGAAAAAGTGGTTTTAATTTTAACTTTTATTCTGTATTAACCATTTTCCCACACTGCTTTGTAAATCATAGTGAGGAAAGAGAACAAAGCAATAAAAACAAAATATATTCAAATAAAACCCCACAGTATAGCATAGTAATAGGTGGTGGTCCCCTTGGAGGCTTATTTTTTTTTTAATGCCTCATTTGCTTCTGAATTTGAAATTTCAGAAAGCATAATAAAACCTCAGTTTGACTTGTTTAAAAAGCAGTTTAAATTGCTTTTGAATCATCACAAATAGGGCACCCCACCCTCCCTGCACCCAAGCAATCCTTTTGCTCAAAGACACATCCTTGATGACCTCATCCACTTTTTAGTAATGAACAAGAAGGATATTAACCTCTTACTTCTAAGGTTTGCTTAGGGCTAGTGTATGGATCCATCTCTGTCTATCTGTGGAGTGGCAGCACATGCACAGTGAATTCTGGGAATTCTGGGAATTCAACTGCCTGCATTTGGCCAAAGAGGAGAGAGGAAGACAGGATTTGGAAAATGTGGGCAAGTTCAACCAAACACCATACCACTTGCTGCTGAGCAACTGTTTGTTGTTTTCAGGAGATACTCTACTTGCCAAAGGGCTTCTCCAAGGCCAAGGATGAGTTTTAGTTTGGGAAATCTGAATTTTTGGGAAAAATCAACAATGCTTTCCATCCCTAGAGAAAAATGTAATGGACTTTCCAAAGGTAGTTACAGCTGTATGAATCCAATGACCCTACTGAGTTCCATTCAAACCAATGACCCTGAAAGATGGGACTGAACCACCCAGATCATGGGGGTTTCCTCAGTGGCGCCTTCTGTGCTCTCTTTCATGCCTGAATGGTCCTGGGGCAGAGATGTCTGGCCCAAGTGAGAAAGATCAGATTCTCCCTTCCAGAACCTGAAACCTGAGCAGAAAGATGTGGACAGAGATGTCTCTGCAAGCAGAATTATTTGAGTGGCAGCTCCAGGGATTCCCAGGGCAAAACTGCCCGGTTCCTATTCTTTTCAAATCTTAATTGTTTGGCAACTCTTATGATTTTTGTGAGTTTTCCTAATATCTTCAAGGAAGTTAGCCAGAGTTTCTTTTTATGTTTGCAACTAAAAGAGCCTTAATTAATACACCAAGTTATCATCCCATTAAGTTAAAAGCTTCTTAGAATTAGAACCGAGTCATTAACAAAAGCTTGAGAAAGCCCCAGAGGGTGCCTGATGTACAAATAACTCTGGGTGGTACAAAAGGGAGAGCCAAGGGCAGAACCAAGGCAGTTCAATGGCATAGGCTGGTGTTTCCCAAAGTGGGTTCTATGGAACCCTAATCCAGCAAGATAATTTCTGGTGGGAAGTTTCCATGGTCCAATAACTTAGAGAAAGGCATTATACTGTACTCTCATCTAGAAAGTAACGCAAATAAGCTCTTCAAACCCACTTAAAGCATTGCAGAAAAGACAGTTAATTTACTAAACCAGAATTTCTAAAACATATTAAATAGCATCAAACCCTTCCACCTCTATCCCTCTACACACCTACTCCCCAACTTTTATTAACATATGTTTTGAGAAGCATTAACAGAGGCCATGGGGAGAGAACCTCTAGTGAGATGTTTCTTGGCCTCACACTTACATTTCCAGCCAAAAGATTTGATGCCCCCATCATTTCTCGGGTATTTACTAAGAATATAGTATGCTCATCCCTGTGCTGGGTGTTGTAGGGGCAACACCCTGTGGTAGGAGAAGCCCTTGCAAGAGGTATGAGAAGACTTGATTGAAGTCCCAGTTCTGATTTGGAACCCAGAACTGCCTTTGTTCCCCGTGGCAAATCCTTGACCTCTTTTCGAATCAATTCCCTGTCTCTCAAATGTCACTAGTAATACCAACCTCACCTCACCTCACCATTGACTTGTTAAAAAGATCCCATTGGGGGCGCCTGGGTGGCGCAGTCGGTTAAACGTCCGACTTCAGCCAGGTCACGATCTCGCGGTCCGTGAGTTCGAGCCCCGCGTCAGGCTCTGGGCTGATGGCTCGGAGCCTGGAGCCTGTTTCCGATTCTGTGTCTCCCTCTCTCTCTGCCCCTCCCCCGTTCATGCTCTGTCTCTCTCTGTCCCAAAAATAAATAAACGTTGAAAAAAAAAAAAAAAAGATCCAATGGAATAATGGATGGGAGGGCACTTTGTAAACTACAAGCTTTAAATGAACATAAGCTTTTAGAAGAAATAACTTAGAGAATGATATAAAATATTATGAAGACAGAGAGAGAAAGAGAGAGTGCCATAAGATCCCAGGCATATGCCTGGAATTTTTGGAAGCAATAAATGTTTTAATATCATGGCTGAGCATTAAGTGTGTCAAGACAATTTACTAATCTACTAAAATATGACTTTTCATTTATACCCCTATCTGTTGTTAGTTATTTTGCATAACAAACTACCCCAAAACCCAGTAGTGTATGATAATCAAAATTGTTTTTTGTTCATGTGCCTGAAATTTGGCTGGATTCCACTGATCTGGGCTGGACTTCACTTGGTTTGCTTTAAGCTGTGAGTTTGTCTAGGTCTCTTATCCTCCCTGGATATGTGGCAATGGTGATGGCAGAGTACAGCCAACCACACAGCACATTTCAAGCCCTATCTTGATCATGTTCATCAACATCCCATTGGACAAAGCAAGTCACGTGACAAATCCCAGCATCACTGGGTAAGAGAAGAAGACTCCTCCCATGGAGGGAGAAGGGCATATATACTGAACAATAATCTCATCTACAATCTTCTTGTTTTTACCTCCTTCCATTTCAAGCAGGTATTCAGACCCATGAAGAATTACTTCCCTAGGGATTCTTTTGTGTCTGAGAGACAGAGAGTAGTAGAACTACCTAAAGACAGAAATTCTTCCTGTTTTTTATAAAAGCTCCCAAATTATTCAAGAAACTGTACTTTTGAGAGCAACCAGAAGTCAGAAAATGTCTTCAAAATTAACCAGAGGAGAAAGAAAGAGAGTTCATGGAATTTAAAAAGAAGTCAGTGTTCAAATGGAGAATCATTGACCAAAATATGGCTCCTAAGTACAGAGCTGCTTTGTCTCAAAAAAATTTAAAAAGTTGCCCTAGTCCCACACGACTCAAAATAGAGCACCCATACCTAAAGTGACCACTGACCTCCAAGCCAGGAGGATGTCACTGGCCACCATGACAGCTTAGAATTTGGATCTCTAACCCTATTCTCAGGACACTACCTAAGAATAGGTCCTGGATTGATATGGGAAGGGGCAGGATCCCATAATGACAGAAACTGAATTGCCTGCTGCCTTGGGCACCCAGAGGCAGAACATATTTCTCTTTAAAAAAAGGAAAAAAAAAAAAAAAAAAAAAAAATATATATATATATATATATATATATATATATATATATATCTTGCACACCTGTATCTATGACCTAAGTTTCAGATCTGCTACATGGGTTATAATTTAATTTAATTTAGTTTTTATTATTAAAAATGGTATTAGGGTCTTTTGTGGTGATTTGATTTGTTGCTTGATTTAGCAAATAAAAATATAGGTTTTCTCAGGGCACTTTGGTGGCGCAGTTGGTTGAGTGCCTGACTCTTGATTCAGCTCAGGTCATGATCTCAAGGTTCATGGGATCCAGCTCCTGTCAAGCTCTGTGCTGACAGCTTGGAGCCTACTTGGGATTCTCTCTCTTCCTCTCTCTCTGCCCCTCCCCAACTCATGCTCATTCAAACACACACACACACACACACACACACACACACACACTCTCTCTCTCTCTCTCAAAATAAATAAACATTTAAAAAATATACTGATTTCTAGTTAAATGTGTATCTCAGATAATCAACAAATAAGTTTTTAGTATTAGTATATCCGATGAAATATTTGGGATATATTCATTCTAAAAATAATTATTTATTTGAAATACAAATTTTATTGGGTGTCCTATATTTTATCTGACAACTGTATGTAGGGGTCTCCAGGCTTAAAGTATTTTTGGACCAGTAAATGATAACTTTTGGATGACCTGGCCATTTCTCGCCTGTTCTACAGCTATCTAACATATTCCTTAAGTGAGGGGTTACTCTGAAGTCATTATGGAAGAAGTAGAAGGTAAATTCCCACTGGGGGCACTCGAGGGGTGATGTCCCTGGTGAATCGAATGCTTTGCCCACGATTTGCCTCTCCATTCAGAAGGCACGTCAGGCAGGAGCAGCAGGAATTCTCACATCTCAGCCTGCTTCTTCCCTGACCTTACTAATTTAGGATGGCTTCCACAGTTTTGTGGACATAACTGTGTAATCTAATAAAGGTAGATTAAATTACAGCCAAGTATTTTCAGATCTGAACATGGGAAAAATGTATCCTGTTTCAAAAAACGATAAACCACCCCACACTCGTTTTGTTTTTCTTTTATCTGGGAACTGGGCAAACAGGAACTATCTTGGGTTATTGGATGTGAAAGTCCTTGCAGCTGTGTTGGTTTTTGTAACAAAAAAAGAAAGAGAGAAAGCACAAGGAAAGAAAGAAAACCCTCGAATCCACAAAATTGTGTTTTATCGCATACCAAAGATATGAGGGACCTGAATGGCAACTTAACAAATAGATATTTCGAGTTACAAAAAACTAAGAGCACTAATCTTGCTCACTGCCACACAACACACACACACACACACACACACACACATACATACATGCACACACACACACACCCCATTTCTAAAGACTCTTCAAGTGAGAAAAGCTGGCTACCAAATCATTTAGGCAATTCTGTGAGCAAGAGAAAAGAATATGGGTTTGAACCAAGTGAAATATTGGCACTGTTCAAGGTCAGCTGGCAGCATATTTAGATATAGAGATTTCGATATGGTTCAATAGGCTTTGAATATTAGTGTGGTGAACTCTAGTTTTTGGTTCACAGTGGAGGTTGAGTCCCAAGACAGAGAAAACGATGTTCTTCCTCACTTTCCATCTTTAAACAAACCTTGTGTTTCCCTTTATTTATTTATTGTTTGCCAATATTAGCTTTGCCCGGTAGTCTAATGCATAATAACGCATCTCCAGTGAAGTAGAGTTTGTTTGCTTAAAACTTCGGGTGTTTCTCGGCCGTTTTCTCATGAGCTGAGTGTGATGGGCAGGACCCATGTCAAATCAAAAAAAGGCAAGGGTTGACCAGAAGACCACTGGGAATGTGGTCTAATTCTCTTTTGGATACCCTCCAAGATTTTTTTTTTTTTTCTTCTTGCCCCAGCAAATGGATTTGGAGCTTCCCAGAACTTAGAAGATTCAAGATGAGATGCTCAGAGCTCTGGAAAGCATAAGTTTCCCTAATTCAGACAGTACAAATTTTCAATCTACTGGTTGAGGCTGACGGATCTTCCCATGTTTTAAGAAGAAGGTAGCTGAAAACAAAGTGAGAATGTATGCAAAAAACAAACAAAACCTTTGAAGAGTATAATTAAAGTGTCTGAAAGAACAAACCGTTTTAAGCATTGTAGAACTCTTTAGGAACATCTATATATTCAGTGTACAAGTTACAAATAGTTCTTAGGTGTTTATTTTTAACACTTCCCACCACCACTCCACAAGTCAACCTCTCACATTCAAGATACATTTTAAAAGCATGAGGGGTGTCTTACATACTCAGTCCAATACCCTAAAATTGCTGTAAGCACAGACTTTAAATTCAGCCACATGGAAATTTCAAGCTGTACAGGGCCACGATCCCTTGGTTTTTCAATGAGTAAACTGAGGTTCTGAGAGGTGCAGTGACTCACCCAAGGTCACACAATTCATGCTTTATCAAGCCAGGACCGAGACTTGGATCTCCTATTCTTGGGTCAGAGCATAAAAAGAATTGATGTTCATAATAGTGTCCCCAAAGCTCAAAACAACCCAAATCATGTCAGAATGACTACCCTTTAGCCATTCTCCAGTCCTTAGTAGGCAAGAAAGAGAACATGGATGTTCTGGAAGAATGCTGAACAATCCCAAGATTGGAACAAAAGGATTTTCTGCCTGACCCTTAATGACTCACAAAAGTCCTGAAACAATCCAATTTCCATAAGCATTTATAGCTGTTTTGTATTGTTTGGGGGGTCCTTACATTCTATTTATCCCCCTTTTCACTATCCAAAAAAAAAAGTCTTTGCTAACTCAGGATTAAGCCATGGAATTTTCTGAGCTTTCCTAAGAGTGTCCTGCATGCTTGTAACTTGTTTCTCCTTAGGGTCCTGGGATCTTGACGTTTAGGACACTGCTTTCCATTAAGCATTACTGGATGATTAATCAATATTTTGCCATCCCTCTTCCTAACATGGCTTTTCAACTTCCATTCTTCCTTTAAGGCAACAATGGCAAACCCCAACTCTCGGTTGACAAAGAAGAAAAAATTTGTAAACATCCTGGGATTAATTACTACTGGGATCTGTCTGCCCATCCATGCTAATAAAGAATGTGATTTCCCTCTATTCATCATCTTTATTTCCTCAGAGGCTCCAGAAAACAGCCCTCCCTAACAAAGTGGAATGAATGTGATTAAGGCAGGAGCCCAGCAGCCTGAATCCTTCATCACACCATCAGAAATGAAAAATATTTGGGGGCTGGTGGGGGCCATAACACAGAGCGCCTACACGACCCTTTGTCTCCTGGAGTCCACCATCAGCAGCCAGGTCAGTTCCCAGGGCAGGAAGGAGGGGCCTGACATTCAGCCCTGTGTTTTTGCTGAAACTAATTTCCTCTCCAGCATTCGAGTCCTCGGCCACTGGGCCTTCCTGGAAGGTCTTGCTCTTTTGCCAAGGAACAGATGTCAGGGTCTTTCTTGTCTCAGACAAGAATGTGCTGTCTCACTGACCTGCAGCAGGTTCCTAGGGCCCCAAATGCCAGGTCGGAGCCCCATTGTGATGGCCACACACACAATGGAGATTGACCAGAACCAGTGCCAAGGCCCTGGGCATGGCACCCTCTTAGGCAGACTTTCCCATTCTTTTGAAAGAAAAGAAGGTAGCAGGGTTAAGGCAGGAATCAACACAAAAAAGTCATAAAATATGGAAAATGTCAGGACCCTTAGGACCCTGACATGACCCTGTATGATTGATCCCTTTAATTTTCCAGCTTCCTCTCTCTTCACATACTCTCACATCCTAAACACAGTGGCCAAGTTTCCTCTCTCCACAGGGCCTTTTCACAGTCTGTCCTTTGCTCCTGGAACATCTTCCTTGACACCACCTTCCCTTCATGGAACTAACTTCTCTCAACATTCAGCTCTTAGTTCAAAAGTCACTTCCTCAGGGGCACCTCAGTGGCTTAGTCAGTTGGGCGCCCAACTTCAGCTCAGATCATGATCTTACTGTTCATGGGTTCAAACCCCACATTGGGCTCTGTGCTGACAGCTCAGAGCCTCAAGCCTGCTTTGGATTCTGTGCCCCCCCCACCCCTCCCCAATTCGTGCACTCTCTCTCTCTCACAAAAATAAATAAACATTTTTTAAAAAGTCACTTACTCAGATTGCCTTCCCTGGACTTTCAAGCTAGGCCAGGTCCATCTGTGTAAAGACTGAGAACACCTGCTTCCATTGTAATTTTACTCTTATTTGTGGGAATAATATCTACTCCTTTCACATGATGGAAATCTCCATGAAGCCAGATCCTGCGTCTTATTTTCTCCCAGTCCTGCAGCACCCCCGGCATACTTCTTGCCACTTTCGTAGGTGATGTTTGTGGAATGGATGCATTCTGGTTAGAATAAGCAGGTAGGGAACCTGGGTGGCTCAGTCAGTTAAGCAACTGACTTCAGCTCAGGTCATGATCTCATGGTTTGTGGGCTCGGGCCCCACGTCGGGCTCTGTGCTGACAGCTCAGAGCCTGGAGCCTGCATCAGATTCTGTGTCTCCCTCTCTCTCTGACCCTCCCCTACTCATGCTCTGTCTCTCTCTCAAAAATAAATAAACATAAAAAAATTAAGAAAAAAAGAATAAGCAGGTATCATGAGCAGCATCTTTAAGGATGAAGTAAGTAAGCTCTAGGGAGGTTAGACACTGACAAGGTCCTGAGCTCGTCAATGGTAGAGCAGATATTATAAACTAGGTCGCTTAACCTCTTTTTTTTTTTTTTAATGTTTATTTATTCATTTTGAGAGAGAGAGCGCGAGGCAGAGAATCCCAAGCAGTCTCCGTGCTGTCAACACAGAGCCTGACTCAGGGCTCGATCTCACAGAACCAGAACTGTTAGATCATGACCTGAGCCAAAACCAAGAGTTGGCCGCTTAACTGACTGAGCCACCCAGGCACCCCTGCTTTACTTCTAATACAGAGTACTTACCACACTTACTAGTGGGTAGCTCAAGGGACCTGGTTTTAAATCTTGACTCCTCCATTTCCTTGCCACGCAACCTTGACCAAGTTACACAACCTCTCTGAGCCTCGCACTCTTCAGTTTCAAAATGGCATTAA
The DNA here is from genome assembly GCF_007474595.2 of Lynx canadensis. Classification (NCBI taxonomy): domain Eukaryota; kingdom Metazoa; phylum Chordata; class Mammalia; order Carnivora; family Felidae; genus Lynx; species Lynx canadensis. The sequence goes on along the minus strand of NC_044303.2, from coordinate 188,918,538 downwards.
TAATGTACCCACATCATGAATTGATAGAGTATGTAACTAATACAAGAACTATTGTCTGTTATTATTCTAGGAATGCCTTCAAAATCTAGACTTTATCAATTAAGAATTTGTGATAATTCACGCAAGAACTTGGCCAGTGTTGACCTTTTCAAAATCTATGAAGAACTCCACGCTCTGAAGAGCTGTTTAGAACTTATGAGAGGGGAAGAGGAAGGAAGAGCCTGGAGAATTAGAATGCAAATGGAAGGTCTTAACAGCATTTGGGAGACAGTGTGTTTAAACTGCTTAAGAGGACAAATTGTTTTTAAAATGTCAAATTAGGCGTTTTTAGAAGCATTTATTTACAGACAATCCTGTTATGATAATTACAAATACTTCTCTATTCATCAAAGTAAGCTCCCTAAGGGTTTCTACAGTACAGTTATTTATTAGCCTGCTTCCAATTAGTATTGGAGCTTAAAAGTAGCAAAACGGTATGTCCCTAAAATATTTTGTAATTGATCTTCTCACTAGTTCCAGCGAGCCCTTGTGTCCCAGCTCCAATGCTGCCTGCTATCCCTTCAGCGTCCTGTACGGAGCAAGCTCCTCCCGACTTCCAAAACCTTGCAATTGCTGGGGTGCCTGCGTGGCTCAGTCAGTTAATCATCCGACTCGACTTTGACTCAGGTCATGATCTCACGGTTCTTGGGTTCGAGCCCCGAGTCATGCTCTGCACTGCCAGTGTGGATCCTGCTTGGGATTCTTTCTGCTCCTCCCCTGCTCCGCCCACGTGTGCCTGCCAGCTCTGTCTCTCTCTCAAAACAAATAAACAAATGTAAAACAAACAAAAAACCTTGCAAATGCCGTTTGCTCTGCCAGGAGCACCCTGACCCAGATTTTTAGCAAGGTTTCTTCTCATCACTCGGGGACCAGGGCAGATTTGCTTTTCGGTGAGCATCTTTCTAAAAAAGTCCCTCCCCTCTGCTCCCTTACTCAGCTTCATTTAAATCACTTCATTCCCTACCATTGGGAATTACTCTACATCCGTGTGGGTTTATTTAATGCCTGTCTCTACCCTCTGGGCTTGGGGTTTCATGAGCCTTTCCTTTTTTGTCCCAGAGCCTGGAACAGTGCCTGGTACATAGTAGGTGCTCAGGATTTATTCACTAAATGAATGAAACGTGTAATTTTTAGACTAATTTGGTGACTGGGTTAGGAAAATCTGATCAGAGAGCTAATCCTCATAGACCCAAATGAACAGAAAATCTTTAAATTTCTTTAGCATAAGAGCTCTTTCTTTCAGAAATAGCATCCAATTTCAGCATTTTTATAGTAAATCAGCTGCAGTATTGGCAAAACATCAGGTAGGCGGGGAGACGAGAACTATTTAAAGGGTGGTTAAGATTGACTGATGTTTTACTGAACAATTGACAATAAACCTCACCTTTCTCTGTGTCCTTACCCCACTCACACAACCCCACCACCCTTTATGAAAGCTTTAACCTAGAAACGCTTGCAACCAAATGCCTTATCTTGAGAAATTAATTCAAGCTGGAAGAATGTAGTAATGGTGTCATTTATACAGTAGCACATATTCTTGACTCAATAAATATTAAATCAATCACCTAGAAAGGCTACAATAAACAGCATGCTGTCATTGATTAATTTATTTGAGAATCTCCATCTGATTTACTTATAGAGGAGCCCCATGGAAAGTTGACTTTTTGATAATGAACATGTTGATGCAACCTGATACTAATGAGGAAAGTTACTGACCCACAAAGATCACATGCCTTGTTTAAGGAAATTCAGAGAGCCAGGGAGCCTGATGGGAAAGGAGAATTCTAACTCTCTATCTGCTTGTCTACCCTCCCTGTCCTTTGCTCTGGATTTTTTCCTTTCCCACTTAAAATTTTTCTCTTCCTTTTTATATCTACTTCTCCCTCCATCCTTCTCTACTCTTCCTTTCAAAACCATCTCATGGTGATTGCCTGTGCATTTACTGTGGGTATGGCTAGTTTCAGAAAAAGGTGGGTTCACCAGCAGGTGCTAAAAATGATACATATAAAATAAGTCTCTCAAACTCAGGTAACTATAGGCACTAGGAAGGTAATTTAAGTAAGAGAACCAGGCTGAGTGTCATGCAACAGAGTGGTGGGGCCTGTGGCAAACTGGGAATGGCATTTGCCCCATCCAGCTCTGGTCCATTGTTGGCGTGAAGAAATGTGAACTCTCATGACCAGATTTTTCAAGCTGAATATTTGGGTTTTTATGAGAAGTTTCTTAAATTTTAAAACACTGTGTGAGCCCCCAAACTAGTGTTTGGCTGGATTCAGCCCATAGGCTAGCCACTTGCAACCTCTGATGTGAAATGCCCCAAGTTCTAAGTCCCTATCAATGGCTGAACCCATGCTACCTCTTGGGTATCCATCTTCTGAGTTATTGTCACCCCCCACCACCCATGCCCAGCATCTACTTCTTTTCTTTGTTTTACATTCCTGTCCACTCTCACCCTTTTGCTCTCTTGGTGCCTTGTGTCTCCTCTTTTCTTTGCCTCTGTTGTTTATAGAGCCATTCCCCTGCAAGAGAGTGTTCATGGAGAGAAGAAGGAAGGTGGGGCCAGGAAGAGTGGGGACCCGTTTACCAGGCTCAGACTAGAGGTATGGGGCAGAAGGGGACAGAGTGGAGGGAGGGAACTCGACTTGGCAATACCCCCTGGGCACTTGTGAAGATCCAGCTTACAAAAATGTGGAGAATAAACATCAAGACAAGAAGACAGCGGCCCCAGCAATTCCTGTGCCCATCTCACACTCTCCTCCCAGCTTCTCTGTCACCAGTTTTCTGGCCCCATATTAACATTGTCAGAAGGTTCCAGAGGGCTTTCCACATGATCTGAGAACAAGTAAACAACCGAGGAAAAAGAATCTCTAATGCCTTCCAAAGCAAAGTTCTGGGCTAAAGTTGTGAGGCCAGAAGTGGATACTAGCCCACATTCTGTCTTGGTGGGATACTGTCTGCCAGCTAAGCTGGGGTCCAAGATGGCGACTGTGAAGAAATGACATCAACCGCAGTTCTGTCTCCTCACCCCAAGTCACTACCTATTAACCTATCTTCCAGGAATGGGGAAACAGGCCACAATACATAGAGGTCACAGTCCCTATGGAAAGACTCTCAGGCTTTACATTTTTTATCCCATTAATTCTACCTCTATGAGGTTGGCACTATTCGTTCCATTTTATAGATGGGGAAACCAAGGCATAGAAAAGTTAAATAATTTACCCAAGATCACAAATACAGCCTTTCTAACAATACTGTGAAAACTAAATGAAATTCTGCATATGCTGCCTTAATAAGATGCAAAGTGCCGAAGAGGTGCTCATTTTAATTTTAAGCTAATTTGCACAAAGCTATTAGCAGCAGATAATATGTTAATATATTACCCCTCCCAGGAGACTCATTCACTCAATAAATATTGATTGAGTAGCTGCTATTGCACCCTAGATGTAGGGATACATATAGAAGGTTCTAGAGTTTCCATGACTCAGTCCTCAATAGGGTCATGACAGAAGATGAGAAGGGCCCTCTCCTCCAACATGTGGTTCTAGACTAGGTGTTCATTTGGCTTTATTCTTAAGCTGGGTTGTCCTTTCCAGAGAATGAACAATTCAGTGAGAAGAGTCTGCTCTGAGGGGCCCCAGCTTTGTAGGATTGATGAGGCCATCTGCCAAATCTATTGTCTTCCTGGTGAGATAACTCCTCAAGCCCTGGTTCCACTCAGCACCACCTTTGCTGCCTTTGCCTGCTCTGCATCAAGGCCCTTCTCAGCCTCTCCTTCCTCTTCACATTTTTATTCCTGGGCTTCAGAGCCAAGTCCAGGGTAGGTCTCCTTGACATGATTATAAATGGCAAGTTCCAGGAGAGGCTGTGGATGACCCCCTTTCCTTCCCTTCTCATAAGAAAAACCCTTTTCTCCTACTTTGGGGCATTTTGAGGACATCCAGAAAGACCACTGATGTGGTGACCCAATAGTGTGTATGGGAAGGTACTGGGACTCAGTCAACCAGTGCTTGTCAGCTTGGAAAGTGACTTCCTTTGGAGAGTCCCATTTTCTCCATTAGTGAATGCGGGAGGCTGGTCAAGATGTTCTCTGGGTTTCCTTATTGTTCTTTCTATCAAATTCAAAAAATCTTCTTAGAAACTCAGTCAGACCAAAGAGAATCTAAGGTCTCTCTAGGCAAAACCAGTCTGTCTCACAAGCCGGGTGGACACCCACCTCTATGGTACAATTCCAAGGGTGAGAAGCCCTCCCACCTTTCTCCATGAAGCTACTCCATTTTCTGATGCCAGAAATTCTCCCATATTATTATTATGATTATTATTCTGGAATATTGAATCTGTTAAAATGCAATATCATTACCGAATCTTTGTTTTAAGTATCCTTAGTTCAGGAAAAAAATGCATCTTGGGATTGCATAAAAAATGTTCACTATGGCATGAAGCTGGCAGTTGCCTGGGGAAATAAATAAGATAGGACTTTTGGGAACTAGCAGAGAGAAAACATTAGATGAAGTCTCCTGAGAGGAGAAACAGCATTTACCTTTTCACTGCTACGTCCCTGGTGCATCCATGGTCCTCTTCTATCTTTAAACCCATCCCTGACAGACAAGTAAATGAACCAACCTCAGCTTTAGGTGAAGAAAGGTGGAGAGGACTCCAGGCAAGAACCTTATACGTTCTGGCAGAAGGCAAACAGAACCAACCCAAGATAAGCTGAGTGAGCACAGACAATCCAAGGCTATGCAGAGATAGAAGTTCCATCTGTGGATCTGGAGGAGGGATCCTAGGAAAGGCAAGGAGGGCAGGGCAGTAGCCACTAGCTTCTATTCTTTTGGGGTTGTTCACATTAGTGGGGCTCCTGCTAAGAGAGGCAATCTACTTGATGGCTAGGAGCACAGACTTTAGAATCAGAAAGACTTGACCTTGAATCCTGATCCTGTTGTTCACCAGCGGTGTGACACTGGAATCATTACTTCATTTTGCTAAGCTTCAGTTCCCAGTATGTTAGAGCAGATGCTAGTAGTAACTAGCTCATAGGTATACAATAAGGGTTCAGATAAGACTGCTTACAAAACACTTTGTCCAGCACTAGCACTAAATGATAGTGGTTATGGAGATGCGAAGATGATGAAGAACAGTTCATTCTAAGGACCTGGGTTTACAAATGTCAGTGTCATTTGGCATGTGGGTGAGGGAAGGAATCACACCCTGTGATCTGATACCAGTGGTCAGGACTCTGGGCAAGTTACTGACCTCCTCTGTGCCTCATTTTCCTCTTCTGTAAAATGAGTATAATAATTACACCTAGCTCATGATATTTGGGGAGGATTAATTTATTCAGCCATATTTATGAAGCAACTATTACAGGCCAGGAGCTGCCCTGTGCACTTGGGACACACCTGTGAACAAAGGGAACTGCCCTGGGAACCAGCATATAGACTTTTGCAGCAGTGCCTGGTACTTGATAAACCCCAAAGGAAAGAAAATTGAGAGGGTGTAAGGGATGGAAGAAGATTGCCCACAGCCTAATACAGCTTCAAAGACTGAAAACCCAGCTTTTCCATTTTTCCAGCTTTGTGACAGACAAGTTCCTAGTGAGCCTCTCTGCCTCTTGGTCTTTCCCATCTATAAAAAGGGGGTAATAACTCTTTTCTTAAGGGTTGTGTAGTAGCGGAAGTAAAGTGCTTGGTATAGGTTAGGCCACCTGTACATGTCGATTCCTTTTTTTTTTTTTTTAAGGTTTATTTTTGAGAGAGACAGAGACAGAGACAGAGACAGAGATAGCATGAGGGGAAGGGGCAGAGAGAAAAGGGGACAAAGGATCTGAAGTAGGCTTTGCACGACAACCTGATGTGGGGTTCGAACTCACAAACCACAAGCTCATGACCTGAGCCGAAATTGGACACTTAACCGACTGAGCCACCCAGGTGCCCCATGTACATGTTTATGCCTATACTAGTTTCCTCAGGCTGTCATGACAAATTTGGTGGCTTAAAACAGCAGGAATTTATTCTCACACAGTTCTGGAGGCTAGAAGCCCTAAATCAAGGTGTTGGCAAGATTGGTTCTTTCTGGAGGCTCCAAGGGAGCATCTGTCCCATGTTTCTCCCCTAGTTCCTGGTAGCTGTGGGCAAGACTCGACATTCCTTGGCTTGTAACTGAGTACCTCCCATTTCTGCCCCATCTCCACATATTCTACTCCGTGGGTGGACATGTCCTCTTCTCTTCTTACAAAGACACCAGTCATTGGATTTGAGGCCACCTTAATCCAGTTTGATGTCCATCTTAACTTAATTACGTCTACAATGAACCTGTTTCCAAAAAAGGTCATGTTCTGAGGTTTTAGGTGGACATAAATTTGAAAGACAACATTCAGCTCGCTGGAGTTTTTTTGCACTCTCTCCTCCATTGCAGGGTTTCTGCACAAGGGCTTTTGAGTGGAATACAGCAAGCTTCGTGGCCAGAACCCCAGGAGTGTTGTGTCCCCCCATTCCACTCATGTCACCTCCAGAACCAGAAAGATCATGTTGTCCTCTGTAAATAGCTATTGAATTATCACAGGGAATGGACTGGAAGCCCACAACTACTTGGGAATCATTTCACTGCTGAAAGAAGTAGATTGGAGCAGTTCCTCAAGTGTGTCCACAGTGAAAAATGAGGCATCGCTTACCTTGGAAAACAAGTCCATTCATTCCAGACCACCTCATGGTTTAACTTTAGTGGTTGAGTTACTAATAACCCAAGGTTCTGATGAATTAATCCTCCCATTTCAGCAGAGACATTCTGGAGGCAAGATTTTAGATCAGAGGAATGACTCTACTGGTGGACATTCCAAGCCCTTTAGGTGGGCTGTTGTGGAAAGGTGTTTCGAGAAAGTAGATTTGGTGGCCATTCAGCTAACTCTGCTAACATTTCGTGAGCGGCTCCTACATGCAGGGCACTGATCTAAATGCCTCGGTGGAACTCACTAAGAACAAAACCTGCTTTCTGCCTGTCATGGATTCATGATAAAATAACTATCCCCAAATAATGGCAAAATAAGAGAGATGCACCGTGAAAGAGATATGACAGATATATGTGGAAATGGCAGAAATTAATTTGGATGACAATGAGGTGACAGAGCGTATTGCAAAACCTTGAGGAATAGGCAGTGTTTAAAGGGTGGATTGACAAACGGAGATGGCAAGGGCTGGCATTTCAGGTAGAGAACCCAGATAAGCAACAGCACGGTGGCGGGGGCAAGGCAGAGGACATCCGGCCACTGCCCCTTGTCTGCTCCAGTGGTCAGAGTGTGCTGTGAGGCCACGTGGGAAGTCAAGACTAGAGAACTAACCCAAAGGTTGATGGTGGAGGGCCTTACGGGGAGCCTGAGGCTACGGGGTTGGATCTCGGAGGCCTTGGCAGACACAGGAGAGCCAGTGTGTCTGGCTTCATGCTACCCACTTCACTTGGAAAATGACATAGGTTTCATCGCTTCTTGGAGCCACGGCTTCCTGGTGGGTAAAGTGTAGGTGGCACTCGCCCTGTTTCAAGGTCTCTTGAGGAAGATCTGATGAAGCAACACACACACAGCTGTTTGGGATGGTGCCGGGCACTTAGTGAGCAGTTACTAAAAGCTCTTTATTAACTGTAAAGGTCTTGGCAAGGGAAGCGAGCAGACTTGGGGTTGGTTAGTTGGTTGGTTTTTTTCAGGATGCCGGCTGCTGGCTAACAGGCAAGCTGGCTGGCTGAGTGAAAGGAACAGAGGGAGGGGGTGCAGGACAGGTATGTGTGCTGCTCTGGAGTTTGGGGCATGCCAACAGGAAGAGTGGGGACAAGTCTCCAGCTGGGGCTGGGCCAAGGGGGAGCACCGCAGTGTGGAGTCCAGGAAACCGGCAGCCAGAAGGGACCCTGAAGTTTGTCCAGCAGCCCAGGGAAGGACAGCTCTACTTCTCAAGAGAGGGTAGAAAGGATCTGAGTGTCCAGAGTGTCTCTTGGGAGCCACTTAACCAAAGGGGGCATGGGTGGAGTGAGCAGCACGGACAAAGGCCCAGAGAAGGGAAGGAATGCACACAAGAGCCAGGCAGGTGCTGGGCAGTTGCACTTGTCTCACAATGTCCTGATACCGGCCGTAAAGGTGCCTGGACGGTGAGAAGGGCACCTGTGTGCTGCGGGTGTCTCACTTACATCAGAGCCCACATGCCCACCCCCTTCCTCCCTGCCTGTGCAGATTCTGCTTGTCACTTGTGGTCCTGTTGGAGGCTCACACCCTCCCTTGACCCTTTTCCAACGAATCCAGCCTATGCTGATCTCTCCCATCCTCGGAAGACCGGTTGTGCTTGAGTCACACTGTTTAGCATTGGGTTGTTCTTTGATCTGCCAGACGGGGAGGATAATTACTCAGAGCTTTCTCATGTACAGTAAATGAGACAGCCCTTCTAATGCTCCCAGCACAGTACCTGGTGCCTAAACAGTGCACAATAAGTGCGGGCAATTCTCCTGTTGTTGCCACTCCTTCTGCCCCTGCACTTGGATATTATTGTCATTGCTTGGGGACACAGGTTGGATAGCATCCTTGAGAACAGTACACTCCCGGAGACACAGGTATGTGGGTGTTAGCTATTATGTCAACCCTTTCTCTCCACTCAGGAAAGCATTCTGAAGAACCAGATGAATGAATATGACATTATTATTGCGATAACCTTGAATCTACTCTAATTCATGTTTATTTTTTAAATCATCTGCTAACATTGGTACTTTAGCTTCATGAGTCACAAATTCTTTGTGGCATACCTCATAATATATGGTGACTCACCAGTGTGCTGTGGTCCTGAAGGTGAGAACTTCTGCTCTAAGTTTTAACTTGTATTACTGCTGCCTTCCTGCCCAGGCTGTAAACTCTGTGAGGACAGGGCCCCTGGCTGGCTTCTTCCTTCCTCACCATGGTGTCCAACACAATGCTTGGCAGGTAGCAATTATCAACTAGTCATGTGCTGATGAACTGATATCTTTCCAGAAGCAGGGCTTCTAGAAAGGTGTAGATTGTTCAAATGCTGAAACTTTCAAAGGTGTATCTCTAGTTCTGCTCAATTCCTATGAAAATCTCCACAGAGGGAGAAAACATGTATATTGATCAGGACTTTTGTGGGTGCAAGTGACAGAAGCCTAACTCAAACTTCCTTAAGCAAAAGGGGCGAAAATTGGTTCATATACCTGAAAAGTCAAAAGGTGTATTTAAGTTCAAGTAAGGCTGCATGCAGGTGTTCATATTTTATCAGCATATTGTGTCTCTCTTAGCTCCTCAGCTCTTTTTTTCCTCTAAATTTTCTTTATTTTCAAGCATGTTCTACACAGCTGGTGGTACAGACAGCTTCCAGCCGCCACAGGCTTCTTTTCCATCAGCATATAATGTCAGGCAAAACCCTGTCACTTTCCCAATCGTTCTAGCAAAATCTGGACCTGACACTCATGGGCTCAGAATGGCTTGGTTACACATTCCTATGGCTCAGTTTTACCAGGTATTGGTCACATGCTGAGTTTGGACAAATAATATCCAAAACAAGTGGTTTGGATGTTCAGTCCAGATGATTTCCCAAAAGATAATCTTGGTGCATTTCCTAGAGATGGAAGAAATGAATGCTGGGCAGACAGATATTTTCAACATTTGGCAAGCCTGAGTGAGGGGCAATGATTATGTATATAAGCGAGAACAACTGTTTCCATGTCAACTGCTGTCACCATGGTGAGAAAGACACTGATCCGCTGCATCATCTGTGCACCGAGGGGGTGCCTTTTGCAGTGAGTTCCGAACTCTGACTTTGGTGCCAGCATTGCTAGGTTGCAGTTACGAGACTCTTGCAGACAGAGCCTATCCCTACCAGACTGAAGAGCTGTTGATGGCATCTGCTGAGCTACACGGAGAGAGGCTTTGCATCTGAATGAGCACAAACTATATAACCAGCACAGGGAAACATCTGGAAACAGATGTTGATCAGTTAACAAGAAGGTGAATGCACTTTGTTCTGGTCTGATTGCTCTCTCAGGAATTGCCTTCTCATGTGGCCCCAGAGAAGAAGCAATCCACCATTCCACCTCCGCAGATAATCTTCTTCTGTCCACTGTTTTCCATTCTCCATAAACAAGAGTTGACCCTGGCTAGGATTGCAGCCACCTAGCCCCATGGAGAAATGTACTGGTTTGGCAAGGAGCATCTGCATCAGATGAAGGTCTTCTTGACCTGTGCGCTCTTGAAGAGAAAGAGAACAGAATAACTACAAGATAAGTCTTACTTGATGTAATGAACACCTTTCCTCTTATCAGGTTCTCCTACTAGATAACTGTGTCTTAATTGGCATTGTGGCTATTTTACAATAATTCATTAATAGTGACAGTGGTAGACAGAAAAAGGACCATACAATTTTAAAATGACAAAATAAGAAGTGACCTTAGTCATCATTCCCACCCTGTGAGTTTTGTGAGTTCATCAGCTGTATCTGTCTTGTTCACTCCTATATTCCCAGTGCCTAGTGTAGAGTCTAGCATTCTGGGTATGCCATTATTCCTTATAACTGTGTTCATGACAGACATCACTAATCAATCACCACCTTACTCTTTCCCATTGATCAAGAATATGGCCTCAGGGGTGTCTGGTTGGCTCAGTTGGTCGAGTGTCCGACTTTTGATTTTGGCTCAGGTCATGATCTCACAGTCATGATATCAAGCCTGGCATGGAGCCTGCTTAAGATTCTGTCTCTCCCTCACCCTCTGCTCCTAGCATGCACATTCTCTCTCTCTAAAAAGAAAAGAAAAGAAAAGAAAAGGAAGGGAAACAAAGAAAGAAAAAAGAAAATGATCTCAGAATCATTCTCAAAACTGAACCCCAAAAATCTAATGCCAGCCAATCAACTGACATAAGCCAAAACTGATTTGCCATTGCTAACTAGTGACTTGTCAAAAATTTGCAAAATCTTAAGGAAAGATTTCTTTCAACCATGTAGTTTCCATTTAGGAAAAAGCAAAGACCTAAGCAATTACCTGTCAACTAGAATAGTGGTTTCTTTAGACTTTGGAGTTGCTGTAGAACTCCATCCTACATCCTTTGCGACGTTCCTCAGAAGAAATTTAAATCAGATGCTACACACCACAGAGTAACTTCTGGGGACTATATATTCTTACCAAAGAGTTTTAACTCCTTAGCAATCTGCAGGCTAATAATTAGCATGTAAAAGCCAGTCTACTTCAGTGGAAGGTTAGAGATTTAGGTGCTCAAAGAAGATCCCCAGGAGTTCTTTCCCTTTCTTTGGTGCTGACCATTTAGCATTTCAAGTGGTGCAGAAATGGCACCATGGAATGAGCAGCTCACTTAGGCAGCACAATCCTTTCCTTTCAGATTTTAGGCTAAGTGGCATTAGGAAGTAGTCAATTATGAACAATTTGGGTGCCTGCAAATAACTGTAGAAGTTAAATTGACTTTGTATATAAGTGGAACATGCCCCTGGAAGACATTTATTCACATGAACCCATTGTGCAGGGCCTTGGATGCAGGCAGAAAGATCATTAACAGCCGAGTCAAATTACTGTGGTAATAAGAGTATGAAAGAGGCTAGATCACTTGGATAATCGGAGCTGCAGATGACCAAAAATTCTTTTGTTGAACTGGACTAATAGGCTCCCAGGTTGGCATCAGTCCCAGTGAACAAGCACTGTAACCATGTTTACTAGCAATAAGATGATGCTTTTAATGCCTGACAGTTAAATACAAGAAAAGACTAAGGAAATAGTCATTTCAATCCAGATTGACTTGAAGGTATTACGTAAATTCAAGGAACATACAAACAGAGTCTGCTAGCCCAAAGCCTCCCTCGGTATTATTGGACTCTGAGGGGCAATCAGCCCTGCCCAGCTACCTGCAAAGAGGCAAAAGTACCTTATGTCAATCTTTGTTCTTGGGTGCTCTTAGAGTGACCTAGTAATTGAGCATCAGCCAACAGCAGGGCTCAGAAGCAAGGTTCTGACTCAAATTAGTAGTTGGGGATTAGAACATCTCTTACCATCACACAAAATCCACCTTTATGTCTGCAACAACTGAAGCAATTGTGTTTATGCTAGGAAGGAGCAATTTAGGAGATAGATCCCAGAACTTTCAGAGAGAGGGAATTAACCTCTGAACTCATACTCTCTTGAGCAGAAGTGGTTTTCCCCTGCTTATTGCAATGAGAAATGGCTATTGAGGAATTGTGGAAGAGTGGTTAATAGCTTGGTGTTGTTGTCAGACCTGGAAGCACATTCTAGTTCTAGTACTTAATAGCTGTCTGGCATTAAATAGCTATTTAAATTGATTGATCCTCAGCCTTTTCTCTTTAAAATGGGGATACAGTATCACCTATTTCCTCTCCATTAAAATGGGAATAATAGTAAGCATTGTTGTAAAGATTAAATATAAAAAAGTATAAAGCACTTAACACTATTTGGATCATTTACCAAGATAGACCAAGTTCTGAGACCTAAACAAATCTTAATACATTTAAAAGAACTCAAGTAGGGGCGCCTGGGTGGCGCAGTCGGTTAAGCGTCCGACTTCAGCCAGGTCAAGATCTTGCGGTCCGTGAGTTCGAGCCCCGCGTCGGGCTCTGGGCTGATGGCTCAGAGCCTGGAGCCTGTTTCTGATTCTGTGTCTCCCTCTCTCTCTGCCCCTCCCCCGTTCATGCTCTGTCTCTCTCTGTCCCAAAAATAAATAAATGTTGAAAAAAAAAATTAAAAAAAATAAATAAATAAAAGAACTCAAGTCATACAAAATATATTTCCTGGAGAATATGAAATTAAATTAGAAATCAATAACAGACAGCTATCTATAAAATTCCCAAATATTTGGAAACTATCTAAAACACTTCTAAATAACAGCTGAGTTGAAGAAATTAAAAGGGAAAGAAGAAAACACTTTTAAGTTAATGAAAATTAAAACACAGCATTTTAGAATTTATACCATGCTGCTAAAGCAGTGCTTATGGGGAAATTTATAGCACTGAAATGCCTATGCTAAAAAATAAAAGAAAAGTCTCAAATTCCAAGCTCCCACGTTAAGAAACTAGAAAAAGAAAAGTAAGTTAAAGCCAAGTAAGCATAAGAAAGAAAATAATAAATAAAAATCAATGAACAATCAATGAAACAGAAAATAGAAAAACAATAGAGAAATTCATTAAAATCAAAAGTTGATTCTTTGAAATCAATCAAATTTATAAGCCTCTAACCAAAGTGAATAGAAAAAAAAGAGAAAAGACATAAATTAACCCAATAACCAGAATCAGAAAAATGACAGCACTATGGATTCTACGGATATCAAAGCAATAAGAAGACATTACGAACAACTCTGTCTATAAAATAAATAATAAATGCCTCTAAATTTGACAATTTAAATGGATAAATTCCTTGAAAAACATAATCAAACAAAGTTCACTCAAGAAGAAATAACTTGAATTTGTAGTTAACAACTTTCTTAGGAAAAAACAAAACTCAAAGACCAGATAGCTTCCTTGGTGAAATCTATCAAATTTTTAAGAAAGAAACAATACACAAACTCCTTGAGAAAGTTAAAGAGGAAGGAATACTTCTCAACTTATTCTGTGAGCCCACCGTTGCAAATGACAACATTAGTAGATAAGAAAATTTCAGACCAATAGCCCTCATGAATATGCAGTAAAGTGTCAACTAAAAGGTAAGTCAAATCTAAAAACATGTAAGAAGGATAATATATCATGATCAAGCAAATGGCATTGTTCTGGACTTTACCCCAGAAATTCAAAGTTGATAGAACATTTAACAAATCATGTAATTCAGCATATTAATAGTGTAAAAAGGAAAAACACACAAAATCATCAAAACAGAGGTAGAAAAGCATTTGACAAAGTACATTATTTTTTATAGAAAAAACATATCTCAGGGGCGCCTGGGTGGCTCAGTCGGTTAAGCGGCCGACTTCGGCTCAGGTCATGATCTCGCGGTCCGTGGGTTCGAGCCCCGCATCGGGCTCTGTGCTGACCGCTCAGAGCCTGGAGCCTGTTTCGGATTCTGTGTCTCCCTCTCTCTCTGATCCTCCCCCATTCATGCTCTGTCTCTCTTTGTCTCAAAAATAAATAAACGTTAAAAAAAATTTAAAAAAAGAAAAAACATATTTCAGCAAACTAAGAATAGAGGGAAATTCCTTAACTTGATAAAAAGCATCTATAAAAACCCTACATCATACTTAAAGGTAAAATAAAATGAAAGACTGAATGCTTTTGTGCTAAGATCAGAAAGAAGAAAAAGATGTTCATTCTCGCTACTTCTGTTCAAATTTGTACTGATGATCTAGCTAATGCAGTAAGGCAAGAGAAAAAAACAAACTGTATGGAGATTAGAAAGGAAGAACTAAACCTGTCTTTACTCACACATGATATGATCATCTATGTAGAAAACCCTATGGAATCAACAACAAAACACTACAAGAACTTGTAAAAAAGTTTACCAAGTTTTCGAGATACAAAATCAATATAAAAGATTACATTTATATAAAAGCAATGAATAATCAGAAACTAAAATTAAAAATTTTTTTAACGTTTATTCATTTTTTGATAGAGAGACAGAGTTGAGTGGGGGAGGGGCAGACAGAGAGAGGGAGACACAGAATCCGAAGCAGGCTCCAGGCTCTGAAGTGACAGCACAGAGCCCGACGCGGGGCTTGAACTCACAGACCGTGAGATCATGACCCGAGCTGAAGTCGGACGCTTAACCAACTGAGCCACCCAGGCACCCCTCAGAAACTAAAATTTTAAAAATAATGTCATTTATAACAGTATCAAAAAATATAGTTACAGATTATCTCCAACAAGATGTGTGTAAGATCTGTAGATTGAAAACTACAAAACACTGCTAAAGGAAATTAAGGAAGATCTAATAAATGGAGATATAAATAATGTTCATGGATCAGAAGACTCAATTTTGTTAAAATATCAATTATAACTCAAATCAGTGTATAGTTTCAAAACAATCCCAATCAAAATCTTAGCAGAGTTTACTATAGAAATTGACAAGATAATTTTAAAATTGATATGGAAATGCAAAGACCTTGGATAGCCAAAATAACTTTAAAAATAATTTAAAAAGAAGGTTAACACTGTTTGATTTCAAGACTTACTATAAAGATACAGTAATTGTCAGTGTCAACCATTAGGGTCAAGATAGATAAATAGATACATGAATCAGAATAGAGTCCTGAAATAGACCCACAGATATATGGACAACTGGTGGTCAGTAAAGGGGCAAAGGTAGTTCAGTGGAGAAAAGTTAGTCTTTTCAACAAATAGTGCTAGAATAGTTGGACATCTATATGGGGGCAAAGGAGGGGGAATAGAACTTTAATCCATACCTTGCACTATATACAAAAATCAACTCAAAATACATCACAGACCTAAATATGAAATCTAAAACTATAAAATTCCTAGAAAAAAACATAGGAGGAAATTTTTATGATTTATGATTAGGCAAAGATTTCTTAGATAGAACATCAAAATCACAGTTCATGAAAGAAAAAAGTGATAGTGTACTATATCACAATTAAGAATTTCTGCTCTTTGACTCTAGATTTTTTTTAATTAAAATTTTTTTAACGTTTATTCATTTTTGAGAGACAAAGAGAAACAGGGTGTGGGTAGGATAGGGGTAGAGGGAGAGGGAGACACATAATTCCAAGCAGGCTCCAGGCTCCTAGCTGTCAGCACAGAGCCCAAAGTGGGGCTCGAACCCATGAACCATGAAATCACGACCTGAACCGAAGTTGGACGCTTAACCAACTGAACCATCCAGGTACCCCTATAGATTTTTGAAGTTTGTTTATTTATCTGAGAGAGAGAGAGAGAGAGAGAGAGAGCACATGCCTGTGCAAGCGGGAGAGGGTAGAAAGACTTCCAAGCAGGCTCCATGCCATCAGTGCAGAGACCAATGCAGGGCTTGAACTCATGAACCGTGAGATCATGACCTGAGCAGAAATCAAGAGTCGGATGCTTAACCGACTGAGCCACCCAGGCGCCCCAAGAACTTCTGCTCTTTGAATTACCCTGTTAAGAGAATGAAAAGACAGCTTACAAAATAAGAGAAAATATTTGTAAATCATGTATCTGACAAGACAATTGTATTCAGAATATATAAAGAACTCTAAAACCCAATAATAAGCCAAAAAACCTAATTTTTAAAAAATTGATAACAGATTTACACTTATACTTTACCCAGGAAGATAAAGGGATGGCAATAAGCAAATTACGAAGATGGTCAACATTATCATCATTAAGGAAAATGCAAATAAAACAATGAAATACCACTACCCACCTGTTAGAATTGCTAAAATTAAAAAGACTAACCGTGGTAAGTATTGCCAAGGACATGGAGCTACTAAAGCTCTCATACACTGCTGATGATGTAAAATGGTACAGCCACTTTGGAAGACAGTTTGGCATGTTTTTAGAAAGTTAAACATACACCTACCATATGCCCTAGCCATTGCCCTTGTAGGTGTTTATGCAAGAGAAATGAAAGCATAAACCCACACAAAGACTTGTACATGAATATTTATAGGATTTTTATTTGTAATAGCCAAAAACTGGAAATTTCCCTCAGCAGGTAAAGATAAAACTGCAGTTTACATTGAAATATTACTCAGCAATAAAAGCTATGAACTACTGATACATACAACATGGCTGAGAGTCTCAAAATCATTCCTACTGACTGAAAGACACCAGACAATAAAAGGGTACTTAGTGTATGATTTCATTTATATAAAAGTCTAGAAAATGAAAACTAATCTAGAGTGACAATAGCAGATCGGCGGTTATCTGGGAGGAAGGGGTGGAGAATAGGGAAGGGTTACCATAGGCACGAGTAGACTTTTGGCGGGGACAAATGTGTTCAAAATCGTAACTGTGGCAATAGTGTCGCGGGTATATACACATGCCAAAACTTGGCACATTGTACACTTTGCACATGTACAACGTATCATATATCAGTTATATCCCCAATAAAGTCGTTTTTTTTTTGTTTTTTGTTTTTTTTATTTTTGGGACAGAGAGAGACAGAGCATGAACGGGGGAGGGGCAGAGAGAGGAGACACAGAATCGGAAACAGGCTCCAGGCTCTGAGCCATCAGCCCAGAGCCCGACGCGGGGCTCGAACTCACAGACTGCGAGATCGTGACCTGGCTGAAGTCGGACGCTTAACCGACTGCGCCACCCAGGCGCCCCTAAAGTCGTTTTTTAAAAGGGCGTTTAGGCTGGTGTGTGATTGTACCTGATCCCAAGTGAGGGGACCCCAGCTGAGAGGCCCGGAGGTGGGACCCCAGGATCCCATTGGTAGAAATGCAAACTTCAGAGGATGTTCCCTTTCCGCGGCTACTGGAGCAGACATTACTGCTTCCACTGCTGGCCGTGGCAAGGAGAATCCTGGCAAGTAGATTGAAAAACAAAAGCAAAAAGTGTTTAGCAGGAGGCTAAGTGTCTTCTTTTGATTTCCATTATCCCCTGACCAGCTTTTCTTTTCTTTTTTTTTTTCTTCTTCCTTTCCTGATGAATCTCCAAAGTAGGGATAGCTCTGACGTCCCCCAGACCAAATGGATTTGATCTCACAGGTCAAACTGTGATCCACTGGTAGTGACTACCTGCAGCACTGCACTGAGAAGTGTGGTAGGAGGAATAGTGGCCCCCAAAGATGTTTATGTCCTAATCCCCAGAACAGGAGACCGTTTCACCTGACCCAACGAAAGCACGAAAGCAACTTTGCAGACTGATTAAGGTTAAGGATCTCGAGACGGGGACATAATCCCGGATTATCCGGTGGGCCCAATCTAATCACATAAATTCTTAAAAGTGGAGGACATTTCCCGGTTATGGTCAGAGAGTAATAGCAGTATGGGAAAGATTTGATGCCCTGTTGCTGGTTCTGAAATGCAGGTGGGCTATGTTCATGGACAAGCTGGAGCACACAGGGAAATGGATTTTACTCCTAGAATTTTCAAAAAGAAAAGCAGCCCTGCCCGAATCTTGATTTCAGCCCACAGAGGCCTATGTTAGACCTCAAACCCACAAAACTATAAGACAACAGAATTGTGTTGTTTTAATATATTAAATTTGTGGTAATTTTCTACTGTAGCGATCGCAAGCAACCAAATTCAAACAGGACAGAATATTGGAATCAATTAATAATGCCTACCGGCGATACCATAGGGGAAAGAAGCTTACAGGCTACATATCTGCCACTTTGGTTCTCATTTTCAAGGTGGGCTGGCACGGGAGCTGGGGAAGGGGCCACCTTCATTTATGGTGCCTACTGTATGCCAAGCTCTATGCTGGACTCTTCACACATGTGCCCTCAGTCGTCTTCAGCTCGGTTCTATTATGAGGTAAATATTACTTCCCTTTCTGATAGTCGGGGATCAAAGAAATTAAGACTCGCTTAAGATCTTAACTCAAATGCTGGTTTTGTTTTGTTTTGCTTTTCGTTTTTTGTTCTTTATTCCTCTCAGCTCCAAACAACGCACGGAGTCCCAAGAAAACGTAGGTGAACTACGTTTCAAGTGTTGATGGGAAACAAGAACAAACACAGATGAAGAACCTTTGTCTTGGAACAATACTTCTGGCCCTGGAAGTGGTACGCGGAACATTATTAGCACAGCTGGAGCTCCTTAGAAGTGACTTGGGAGTGGGGAAGGAACAATACATTTCTAATATTTGGTAATTATCATGAAAAGTACTTGCTCCTTGTTTATGCTTAAACTTCAGCACAGAGGAATGCCACTTATTTTCTCTCTCAGCATGGTGTGTGTGTGTGACGCATCCAACCAGCCGCCTAGCTGGGCTCCCTGGCCCCATCCGAGAGTGGGGACTTGTTTATACCTCCACTGAAGGAGCCCGCACAGCCATGCATCCTTCCTGCCCTTACTGTCTCTTCCAAGAATGCTTCAGGGAACTGAGCTGTGGACAGCACTGCTGAATTCACTCTCTGGTAGCGAAATTGCAACATCATGTGTGGAGGCAAGGGAGGGAGCCAGACCTCAGATATCCTTCAAGATGGAGCTGTGGAACCAGGCCAGGTCACTATCACTTGCCATTTTACTGTCTTTCATTTGAAGGAAGTTAATGGGTTGGGAAGACAGAGGGAAAGTGTGAGAGCCTAGTCGCACCACTGAATAATTCCACGACTTAACCTCTCAGAACCTTGTTTTCACCTATACAGTGAGAGTAATAATAGACACTCACAGGGATGAAGCAGTGCTTAGGACTGAGTGAGCATGTCCTCTGAGTTAGGCATTGTGTTAAGGGCTTTATATGCAAACCTCACTTGTTCCAACGACCTTATGAATAGTATACTACTATTACCCTATTTTATAGATGAGTATATAGAGGGTCAAAGAGAATTACTTACCAAAGTACCACAGCTAATAAATGAACCCAATCAAGACACTTGATTCTAGACTCAGGGCAAAAGACCACTGTGGTGAAATGCTTAGTGTGGCACCTTGTATAGGGTACATGCTCCAAAGACAGGAGCAAGAATTCTATTGGTTTTAGTATTAGTATGCAATATTAGTTGGGACTTGAGGTCCCCTTGATCCCCCTCTCCTGCAACTACCCATTCATGGTAAAATAACACACAGATATAGGAAACCACACAAATCCCAGAAGCCCACTCGTGGGCTGCATTCAATCACAGCCACCTGCCCAAAATAGCCATGATCTTGACTTTTGCTGGAATAACTGTCTTAGTCAGTCCAGGCTCCTAGCACAAAGCGCTACTGACCAGATGCCTTGTAAACAACAGAAATTTATTTCTCGTGGTTCTGGAGGTTGCAAGTCTGAGATCAGGGTGCAAGAATTGTTGCGTTCTGGAGAGGGCCCTCTTCCAGGTTGTAAACTGCTGACTTCTAGTATCCTTCCATGGTGGAAAGAGGGCAAGAGAGCTCTCTGGGGTCCCTTTCATAAGGGCACTGACCTCATTCTTGAGGGCTCCACCTTCAAGATCTACACGCCTCTCAGGGCACCTGGGTGGTTCAGTCGGTTGAGTGTCCAACTTGGACTCAGGTCATGATTTCATGGTCTGTGAGCTTGAACCCCGTGTCAGGTTCTATGCTGACAGCTCAGATTCTGCCTCAGATTCTGTGTCTCCCTCTCTCTGCCCCTCCCCTGCTCGTGCTGTCTCTCTCTCACTCTCTGTCTCAAAAATAAATAAACATTAAGAAAATAATAATAAAATAAAATAAAGACCTAACCACCTCTCAAAGGCCCCATCTTCTTATACTATCACATTGAGGGTTAAGGATTTCAACATATGAATTATGGGCGAGGTGTTACCCCACTCCCAGTTTATTCTTTTTCTTAACAATTTTTCTGATTTACTTCCTGAGATTTCCTGACTGTCCCCTCACCCCCCCAACTTTTAACTGAGCTTCTTTTCCTCCATCTCTATTGTCCATCCAATTTTTATTCTACTCCCAACATTTTCTCCCCAATACAGGAGGGAGAGCCCACGTGGTCAGTTTGGGGAGTCCATACCGTAGGAGCTAGACAGCAGCAGCTCCTCAATCCTCTCTCCAGACACCTTGCACGCCCCACTCCTGGTTTGGGCAGAATGCCTCCCACTTCAGCTGCCTCTCTCAGACTGGCTCATGTGTTTTCTAGTAAGTACCTGCTGCCTCTGTTGAGATTCTCCTGTTCCCAGGTCTATCAGATACCCCATTGCTTCCTTCCTTTCTCACACACAGGCATTAATACCATGTGAATCTTGGGGCAATTGTTGCTTTGTCCCCACAGCTTATATTTGGGGATTCATAGGAATACCATCTAACATTGTTTTTGATTTTGCTATGTATTTGCTCTGTTTGTTATCATGTGGAGATTAGGGTAAATTTAAAAACTGATTCTATCACCATTCTCATCTTCCTAAATCCCCTAGAACTCTTGAGTCCTTCTCTCATTACGGACCCCTGTCCAGACCTGGTTTCTCCTTTGGGCATGGAAGACACAGATATACTCCACAGGGGCCTGCCTCATGACCCCCCCGTTCTACTGTCTATGTCTGGCAATGGCAACTGTCAGGATAGCCTGGCAAGACAGGTCTATATTCCTTTACAACAGAGTTTACTTCAACATAAGAGATAATTTAAAAATATTTAGCAATGAACAGACCTGAGAAGAGATCAAAGAATCCTGTAGTGAGAGGGAGTTGGACTGCAGATTTAAAATCCATTCCTTCTTGTGTCTTGCGACCCTCAGTTCAGGAAGAACTCCCCAAACATCCCAAGCCTTTTTTAATTAACCTTATCTTGAGATAGCACAAAGTGTCCCGGAGGGTTAGACCTTCATGCTTTTGAGTTTGAGGTTTCTAGAGGTCACCAGAACAAGATCGGAATCCTCTATTCCCATCATCATCATCTGAGGCATGCAAATGCTTTTATAAAAGTTCCATTTTTGCTTGACCGAATTAGACACTATCCAAAGGGGCAAGCATTGAGCTCACCTTCCACGAACTCATGGTTGGAGTCAACAGCATGGATTGCCGTGATTTTATATTTCATCTCATAGTCTTAAGGAATCCCCAAAATAATATTTGGCTCAAGGAGGAAATTTCTTGTGGTTTTTTTGGCACTTGCATGAATAGAAACGATTGTATATTTATTATTATTGTTTTTTTTAGAAAAAGAAACGCTTGTACAACAGGGAGGTTTTGTTGCTGTTCTTGTGAACACCTCTTCCGGCTATATTTGGCAAAATAGTCAAACCTTTTTAGAACACTTGTGTTACTGGGGCACCTGGGTGGCTCAGTCCGTTAAGTGATCTACTTCGGCTCAGGTCATGACCTCACAGTTTGTGAGTTTGAGCCCCATGTCGGGCTCTGTGCTGACAGCTCAGAGCCTGCAGCCTGCTTCCGGTTCTATGTATATGTCTCTCTCTCTGCCTCACCTCCACTTGCACTCTGTCTCAAAAATAAAATAAAAACATTAAAAAAGAAAAAAAGAACACTGGTGTTATTGCTGTTGGGGGAGGAGAGAAGGAGAAAGTCTTAGCCCTTCTCTCCCAACCCCTCCATGTCCACCTTTTTCCAAGAGAGAATTATCTGATAGACACCACTTGTGGATGCTAACTGGGTCCCAATAACAGTGGGTAAGGTCACTGAGTGTGTACTGGGAAAGCTCTGGTCTTGAGCCTAAGCTCGGTGTTCTAGCATAATTTATCAGTCTATGCAGGCATGTCAGGCACAAGACCAGTTAATAATCCAATAGTACATGAGTTTCCCATTTAATCTAGACCCTTGAGTGTAGGAGGGATGGCATTTCTGAGCCCCTGGTCTGATGCTAATAGCACATCTAACCACACACTTAACTTTCAACCACTCACTTTGCTGTCTGGTCAGTGGGCAAAGAAAGTAACTGCATACATGACCTGGGTGTATTGAATCTGTCTCCCTGCACATGCTTCCTTTCCACTCACTATGTGTTTCATATAACCATCAAATTGCTGCCTGAACAAATTTTTTCTCCCTGCCTTCCTCCCTCCCTCCCTTTCTTCCTTCCGTCTTTCTTTTCTCCCTCCCTCCTTCTTTTCTTTTTTCTTTTCTTTTCTCTTTGCTTTTCTTTTCTTCTCTTTTCTTCTCTCTCTCTCTCCTTCCCTCCCTCCCTTCCTATTAGCCTGACCTTCAGTTACCCTCTTACTCAAGACCCCTACCTACTTTTTCAGTCCCTTTTTCCTGCCCCCCCATACCCCCACCTCCATACACTGTGTTGCCACCGTCCTGAGATGCTTTCATCCCTAGAGTTTGCATGTGTGTTCACACCCACAGGCCTTTACTCAAGCTGTACCCTCTGCCAGAAATTCTTTCTGCTTTCAGAAAATTCTTCCAAACATAACTTATGAGTTACCTTTACATGAAATCTTCCCCTACATCCTTGTCTCCAGTGCCCTCCCTGGATGTGCGGGAATGGGGTGCATTTCTTCTCTCTTGAAGTTCCACTGCTACTTCCTCTTTTTTTTTTCAATATATGAAGTTTATTGTCAAATTGGTTTCCATACAACACCCAGTGCTCATCCCAAAAGGTGCCCTCCTCAATACCCATCACCCACCCTCCCCTCCCTCCCACCTACCATCAACCCTCAGTTTGTTCTCAGTTTTTAAGAGTCTCTTATGCTTTGGCTCTCTTCCACTTAACCTCTTTTTTTTTTTTTTCCTTCCCCTCCCCCATGGGTTTCTGTTAAGTTTCTCAGGATCCACATAAGAGTGAAACCATATGGTATCTGTCTTTCTCTGTATGGCTTATTTCACTTAGCATCACACTCTCCAGTTCCATCCATGTTGCTACAAAGGGCCATATTTCATTCTTTCTCATTGCCACGTAGTACCCCATTGTGTATATAAGCCACGATTTCTTTATCCATTCATCAGTTGATGGACATTTAGGCTCTTTCCATAATTTGGCTATTGTTGAGAGTGCTGCTATAAACATTGGGGTACAAGTGCCCCTATGCATCAGTACTCCTGTATCCCTTGGGTAAATTCCTAGCAGTGCTACTGTTGGGTCATAGGGTAGGTCTATTTTTAATTTTTTGAGGAACCTCCACACTGTTTTCCAGAGTGGCTGCACCAATTTGCATTCCCACCAACAGTGCAAGAGGGTTCCCGTTTCTCCACATCCTCTCCAGCATCTATAGTCTCCTGATTTGTTCATTTTGGCCACTCTGACTGGCGTGAGGTGATATCTGAGTGTGGTTTTGATTTGTATTTCCCTGATGATACTTCCTCTTTCTTATAGGGATTCACTCCTACCTATCTCCCCACCAGATTAAGGCTGGTGATGATGGGCCATGTTTGAGGTTCTCCCATGCTTATCATAATGCCTAGGATATGATAAATGCTCCATGAGAGTTTGCTAAGTGATCAAATCAATCAGTTAAGGGTGGGACCAACCTCTGGAATCAATAAAAAAATATTCACTACGAACTATATACAAACTACCATTCCTTCACTATGAAAAGCTATTCTGAAAGAATATTAACTGATTGTAATTAGTGTCTTATTATCTATTTTGAGGAGAAAGATCACACTTGGAATTTGAGTCAGCTCTGTCGCTTCCTTGCTTTGTGCCTTTTCAGTCTAAACCTCAATTTCCTCATCTGTGAGATGGGGAGAAAAACCATCACAGCTGCCTTACCTGCCCTCAGGGTTGGTGTGCCGGTCAAATGGCACAATGTATATGAAAGCACTCTGAATTAGCTTCCCTTACCTAGTAAGACCTGGAGGGTGTGGGACACAGAGGAGGTAAGGTCTGGTGAAGAAAAAGCAGTAAGCAAGGATCCAGGGGTCAGGAGGACAGGCAGATCAGGACTGAGAGAACACTGGGCAGCAGGAAAGCCATATGAGGAGACAAGGGCTGTGCGGGAAGAACAGAGGAGCCAGAGTGTATCCAAAGGAGAGGTGTGTGGAGAGATCAGTTCAGGGAAAGAAAGAGGAGGACAAGTGCTAACTTTCCTTGGGGAGAGCAAAATGGACACACCACAGCTCCAGGCTTTTTTCTTCTGGTTTCCTGACCCTAATAACTATTGGACATTTTGGAACAATCTCACAGATCATGAAATTGTTTGCATCCTTAGAGATTCAGTCCTTTTCACTCCATAGTTGATTGGAGTGCAAAGAACACCATGATTCATAGGGTTTAGGGTCAGAGCCATACTGGCTAGTCATTTGCTGTTGCTGCTAGAAAGTCCCTAGCAGAGGAAGGAGTGTATAATCCTAGGATGGGACATGAGAGTTAGTAAAGTGAAAGATGGAGGCAGCAGTCAATGGTGTGCTTCCCAACCCCTCCTCCCCTTTCCAACCCCCCAACCTCACCACCACCATCATGCAGCCAGAACACTGGATGATTAAAGAATTCTCTGGCTTCAATCAGAACAACTAGGTGGAGGTTGGCAATGAATTCATGTTTCTTAGTGACACTATTAATTTTATTCTGGTGCTAAAAGACAGATGTCACATGCCTGGTATATTCTCGTAGATCCCTTTCTCTTATGCTGTATCAATAGTTTTTCAACCATACTCTAGAAATGGAAGAGCTCTAAAGGACACCTCAGGAGTCCTACAAAATATTCTTCAAATTTCATTTTTAAATACATATAAACAACTTTAAAATCTATAATAAACAAACATCCCCTCAAATGTGCTGTATCCTAAATTTGAATCTATCATACATATTTTTTCAATATAATTTATTGTCAAGTTCGTCAACATACAGTGTATACAGCATGCCCTTGGCTTCGGGGATAGATTCCCATGATTCATCACTTACATAAAACACCCAGTGCTCATCCCAACAAGTGCCCTCCTCAATGCCCATCACCCACTTTCCCTTCTCCCCCACGCCCTGTCAGCCCTCAGTTTGTTCTATGTATTTAAGAGTTTCTTATTTGACTCCCTCTCTGTTTGAAACTAACTTTTTCCCCTTCCCTTTCCCCATGGTCTTCTGTTAAGTTTCTCAAATTCCACATATGAGTGAAAACATATGATATCTGTCTTTTTCGGACTTATTTCACTTAGCAAAATACCCTCCAGTTCTATCCATGTTGTTGCAAATGGCAAGATTCCATTCTTTCTCACTTCTGAGTAATATTTCACTATATATATATATATATATATACATATATATACATATATATACATATATATACATATATATACATATATACATATACATATATACACATATATATACATATATATACATATATATATACATATATATATACATATATATATATACATATATATATGTATATATCACATCTTCTTTATCCATTCATCAGTTTCTATTGTACATATTATGTTGTATGGCAGGTTAAACTTTCATGTGTGAATGTGTATAGATTTGGAGTAAAGCTGCTCCTATTTTTTTTTAATAAAGAATTTCCTGACATTGCAAGATGAACTGCTTTTAAAACTATCATTACTTGCAACTACTTATCTGTTTGAATCAGATTTCCTTACTCCTGGGTATGTTAGTCAGAAATATTTTGGTTGCAAGAGACAGAAATTCAAGTCAAATTGGCCTGAAAGACAAATATTACTGGTTTGCATAGCAGAAAATTTCAGGGGTTGGGCTGGATTGAGTTCCAGCTAGATCTAGACACTTTTATGGTGGCATCGCATTGCCCTCCTTCCCTTGGCAAAGCTTTCCCTGAGTTGGCTTCTTTGGCACAGGAAGAGCTCCTGTTTCCCAGGGTTTCCTGGCCCTGGCTCCCAGACCCACCTCTGTCGCTGGGAGGGGGACCAACTCCAGAGCCACGTGACCAGAAATGGGAGATGGGAAATGGGGAATAGAGTGGGCAGCAGAACGACAGAAGTTCATTGTACTAGGCAGGCTAAACAAACTACAGGAACACACTAGACCCAAGACTGCACTGGCCCCCTTTGATATCTGTCCCTGAATCAAGCCCCAGAATTTCCCAAAATGGCTTCATTGTTCTTATAGATTAATTTGATAAGTGAATGTTGTACATTTGAACCTGACAATAAATGTATGCTAATAAAATAGCTTTTTTTTTTTATCAATTTATACAATTGGCAACCTTTACATAAAAATTGTCCAAAAATGGTGGGATTGGTTCAAAGATTGAGAACTCATCATTATACACTCATCCATGGCCCAAGTGAGTTTGGTCTCTACGAAGGCTCCTTGGCTGCCTGAGCTCGTGACAGTTCTTGCTCCTTAAGTGCATGCTCCACTCATTTGGCTCCTTGTCTAGAAGCCATGGGATGAAGGGGAAGCTCATCATCAGAAGTTCAAGTGCAAGCTTCACACCTTACTGTCTATGATTTTCCTTACCTGTAAAATGATGATGCCTGCTCCTTATTCACAGGGGGTGATTAAGTCAAAAGATTTTTGAGGGAAGGTTCTTCAGCATCAGTGAAATGCTATGGAATTAAAATTATTATCTTTCATCTCTTGTTAATTATATATGTATGTTTATTATGCATTTATATAAAATTTAATTATTTATATATGTATCTGTCTAGTCTCCCTGCAACAGATTATTGCACTCATGGCTTCATTATGTTATCCCTCCTGTATCCACGTCCTTTACCGTGCAACTTTGTAGTGGCCTCCCACTCTGGCTCTGGATTTGCCCATGTGACTTGCTTTGGCCAATAGTATGTCAGCAGATGTGATCCAAACAGAGGCTTGAAAAGACTTGCACAATTGGGCATGCTCACTCTTGCTCCTTTACCTTTCCCATTGGAACAAGCCCAGGCTAGCCTGCTAGAGGAGATCCAACTTGACCAGTCAGTCACCACAGCTGAGGCCACTCTAGACCAGCCAATAGTCAGTCAACCCCCAGACATAGGAGCCCAAACCAGAACCGCCCAGCTAAGTCCAGACTAAACTTCCAACTAGCAGATTTGTGTGCTAAATGCATGTTCACTGTTTTAAACCACTGATTTTTCTAATGGCTTATAACACATCATTATTATGGCAGTAGATAAGTGTTATACTGCCTAAATAGGAAAGTAAACATCTTGGTTTATATCTTCTGAAGCTCTCCAATTTCCCCAGCTCTTCAAGGAGAAGGAAGAGAAATAAAATTCCAAGTTTTTTTAAAGCTTTCCAACATTCAGGTACTCTGTGAGGCAGTTCTTATGCAGTACTTTATTTAATCTCTACAACATCCTTCAGAGGTAAATGGGCATTTTCCCATCTTACAGATGAAGAAACTAAGGGTTGGAAAAGTGAAATGACTCACCTGAGGTCACACAGGAAGAGTGGCAGAGTTGGATTCTCCCCACGTGAGCCTACCCCTCATGACAGTCCTCAATTTTCATTATGTTTGGCTGCCTTATGCCTATTGCTCCAAAGGTTAGAAGCACCTTATTTGGCCCTTATCTAGATAGCATCTTGTTCTCCAATGGTGTCATATTAGTTTATCTAGAAACATAAATCTGTCTTTCTCAGATTTTTTTTCCTCCCTCATCACACTGGAAGATTATCTGTTTATTAGCATACTGGTTTGACACCTTAAGCATCACAAATTGCCAGTTTCCTCATATTTGTTTCTAAGAAACTTTGTTCATTGTAAATAAATGGGGGCAGAGGAGTTGCTTTCCAAAGATCTTAAGAATCTAGCATTTTCTTAGCCCAAATTTGGCCCTCCCTCTGGGTTTCTGGCCCCAATACTTCAGTTGCTCTCCTCTCCACACCCAGCAGACGTTATTTTTAAGTTGCAGTTTTATCCAAAGAGCATTTTTTCACAGAATGCCTTGGAAGGTCCTGCACTTTCTCTTCAGCTGGGGAACTGTCCCTCAGCCACACCCCCTTGGTCTGGGAATTTATTTTGGTCTATGCAAGAGTCACATGTTTTTCTTTTAATGAAGTCATCAGAGTATTTTGCTTCCATGCCCTTGATAATACATTTTTAAGGAAGGTTGTTCTGTCTGTGATCTGCCAGGGGTGGAGATATGGGCACTGTTGTCATTTTAGAAGAGGAATTAACACAGGCTAAGGCCCCCAAACCTTAGTCATGGCTTTACCTGGGCACCTCCAATTAAGGTCCTTCAATTCTCTGATCCTTCTCTTTCTTCTGAGTCCAACCCATTCCCCTCTCCTCCAGGAAGAGTTCCCTGACTCAGGTTTATGATAATATCTTTCTTTTTTGGAATAATTAGAGAGTCTGAAATACTTGATTTTGAAATTACTTAGCACATAGTTACTGAGCGTAGACATGTGCTATGCTCTATCCCCAAAGAGCTTACAGTCTAGTGGAAGAGAGCAAAGCACAAACAAGCAAGTAAGATGTAGTCAGGTAGTAATGATAATGTTTAAAATAGGATAATGGGATAAAATAAATATGAAAGTAGAGAGGGCTACTTCAGATAGTGCAATGGGGGAGAAGATCCTTAAGAAGGTGACATTTACATTGAAAGGATCCAACCCTCTCTTCTGAGGGAAGAGTGATCTGGGTGAAGACTACGACAAACACAAAGGTCCTGAGGCAGAAACTAGCCTTGTGAGCATTGTGGCTGGAACAGGGAGAATGAAAGGTCAGTGGGGCAGGAGAGGACCAGCCTACCAACTAGGCCACAGTATGGAGTTTGGATTTTGCAATAAAGGCAATTGAAGTTTGGGAGGGTTTTAAGCATAGCAATGATATCTGATTAATGTTTGTTAAGATCCCTTTGACCACTGTGTCAAAACTAGATTCACTGGAGAGATGGGATTGATGGCTATCCCACTAGAAATAATAAAGATTTAGGCAAAGATGGGAGAAAGGTTGTCATGATTTTTTTCTATTGAAGTATAGTTGACACATGATGTGACATTAGTTTCAGTGATTGAACTTCCCTGTGTGTTATGCTATGTTCACTACCATCTGTCACCATACAGCACTGTTGCAATACCACTGATTATGTTCCCTAGGCTGTGCCTTTTATCCCTGTGACATTCACTCCATAAACTGGACCTTGTGCCTCCCACTCTCCTTCCCCCTCTTTTCCCATCCCCACCTTCCCTTCAGGTTGTCATTTTTTTTTTTTTTTACCCTTACCTGCATGTGATAATCTCTTTCCCCTATACATTCAATCTATTTACTTTTAACTTGAACTGAATCTTTTATTTTGTTTCATTATTTACAAACCCAAATTAGAATAGAAACTACGGTACGGAATTAGATATTTGACCAATTAACTCTGCTTGGTTTTAAAGCTAGGTATTTAAATTGGGCATTGGTAAACACCCTTAAGCTATTTTAATTTGGAACGCACTTGTGAGATCCTTCTGTTTATGCTTAAATTCCAATTTGCCACCTAGTAAAACTTTCCATTACAACCTCCTTCTAGACTGATGCACACCAAAAATTCCCATGACATTGGTACCCCCATTAAACGGTTGTCCATCTACTTTCAAAAGTATGGCTACCTGGGAAAATAAACCTCTGTTCTATGTAAGCCACTGTGGTCTGGTCTCTGAACCTTGTCGCCACTCACAATCCTAATTGATATAATCGGTCTTGAACATTGTTCAGACATGCCTCTACCTGTTCCCGCTCTGAAGAACAGTCAGTGACATATGGTGGGGACTTTCCAGAGCTCTGCCAGACACTATTTCAAGGCTTTCACACATTTACAAGGCAGCAGGTGACACCTGGGAAGACTCTGGGCATTTTCAATTCCTCCTCTTCAACTATTTCCTCACTTGTTGTCAGATTTCACACCTCACCAACAGAGCTTATTATTCAAGGTGGATAAACTCCTCCAGGTGAAGTGAGAATATCTTGACCTTTCTCTGTGAAGCCTTTCTGGAAGCTTAAACAGTGTTGCTAATGGATGATGAGATGATCTACCACGCACTTGGTTCCCATAGATTTCTTAGGTTTATGTGAAGAAGTCTTCTCTCTGACCTTGGTAGTTGGCTGGGCCAAGGAGATATAAACCAAATGAAAACACCAATGAACTCGTAGTTTCTTCGTAAGCCAGGGGGTTCTTTGGGGGTAAGGGATTGTTTGATTATTTGGTTTCTTTCTTTTTTTTTTTTTTTAAAGAAAGTCTTTTTTTTTTTTTTAAACCTTTATTTATTACTTCTTAGAGACAGAGCATGAGCGGGGGAGGGGCAGAGAGAGAGAAAGGGAGACACAGAATCAGAAGCAGGCTCCAGGCTCTGAGCAGTCAGCACAGAGCCAGATGCAGGGCTTGAACTCACAAACTGGTCAGATCATGACTTGACCGGAAGTTGGACACTCAACCAACTGAGCTACCCAGGTGCCCCTTGTTTGATTATTTAGTACAAGATTTTTTAAAATAGAAGATTTTAGAGCCAACAAGGATCCTACAGGCCATCCAGTCATTTGAAAGATGGAAAATGTAGAGTAGAACATTTAATTTATTTCCTATGATTGTGGAGCTATGTAATTGCAATGCCAAGGCAAGGCAATCTCATGAATATATAGTATCTGTTATGTACTAGGAACCGTAGTAGGTTTTATACACATGTTCATCTTATTTAATCCTCCCCATATCTTTGAAAACTAATGTGACTTAGAAAACAATGATGCTAGTGTCACCATATTACACATGGGGAAATTGAAGCCCAGGAAGCCGAAGTAACTTGCCCAGAATTATGAAATCTTCAGATTATATAGTAGATTATATTATTATTTGTAAATATTCACTTACCTCTCCCCATAGTGAAGTGTCTTTCCATACACCATAGATGTTGAGTTTGGCCATTTGACTTGCTTTGGCCAGTGGAACATGAGCAAATATGGCATAAGTCATCCAAGAAAAAAATTTAAATGTGATTGCTTGGTTCAGTTTGGTTTCTTGCTCCTGTGTCCTCTGCTCTGAGGAGTCATGCCCCAATGGTTCCTTATCTGCTAGCCTGAGTCCTAGAATAAGAAATGGACTTGAACCCTACCACTTTCTGCAGAAGAGCTATAACAACTGACCTGCAGCCACTACCATGTAACATTAAAGAAAAGAAAGAGGAAGGAAGGAAGGAAGGAAGGAAGGAAGGAAGGAAGGAAGGAAAGAAGGAAGGAAGGAAAAGAAATGCTTTTGGAAGCCACTGAGACCTGGGGGCTGTATGTTACACAGCATGACCTAGGAAAAGCTACTGAATCCAGATAGATAGAACCAGAGCCCATACCCAGGCCCCTCAACCTCCAAACTCTATACCTTTTTTTCCACCACATGTTCTTGTCTATCCACACCAGTCTTTTTTGGCCTCAGGCAGTAGGTGCTGATTTTTCCGACCCATGTTTTTAAGCCCTCTGCTTTCTAGCACTCAAGACATTTTCTTTTATCATTTTCCTTAGATTCAAATCCTGCTCTTGCAGAAACCCTGCCATCAGCTTTCATCAAATGATGGACCTTCCTAGATCACAAATAAAAAAAGGCTATCATGCATGCACTCCTTCACCTTCTCTCCTACATTTCCAGATTAGTTATAGCATGGTTAATCCTTTCTCCTTGCCTCTCAGCTCTATGGAAAAGCTATTCTATTTCTTGTCCAAGGCTGACCTCTCCACTATTCTCTTAATCCTCCTCCAGAATCTCACTGCAGGGATAATCTCCTCTTTCTTGTTTCTTTCCTTCTTTTCCCTCTCTGCATTTTTTTTCCCTGTCAGCCTACAAACATACAAGTCTCCCTCTTTTTTCTAAAACAAGATGAAGACTCTTCCCTGATCTTTTCCTCTTAGGCTACTTTTCTATTTCTCACCTTCCTTTGACACCAAAATCCTGCACAGAATTGACTCCCTCAGTAATTTCCCTTCCTCACCATCTTTGTTTCCTTGTCACCAGATCACTCAGCTGCCCACCGACTTCCAGATTCTGCTCACACTGCTGTGGTGAAACTGCCTGTGAAGAGCACATCAATGGCTTCCTGACTGTCAAAGTCAATGATATCTGGCCAGTCTTTGGATCAACTTTTAGGGTTGACAGATAAAATACAAAATCCCAGTTAAATCTAATATTTGGGACATTTATATATCCTAAAAAACTTGTTGTTTATCTGAAATGCAAAGTTAAATGGGTGCCCTATATTTTTCCTTACTAAGTCTGACAACTCTAGTCACCTGCCTCTCTTTCAATTTTATCCTGATGGCCAGAAGTCTCAAAGATTTCATCGATTCCCACTCTGTCCTTTGGTGTCACATAAACTCGATGTATATTTTTTTTATTCTGTTCCCTCCTCCCCATCCCATTATCACTGTTCTAGTTCATATTCTCATCATTGCTTATCTAGACAGGTGTAGTGGCTTCCTCCTGCCCATCTCCCTATCTTCTGGTCTTGCAACCTCTCCTGGCCATACTCTGCTCTGCAGCCAAAGCAATCTACTCATTTCCAGGTATCCTTTCTCTTACCTAATAATACAGTTGGCTCCCGTTGTTCATAGGATAAATCCAAACTCCTTAATATGATATTCAAAGCTCTTCAGAATATTATTTCACTCTATTCTTTCACCTTGACCTCCTGACACATGCTACTTATGTACATACATAATGTGGGCATTATAGCCACAGTGGATGACTCATTATTCCTTAGTCACAACCTGTCCTTTATTTGTCATGTATTTCCTTGACAAATATTACAAAAAAAAATTTGCCATCCCTTCTAACCCAACAGTTTTATGCCTCCTTCCCTACACACATACTCGGTTTCCCTAAAAAAGTTTTACACACCTTGCAAAGACCAGTTGAAATGTCATCTCTTCTGTAAAAGCTCCCCTGATTCCCTCCAAAAGGAGTTTTCCCTGGATAATGTGGCACATGGTAGTTTCTAGTTCAGATTTGTCAATGAGTGGGTGAGTTTTCTAAAATAAGTTCATATAAATGAATCCATCTTATCTGACTCTTAAATAGCAAAGAGAATTTGTTCCATTAACAACTACTAGATACTTGGTCTTAGCACTCATGATTTGATGGCAATAAAGAATATATAGTTTAATGTAAACTGAGGGGGGTGATTTGCCTCTATCTTCTGTCACCCCAAGTTGCTGAGTTGAATTGACTGCACTGGCTGAGAAAATGTCCCTTTCATTCTGTCTAGCTCCACAGGTGCACTGCCTAAAGCTATCAATTTGGTCAAAGAGGGCAACCACCCAAGGCATTAAATTGCAGGATGATAAATGGGGTCCATTCTTGGGCCAACACCTTAATCAGTTAGTAATGCCCTCCTAAAGTGCTATATTGAGACAAATTCTAAAACTACATCCAGATTTATGGAAAAAGAGTGGCGTGACTGATTAGTTTTGGCTTCCATGGACCTGGAAAAATAAGTAGCACTTACATCATAATTTTGCCATCTTATCAAAGGTATTTGAATAGTTGCAATCCCATTCTGCAGTCAACAAGTAAGCTTCAATAGTTATGCTTTTAATGTGAAAATGAATTTGTTTGCCTAAAATCTTAGTGGTGTTTACATTTCCTTTACGTGGCATTTTTGTTTATTAGAATTTATAGCTCTGATGAAGAATATATGATTAGAATATTTAATTTAAAGAAAACCAACAAATACTTTTTGAGCATACAGCGTTAGGTAAAGAAGCATGAAATATAATCTCTGCCTTCAAGGAAATCACTATCTGGATGGGAAGACAAGCTATGAACCCACTAAAAGGTTTCTTAAAAAATTATATGAGTTAAAATAACAGTACAAATGAAAATGTAAACCATAGCATAATCACTGCTTGGTTAATCACCAAACAAGCACTTTGAATTAGAGCGAGGGAGAGAGCTTGAAGATATTTGTTCCAGCCTTAATCACTCCTATAATTTGAAGAAAATGATTGGTGAATTTGAGTCCTTTCTAGAAAACGTAAGATGTGCCATGCACAACCTGTATCTGTGAGATGTAAGCACACACCTGTGAGGAACAGTAGGCTAATAAAGAGATTCTAGTTTAAAAAGACTGCTGTTTGCTGCTGGTAATGGCTAATTTAGATTCTTTTTCCACTCAAGAGTTTCTCACTGGTTAGTCTTTTTGGTGGATATTTGCTGTGTTCTGACACTTCGTCACCACATCACTACATGTCCCTTGGTTTTTCATATAGTGATATAAATATGGGGCCCCCTACTTTCTACTCCAGGGGTAGAACTTCGGTCCTGACACCTAGGTCTAAGCCAGCTCCATTCCTTGGTCACAGTAATTTGTTCAGGATAGACATGTGACTCACATCAAATTAATTGGGTTCAGTGAAAGTTCATTGAGAGACTTCGCTTGCAAGGCCAAGGAGAAGGAGGTGTTCACACTTTCCCATCAGGCTTGAACTTGAGAGGCTGTACTTGCTCCAGCTCCCTTGCCATCACTCAAAGCCTAAGAATGGAGGCACCACTCTTAGAAGAGGCTGCCAGGTCAAGAGTCAGGATTCTCATACCATCCATCTTTTGTATTGAATCCAGCTGTGCCTGAAGCAAGATTCAACCTTGGAATTGTCAATTATGTATACCAATCAAGTCCCTTTTCTTGCTTAATCCATTGCAAGTTGAGTTTCTCTCATTTATAACCAAGAATCCTGGGGCATCTGGGTGGCTCAGCCAGTTAAGTGTCTGAGTCTTGGTTTCAGCTCAGGTCATGATCTCACAGTTTGTGAGTTCAAGTCCCGCGTCGGGCTCCGTGCTGATAGTGCAGAGACTGCTTGGGATTCTCTCTCTCCCTCTCTCTCTGCCCTTCCCTCGCTGAGATTCTCTCTCTCAAAAATAAACATTAAATTTTTTTTAAAAAATACAACCAAGAACCCTTAATGCTAACGTCCTTAGCCTCACTTCAATATAACATCTTGAATGTAACAGCAAAACACTTCTCACACTACTCCCTTTTATATATTCTTCCTAAGTTTGCTCATCCACTAACTTACTCAATTCCCATCACATTTTTCTGAGGTAGAATAGGGCAAGCATTATTGATCCCAGTTGATAGAAACATTGACTTTAGCCCAAAGAGGCTGAGTTACTGACACTCCCAGTGGAATCCCCAAATTAAAACAAAATTCCCTGGGCTAGAGTCCAGGTCTTCTGATTCATAACCCAGGATCTTTTGCTAAATCTTCACCTTTCCCGAGTTTTCTCCCACTTTTTATTTCCTTTTGCACCTGAGAGTTTTGTAGTATTCTTCTCAGAATTGTGATTCTTGGTTTGATTTTGGTAGAAGAGGAACATTTTCTCTGTTGAAAAATCTTACAGAGGTTGTCGCACGACCAATATTTTGTTGATCAGGACTTCTCCACCCAGAAAATTGCCCCTGTTAAGGGGTAATTACAAACCTATCTGATGCAGCTTAATCTGTAATAGTAATTGATGATGATGGTGGTGGTGGTGAAAATGATGATGACATGGCATTGGAATGAGGAACATCTCCAAATGGGTAGCAGTGTCTGAGGAACCAAGATCCAGAGACTGACCACATTTGCAACTGGCATTGACCACCTCTGACAACTCTTTGTCCTTAGCAGCTTTCAGCCTGGAAGTCACCCTTTGTGCTAAATTAAGATGTTCTCAGGCTGAGTGATGGAGTGTAGCATCGCTGGAAATCAGACCCCCAGGTGCTGGAAGCCACTGGAGCCTGGCACATAGGCAGAGCCATTTGGCAGTACAATGTCCCCCTTGGGGAGCAAACTGGAAGCAAAATAAATGAATTTGACAGTATGTGCTGTTGCCAAGCATTAAAATGTTTCCCATAAGCAATCACTTGCAAGACAGTAAGAGAATTCTGTCCTCTAGAGAAGGGGTCTCCAGTAGGAAGAGTAGAACCCCCTAGTGGATCTCAGGGTTTTCCTAAGTAGATCTTAGATACCAGAGTGGCTCATCCTTCAGCTTCTTGACACTGAGAGCTAATTCACCTCTAAACCAACAGAAGCCACCACCCATCCCATTTCCCCCCTTCCTCCAAACTTTGATAGGTGTCCCATAGGGAGGTTAATTCAACCCCTTCTTCTGGGCCTCTTGGGAATCCTAACTCAGGACCTCTCCATTTCCCTCAAGCACCTCCCACACCTCCTTCTATCCATCCCAAATCTTCATGGATTAGTATTTACTATGCCCAAAACACTGACATCACATAGTTTATAAAGACAATCTTATTATTTTTAAGACAATTTGCCGTAATCATCTTCAAATTGGCTACGAACGCTCAATTCTTTCATTTCTTCAACAAAAATTTATTCAGCATCTACTGTGTGCAAAGCACCATCATGTCAGCAATAGAGAGTTCCAACTATGACAGGATCACTGTCATAACACAGTACTCAACCCATGAATTGGCACACAACAGCATTCAATAAACATTTGCCAAATAAACAGATAAGAGAATTTAAATAAATTGAACATAAGCTCCAGAAGCTTGCAGAAAGTGCCCTGCCATATAACACTGAAGAAGAGTATCACTAACATCCCTCTCCACTCTAAAATTCTATGAATCCACAGTTCTAAGCTTTGGTTAGAAAACATAGACATCACAACGTTAAATGAAAGAGCGGGAGATACCCCAGAGTATTCAATAATAAGGCCCATATAAGAAACACCACTGAAAGTGCTAGGGACACCTGGGTGGCACAGTCAGTTGAGCATCCAACTGCGGTTCAGGTCATGATCTCGCAGTTCATGGGTCTGAGTCCTGTGTCAGGCTCTGTGCTGGCAGCTCAGAGCCTGGAGCCTGCTTTGGATTCTGTGTCTTGCTCTCTCTTTCTGTCCCTCCCCCACTCGTACTCACTCTGTGTTTCTCTCTCTCTCAAAAATAAATAAACATTAAAAAATATAAAAATAAAAAAAGAAAGTTTTAGAAGTGGTCTGGGGAGGGCGAGATCTCTGCAGCCTGGGGAAGTAAGTTAGGGAAGAATTTGTGGAGGAGATGGGACTTTTCACGAGACCTTGAGGAAAGGGGTGTTCAGTACAGGCACAGAGTAGGGAAAGCTGGAATTTACTCAAATGGAATCAAAGAGCCCAGGCTCTAGGGGTCCCAAGGGCACAGAGCTTTCTAACTGAGAAGAAAAAAAAAGCTAAAATGGATGTAACTGTTCTACAAGTGGGAAGCATTGTTCTACTTACCTTATTAAATATCTTTGCAAACATTCAACGTTATTAATTGAGCACCTAATATATGCCAGGCACTCTCCTTAGATGCTAGGGATACTGCAATGAACAAAATAGACAAACTGCATGCCTTCATGGAGCCCCCATTCTAGTGGGGAGGGCAGATAATGTGCAAAATACAGATTTAGTGGGCTGGATGGTGCTAAGTACTATGGAGAAAAAAAATGGGGTGCCTGGGTGGCTCAGTCAATTAAGCGTCCAACTTTGGCTCAGGTCATGATTTCAGTTTGTGAGTTCAAGCCCCATATCAGGCTCTGTGCTGACAGCTCAGAGCCTGGAGCCTGCTTCACATTCTGTGTCTCCCTCTCTCTCTGCCCCCCGACCCCACCACTCGCACTCTGTCTTTCTCTATCTCAAAAACAAATAAACATGAAAGAAGAAAGAAAGAAAGAAAGAAAGAAAGAAAGAAAGAAAGAAAGAAAGAAAGAAGAAAGAAAGAAAAAGAAAGCAAGCAGCAAGCCAGGAGCAGGGATGGATCCCTTGGAATGCTTGGAATAGAATGGAGGTAATAATCTTCAATAAAGTAGTCAGAAAGGCCACGCTGAGAACACAATATTTGAATAAAGACTGAAGGAAGTGAGGAGTAAGACTTACAGGTGAAAAGCATTGCCAACAGAGAAAACAAGCGCAAAGGCCCTGAGGTAGAATATGTCTTGTGTGTATGAGAAACAGCAAAGAGGCCAGTTGGCTGGGGCTAAGGGAGGGAGGGAAAGATTAATCACAGAGAAGTTCCAAGAGGTAACATGGGCCAGATTAAGAGGGACTCAGGGGTGATTATGGTGAACTTTATTTTGTTTTGTTTTACTGTGGTGCACTTTGAACCTCAATTTGACTCATGAGCTACCTGCCATCTGTACTTTTTTTACAAAGGACAGAACTGAAGATCAGAGAGGTGCTGTGACTTGCCCAGGATTATCAAGCTAACAGGGAGCAAAGACAAGGTTCAAACCCAGGCCTACCTGGCCTCTTCCACTTCACCTGCTCTCAGCCTCCACTCTGTCTTCATGATCCTTCCATGCACACGTGTGTGCACACTCACACACACCCCACCCCTTTCAGTTCTGAAACACACCAAGCTCTTCCTTGCTCAGTGCCTTCATACGTGCTGTTCCCGCTGACTAGAATGCTCTCTACTTGTACATCTACTGTGCTCTATCTGAGCAGTACGTCTTTTGGGCCTCAGTTCCAATTTAACAACCCCAGACAGGCCTTCCCTGATCCTCTAATGTAAAATGACTCCTTCCCCCGGTACCCTCTCTCTCAAAGCCCCAGTCTTCCCTTCCTTCATAACTGCGTATTTATTTCTGTGTTTAACTTTCATCCCTCCTCCCAGATGATGTCTGTACCCAGTGCCCAGCCCAGCGCCTGGCACGTGGGAGACACTCAACAAACATCTATTGCATAAATGAGAACAGCAAAAGGGTAAAGAAGATGAAGGAGGAAGCACCCAGAGAGGTTTCCCGGCATTTCTGGCAAAGAAACTCCAAAGGCCGCAGAGAGAGATTCAGGGTTATCTGTGGACCTGGCTGCTTCCTCCTCAACGTTGGAATGAGATGCTGCAGCCGGTACTATCTAATACATTCACCACGTGACCCACCCCACCAGCAGCCTCTGGAATGAACGTTATTTGGAGTAATTGGACAAGCACTTAGAAAATGCTAAGGTTTATTTTTAAATGTGATTAGGACCTGTCTCTTGCTTTCCGGAAAATCACGTGTGCTCCTCAGAGATACAAAATACTCACAATCGTTAGGCGCTCTTAAAACTGACTTTTTAATCTTGTCTTTACAATGAACTTGCTGAGTTGATTTAGGGCAGAGCATAACCATCCCCATGTGACTGATAGAAAAACTGACGCTGAGGGGCAATTAAATGCACCATCTGAGGCCAAATAAATGGTCGGTGGCAGGGTTAGGGGCTGGTCTCTTTAAACCAGACAGCAGCTGCGGCCATCCTCTCCCTATAAATTGTGAATCCCTCGACCCATGCAAATAATGCAGATCTTTCCCCAAACAGAAAAATAGTCTAGAAAAAGGGAGCCACTGCCTTCTTGATTTGGTGTTTTATGTGGCAGCAGGGCAACCAATCGTTCTAACTAGGCCACGGGAAGCCTGTTTCTCTTTAAGAACCCATTAGCAAGCTGGCAAAATCTCATCCCATTACCATGTAAATAAATAAGGATAAATTTTCCCACCTCAGCTTCCCCGTGCCCAACCAAAGCTCTCCCCCTTGCACATTTTTGATAACCTGCTCGTTCTGGAATACCTCGCAATTAAAGATAGTGTGCAGTGGAAGTCAATAATTCATCACGGAGGGGAAAAAAGGATGAGATAATTAACATTCTCTGGCTGGCTTTGGCTAGGAAATAGCTTAGTAAGCACAAGGACATTTTTTGGGCCATTTCCATCACGAGGGTAGAATAAATAAAATGGATCCTTTCGTGCTCTGAACCTGAAGAATCCTCGTTGGGCTGGTTGGCCCCAGGGCTCAGCTGAGTTGGGTTCAGACTCTGCATAGATGGCAGCAAGCTGCCAGCAGGTGCGGCCCTGGGGCTGGGGCGGGTGGGTGTGTTACGAGAGGTGGGCAGAGGGTGTTTCCAAGCTGTTGCTTCTTAAGCTTCTAGCCCACACCCCAAGTTTCAACTTTTCAGTGAACTGTTCTTTGACCTCTAACTTTTTTCTCCTCTGATCTCCTTTATCAGAGGGATGCATGCAACCTGAGCCTTCCTTACTTTGTCTTTCTGTAAAATGGGAAAGATAATGCATAACAGAAAGGGTTATTGAGGATTGAACCATCATCTTTATCATCCTCCTCGTCATTATCATCACTAGACTTTATGAATCGCTTATGATGTGTCAGGGTTTACGCAGCACTAAATGTATTCTATTTGCATTATTGCATTTGATGCCCAGTGGGATAAATGGTCCCTCTTTGAACCTCAGACAAAGTAGGATGGAAATAGAGATTTTAAAATTCTGTGTCACACAGTGGGAAATAAACTAATGAAACACATAACCCCAAGGGGGATGGGGCAGGCAGTTGGAGAGGATTTGGATATATTTATGTACGACAGAGCCATAAATGGGTGCTGGGATATACCTAACCTTTATAGTTGACGTCAGGAGGAAATGGTTTCTCTGTCTCTTACCCAAGATCAAGGGTGGGTACAACATGACTGTGCCCTCTGGGTGCCCATCCCATGGGACCTCTGTTGGCAGCAGAGTATCAGCCTGTGTGGACCATGGGTCTGTCCCAGTATGGCAATTCCTATATTTTATGTTGTTATGATTCTTAAGATAAAAAAATTTTGTTCAGCTCTGGCTCTGGTTTCTATGCTGATCCACTGACCACTAGCCCGATCTCTTTGTTTTCTCTAAATTCTATTTTCTTGATCCAAGTAGTGAAATTTCAGTGGCAATTTACTACAGCAAGTCAGAAAGGAATTGTCCTAAAATGTCTGAACACTTTAACCAGTAGATTCAAAGTTCCTACTTTGTAGATTCATTCCTACTTACACACCTGTCTCTGCCTTCTTCCCATTACGCCAGGCGGAAAGATCCTCCTCCTCCAATCCAAGGCTGATCCCCACTGGCCCTCTGAATCCCACCACCAACACATGCCTCCTAAGAGACCTGATCTCATCCTAAACTCCCCCTCCATCCAGACTTTGATCATCCTCCAGCCTCCCAGCTGAGTCCTTCCCAGAAACAACTAACCTTATTCATGTCTCTCTCTCTCTCTCTCTCTCTCTCTCTCTCGTGTTAAAAAAAAAGTCCTCCCTTAATCCCCCATCCTTTTCCGACTACTGTCTTATCTCTTTCCCCATCAAAGCCAATGATCTAAGAAAGTAGTCTTCCATGTGTTTCCAGCTCCTCACTTATTTCTCCCTGCAAACAGGCTGGTTCAGTCCTGCTCAGCCTCTGAAACTGCTCTCACCAAGACTATATACACTGTTGACCATCAAATCCAACAGGCACTTTCTGTCACCTTATGGATCACTCTGTGGGGGTTGACAGAGATAGCTTCCTTCTTGAAACTCTACCCTTGGATTTTCCATCACTAGATTTCCTCCTATTTCTCCAGGTCCACCTTCTCATTTTCCTTCAAAGGTTTCTCCTGTATTGGGCCCTCTCCAGGCTGTTCTCTCCCATTCCACACTTCCTGGCTAGAACATCCAATGGGATCATCCAGCCCCCGCACCAGTGACTCTCCATCCAGTCCATGTCTGCGTCCTGGACGTTCTCTCCTGCACATCCCCACCTGGATATCCCCCAGCCTCTTGCATTAGTTTCCTATTTCCACAAACATAATAGTTTAAAACACCACAAGCTTATTATCCAAAATCAATCTCAGTGGGCTAAAATCAAGATGGCGGCAGGATGGCATCAGATGTCCCTTTTGGAGGCTTCATGAGAGAATCCATTTTCTTGTCCATTTCAGCTTTGAAAGC
Source organism: Lynx canadensis (assembly GCF_007474595.2). Lineage (NCBI taxonomy): Eukaryota > Metazoa > Chordata > Mammalia > Carnivora > Felidae > Lynx > Lynx canadensis. The sequence goes on along the minus strand of NC_044303.2, from coordinate 188,876,441 downwards.
TGCCTGCATTCTCGGCTCATGGCCCGTCACCACTCCAACTTCTGCTTCTGTGGTTACATCTCCTACTCTGATTCTGACCCTCCTACCTCCCTTTTTTGAGGACCCTTGTGATTGCTGCATTGGTCTACCCAGTTAATCCAGAGTAATCTCCCCATCTCCAAATTCTTAAATTACTCACATCTGCAAAGTCTCTTTGCCACATAATGTAACATAATCATAGGTTCTGGAAGTTAGGATGTGGACATCTTTGGGTAGCCATTATTCTGGCCATCACACCCCTCAAACTCACCATGTCCAAACCTCTTGCATACCAAGATGCCTCTGTCTTGCTGATAAACCATCATCTGCCCCACAGGGCCAGCCAGAAATGTGGCATTGTCCTTGACTTTTTCTTTTCTCTCATCCTTACATCCGATTAATAAGTCAATCCTATCTCCCACCTAAATTCACTTCTCTCCACCCCTACTACTGGTACCTTGGTTTGAGCCACCATCACTTCTAATCTGGATTATTACCACTTTAGAGGTTCACTGGGAATTGGTAGTTGTTCCATGTGTTAAAGGCAAAGAGAGCAAGAGGAAGATGGCAGAGATGAGGCTGAAAGGTAAGCGAAGAAAGATAGATCGCGAGGGGCCTAATAGTCGCATTAAGGAACATGGATCTTATCCTGGTAATAGTGGTGGTGGGGGTTGAGGGGAACTTTATGATTTTCAAGAAAATTAATATTTGTGTTTTCAAAAGAACACTCTGTGGACAGCAACTGAAGGCAAGAATAGCAGTGAAGAGCTTGTGGAAAGATGTCCATAGCATACTATATTCTTTCAAATGTGTATAATCCATAAACATGGGTAGTAAACATTTTAAAGAACATAAACCAAATGTTAGCAGCTGTTATTTCTAGATAATAGAATCACAAGAGGATTTTTTTCTTACTCTTAATTGCTCTGTAATGAACATGGATGATAGCAATAGCTATGTCTCATTTCCTCTGCACCCTAATATTGGTCAGCAATAAGTCCATCAGTCAGTCACATTAGTCCTTGCAAATGGATGCTAGGCTGAGTATATACATTATCTCTGAGTATGCATTATCTCTGTCCCTACTTTTACAGAAAACAGGCTCAGAGAGGTGGTATAGTTGATCCGACTTAAATCCTTTTAATGTGTTGCCTCTCTTGGGTAACAAACACCAGTAAAGCAACTAGAAGCCCTGGTTTCAAAGTCAGAGTCTGGTGTCTCATCCGTGTGGCCATTTAATAGCTGTGGAGCAGGAGTTTATTAATTTCTGTGAGTCTTGGTTTCTCTTATCTGAAAATTGGGTGTGTTAATAGTACCTGCCTCCAGGTTAATGTGAGTGAGGATCCAGTGAGATATTGCATGTGCAAAGCTTAGAACACTGCTTGGCAAATCGTGCTCAGTTAATGTTAGCAGCTGCTAGTATCATTACTATTATTACTATTACTATTATTATCCCACTGTAATAGCACTGTATTACATATAGTTCTTTAATTTGGAGAGGAATAAGGGCAAAGACTTTTTCCTAGAATATATTAAACCATGCTGGTTCTGAGTTCCACAGGAGTGGAGATACCGCCCTAATGATCTTGGTATTGTCAGCACCTAGCAGAGTGGATGCTAATTTGGACAAATGAGTATGTAGATGAATAGGTGGATGGGCAGAGACAAATAGTCAGGTGGGAGGTAAATAAATGAGTGTATTACTGATGGGTGGATGTGGGGAGAGAGGACCTGAAGTGACTCAGTATGTCAACTGGCTGGATGGGAAAGCAGGTCGTTGATTGGAGGAGCAGAAAGGTAGATGAATGATGGTATGGGTGAGTGGATGGTTGGATGGATGGATGGGAGGAAGAGAGGGTCGTAAGTGACTTAGCTGTGAGTAAATGCTTGGATGGATGGGAAGGCTGGTGGTTACAAGGAGGAGCACACCGCTGGATGCACGATGTGGTGCGATGGGTGGATGGATGGATGGATGGATGGTTGGATGGATGGATGGGTGGATGGATGGATGGGTGGATGGATGGTTGGATGGATGGATGGGTGGATGTATGGATGGTTGGATGGTTGGATGGATGGGTGGATGGATGGATGGGTGGATGGATGGATGGATGGGTGGATGGATGGGTGGATGGATGGATGGATGGTTGGATGGATGGATGGGTGGATGTATGGATGGTTGGATGGTTGGATGGATGGTTGGATGGATGGGTGGATGGATGGATGGATGGATGGATTGTTGGATGGATGGATGGGTGGATGGGTGGATGGGTGGATGGATGGATGGGTGGATGGATGGATGGGTGGATGTATGGATGGTTGGATGGTTGGATGGATGGGTGGATGGATGGATGGTTGGATGGTTGGATGGATGGGTGGATGGATCGGTGGATGGATGGATGGATGGTTGGATGGATGGATGGGTGGATGTATGGATGGTTGGATGGTTGGATGGATGTTGGATGGATGGGTGGATGGATGGATGGATGGATTGTTGGATGGATGGATGGGTGGATGGATGGATGGTTGGATGGATGGATGGTTGGATGGATGGGTGGATGGATGGATGGATGGATGGATTGTTGGATGGGTGGATGGGTGGATGGGTGGATGGATGGATGGTTGGATGGATGGATGGATGGGTGGATGGATGGATGGATGGGAAGAAGGGTCTTAAATGACTTAGGGTGTGAACGAATGCCTGGATGGATGGGCTGCTAGTTGGGCAGGTGACTGGATGGACTGATAACAGACAGAGGCACGGATGGCTGCCTCCTGTTTTGTTTGTTTTGTTTTGTTTTCCCTCTTCACCGCAGCCCACCTTTCCCCAGTTCCAAGGCCCCAGAGTCACACAGACCGATCACACAGAGTCACCCTCCCCGGGGTGAGCGACCCCGGAAAGCTCCCGGGCAGCCAGGCAGCTCTGAAGGCCTGGGGAGTCTGGCGGCGGCGCTGGGACCAAGGGGCGCAGGGCCGGGGTCGCCACCCCTGCACCGGCCTAGCTCTGGGTGAGCGCTGGGCTCTTCTGCATTGACGTCGCCGGCGGCAGGGCCCCAGGCTCTCGGGAGCCGCGGTGTGACGCTGCACATCCAACGCGGCTGCTAAAAAAAGGGCGGTGACTCACTGCCGGCCGCGGAAACTTCCAGGAGCGGGGGCTGCGCAGGGCGGGGGTGGCGGCCAGTGGCGGCGGCGCCCGGGGCGCCGGGCAGCGGCCAGGTGTATCTCGAAAGCAAAACGGCCAGACCGTGAGCACGGGGTTGGAGGGGAGGGGAGCCCAGGAGTTCCCCAGGGCCGCGCCAGCTCCCAAGGCTCCGCCCGACCGCCAGGCTCGGGTGCCACCGCTCAGAGTCAGAGCCAGCCCTAGTCAGGATGAAGAGCTCTGGTGGCAGGTAGCAAAGTGGCGGGTGGCTCACACTGGGTGCTCTGCTCTATGTCCTAACTCGCTATGGATCTTAACTCACTTAGCTCTCAAAATCCCGCTTTGCAGATCTAAGGCTGGAGAGGGAAAGGGACTTGCTAGAGGTGATACAGCTGGTATGGCCAAGTGTCTCAATATATGAAATACAATTGTAATTTGACAATGTAGAACCCCTGCTCCGTGCCCAGGCCTGTGCTGGTGACACAGAGAGGGATGAGAATGATCCCTGCTGGCATGGAAAGGGCTCCAGAAGTATTTTCTGGGGAGACCTCAGTTCCATCCCCTCCCCTCGCCCCCAAACATCTCTCAGTCCTACTCTGGGCAGAGAATAGTGGCAAGGGGGGCAGAATGAAGGTTACAAAGGTGACTTGAGGCAGATTTAATGCATTCATCCACCAGGTAGTTATTAAGCACCTACTAAGTACTGGGTAAGCAAAGTAAACCTGACTGGTCTGTGTGCCTTCATGGAGCATGTGCTTTGTAGGGAAAATGGGGAAAGGAGGAGTGAGAAGTGCTCAAGGGACACAGTATGGAGAGGGAGCAGCCACCTAACCCAGGCAATCAAGGAAGGCTTCCTGATGGAAGCAGCCTTGGTACCAAGGTGGGAGGATAATTAGAAATTGGGCATATGGAGAGGGGGAGGGAAGAGCATTGCAATATGAGAACAGCTCATGCCTAAGCCCAGAAGTGTGAGATTATGGTTGGTTTGAAGGACCGAAGAACATTATGTACACCTGCAACAGTGAGGGCAAAGGAAGAATGAAGAACGGTGGGGAACAGGTGAGGAATAGGACGTGAGAGCCAGGTCTGGAAGGGGAACAAGTTAAGGACTCGGGGCTTAGCCAGAGGGCAGACCAGTTAACAACTCAGCACACCACGAGGAACAGAGTGAAATCAGTTCTGTTTGTACCAGAGGACAGGACGGACGCCATGCGGGTGAGAAAGGAACACCAAGGAAGGCTTCATGGTGCAGGAGGTGGTTAAGCTGGACATGGTTGATAGATTTTCTGTTCAAAGGAAAAGGAAAGAGAGAGAAAGAGGAACAGTCTGGGAAGTGCCATGCATGGCACAGAACCTCATCCAGGCTCTGTTATAGACCCTCTTGAAAGGTGAGGGAGATGCCCGTGAGACTAAGGCTAATGCAGCATCATTTCTAGGGCCTGGGGTGGGATGAAGTGGCCCTCTTTGAGCCCCACAGGAACAGAAGACACAGCCCTGGTCCTTAACAGGATGCCATTCATTGGTGTCAGCAACTGGAAAACAGAATTGTTTAATTCTTCAACGATATGCACGAAGCAACTGTATGTCAGGTTCTGTGATGGGCACTAGAAATCCACTGGAGAACAAAAGCAGCCATGATGCTCACTCTCATGAAGACTAATTCTGGGAGGGAAAATACTAATTTTTTAAAAAGACCCAAAGAAATAAATAAAAAAAGACCCAGGCATAGGTATGTGACACTATGAGAAGGCAGCAGAGGATTGCTCTACTCTGGACAGCCTGGGCAGGAATCATTAACAATGTGACAAGTGAGCCTAGCTATGAAAGATGAGAAGTAGATAACAAGGTAGAGATGGGAGGGAAGATTGATCCAGGTAGAGGGACCAGTGCATGCAAACCCTGCTCTGGGGGAAAGTCAGGTGACTGACATGGAGAATGAGGGGAAGCTTGGTTCAAAATAAAGCTGATCAGCAGTTTTTTAGACCACCATACCAACCGGGGATTGTATCCTAGAAACAACGGAAGGTGTTGAAGTATCTAGAATGGGCAAAATTGGGAGCAGAACACTCCAGGTGCTCTGGGTACACAGAGAACCAGGGAAGAAACAGACTCTTCATCTACTGACATTGCTCTTTACTCACCTCACCTCATTTAACTGTGACCATAGCTCTGCAAGGTTCTCATCTCCATTATCATAAGGAGACACCTGAGACTCAGAGAAGGTAAGTAGTTTGCCCATGTCCACAGCTTGTTCAGTGGACCAAATGAAAGTCTCTATAATCCCATATTCTTTCTAATGTGGATGAGATTAGAAGGTAGGGCCGGAAGTTGGTCCAGAGTAGGATTTGGATAGCCAGAAAGGAGGTAAAGAGACTTTTACCAGGGGGCAAGAAGTCACGAACAATGTACACATGAGACTAAAAATGGCCTAAGAAATAACGTAGGAACTGCTCTACACAGAATATAATGCAGAAAATGTAAGGGGGGCGGAGAGAGATCAGAAGGAAATATACAAAAAGATTGCTCTCTCTGAGGATTATGGGTAATTTTTATTTTTAAATTTTTGCTTAACTATGTTTTCTAAATTTTCCATAAGGAGTAGCTGTGTTTGTGTGTGTGTGTGTGTGTGTGTGTGTGTGTGTATAAACAGAGTAGCAGTTATATTTTAGGGGGATCAGGTAAGCTTTTTTCAGTTCTTGTAGGCAATATTTACATCATATTAATTTTTTCATCCCCGTTGGAACTGTGAATTCACCTGCAGTTGCCTTCACAAGCCATAGTACCCACACCCTCACCCTACCTGTAGTCAGAGCCAACAAATTCCTTGGCAAGTTTTAATTAAGCTCTTTCAGTGTGTCCACCCCGCATAGGCTTGATGGGGGAATAGATACAAGAGCACTATAAACCAGGGCCCCTTGCCAGAGCAAATATTTTGATACTGAATGATTTGGCTGCATCTAAGCAGGCGAGACCTGAGAACACTCACTCGCAAGGCTGCCTCTGCTAACCAAATGGCACAGCATACTATGATGTTATAATATTAGGTTCTTAATCATGGAAACACTGGCGTCTGTTTCAGCGGAAGCTTCCTCCCAGATGGTGCATCCTACTGTTTTTGTCGTCTGGAACAGTGTGAGGTTTCTTAAATGGCTGTACGCTTCCAAATCATCTTCCACACAATGGCAGCCTGTTAATTAAGTGGTCCCTTTGTGATTGCATTTGATAAATATGAGATGAGAAGGGTTTATCGAGCTGTGAAGAAAAAAGCAAGGCACAGCAACAGGAAGAAGCTCCGGCGGGTGGAAAGGCCTTTGTGTGGGCGTCGTCCAGGGAGCTTCAAGGGAATTGGGGACAGCTTTGCAGGCACAGAAAGGAGAAGGCTGGGATTCACTCAGACCACACGCTGCGACGTCTGCCTAGTGGATGGCCAGCCAGATGCACATGGTGTGTGAGGCACTTTGTGGCAGAGGCGGGCAAGGAGGTGGAAGCCTTCCAGTTCTTTCTGAGTTGACTGATGTGAGGTTGTCAGTCACACTGCCAGGCGCTGTTTTGACTCCACTCATCAAGATTTGCACTGTGCAGCTCCAAAAAAGGTATCTGCTTTGAAAGTAGTGTTCTGCATTCTTGGAGCAGATGACTGGTGACAACATCCAATTAAATATAAACGCTTGGCCGGGGGACTTGACTTGGAGGGTTGGTGAAGTTTCAGGTCTAACTTGTTAAACTTGGCCTTCCTCAAATACTGGACAACTTTCTCCAAAAACAGCACTTCAGGGAATCAAACCTAATTATAAGTGGCATCTTCAATTGGACATAGATCTCCATCAGCCACCTTCCTGCCTCGGGAAAGGCGTACATCAACCCCAGGCTAGAGAAAGGATCTGTGATACCTGATGGCTTCTTTGTCTTTCCCACTGGTTCAATCCTATTTCAGCCATTCATGAGATGAATATCTACGAGGCATTTACAGGGAGGAAGGCACATATCTGCGGAGGTGACGACTGGGCTGATGTGATTCTGTGAACCACTTGAGGGCAGAGGCTTTGGCTTTATCTTCATACTTCCGACACCTAGCAGAGTGCCTGCCGCCCGGTAGGTGCTCAGTAAAGGTTTGCTGAATGACTGCGTGAATGGATACTATTTGCCACACTCTCCTGTACTTAATACTGTTCTAGATCTTTTTTAATTCCCTCCTCCTGCTGTCAGTCATGCTTATTTTTCTGACTCTGGTGGCTGTCGAGAACAGCTGCATCTCAACTTTTGCTCTGTAGTGTTTCATGTACTCGGAAATTGTTAATAACTCACCTCTCAGCCTTCACTCCTCCAGCTCCCTCTGCTCTTCCTGTGGCATCAGTATCTGCTCCTGGTCACCTATAATAAGAAAAGTAATTTGTTTTGGCGTCTAATAGTCCTTTACAGCTTGCAAAGCTTTTCACTTGTTAAAGTATGGTTTCAAGGGCTGTGGAAGAGCCACTAATAAGCCTCAACATCACACAGTCTGCACCCCCCCCCAAATACCACCCCTCACCCCACTCCTCCTCCCACCTTAAAGCCCAGCATCAACAGCATTACCTTGCATTCCACCATCAAAATAGGATTTGGACAGCACCTCCCTAAAACAGGGATCACATTGACCTTCACATTTGTTTACACTATAGTGTCAATTATACCACATCCTGGGCTGAAGGTGGGTTTACAGTCCAGAGGAAAACTGGAAAACCACAGGAAAGCCCAGAAACTTTGCCCCCGGGCCAGACCTGCACAGCAACACATCTCTAACCATAGCTGAGAGGTTCAGCAGTTACTGACATATTATTATTGTCATTGTTACTTACTATGATTACAAAGACTACTAGTATTACCATTAGCATGTTTCTAGCATCTAAACACTAGGCCAGCATATTTCAGATTCCTTCTTGAAACATAAGCTAGGCTCTTGATTATTATTTCACAGCTATTCATGAACTAGGCTGATCCTTTTATTTTAATTTATTTTAAATATCAACAGATATTCTCTTAAAATATTCCCAGGCTGTATCAAAGATAGAGGGTTTTTTAATTTTATTTATTTATTTATTTACTTATTTATTTTTGAGAGAGAGAGAGAGAGAGAGAGTGAGCAGGAGAGGAGCAGAGAGAGGTGGTCAGAGGATCCAAAGAGGGCTCTGTGCGGACAGCACAGAGCCCCATGCAGGGCTCAAACCCACGAACCGTGAGATCATGACCTGAGCCAAAGGCAGATACTTAACCGACTGAGCTAGCCAGGCTCCCCAAAGGCAAAGGTTTTGATGGCTGGTAAATTTGGTGGCTGCCCAATGGAGACACTTTTGCTTCCTGTCTTTTAACCATTTTCTTCTCCTTCCCAGGCATGGGAGAGCCTTGGTTTGGCAACTGACTTCCAGGGGACATTGTGAAAGCTGGTTAACTCTTGGTCACATGTTGCAGTGATGAGCCGGTAGCATCCTTGACTCTGAGCACCTCCCTCCCCCTACTGGGAGGTTACCCCACTTGTTCTTCACCATCATGGCCACCACTGGACCCTAGTGTCTCATTTCACACTATAGGCTCCCCCTGTAAAATAAAATTGATAAGAGGCTTTCTCACTGGTCAGATGCTCCTGCCTCCCATCCATTACTCAGTCTACTCGCCTGGCTTCTGATTTCCTACCTTCTGAATTTTGTGTACTTCTTGCCTCCTTGCCTGTGGTCTGTTGGCATCTCTCCAGGTGCTTCTGTGGTACATGCTGCCCTTTTGCCCGATTACCCCTTGCTTCCTTCCTGGTCTCCACAAGCCATGATGATCATGGCCCCCACAGAACAAATAGCAAAAATACAAAGCCATCACTTCCCTGACATCCCTTGAGAAGACAGAGTGGAGAAGTCTGGCTGTAGATTGCTGGATAAGAAATGGGTCACAACCTTCCCCCTAATAGGGCCTTGCTCATCCTAGTTATTCCAGTTCATGCCTAAGCACTTCCTACTCTCTGACACTTGTTTTTGTTCTGACTGGCCTTGCTGGTAAGATGGAAGACATTGAATGGCAAATAGCAAACCCGTAAGAGAACTGGAGTGCTCAGCTTCACCCCTCAGACTCGCTCCCAAGAAGGTATCGTCTCCTCCAGAAGCATGAAAGAGAATGTTACTGTTGTTATTTCAGTAGACTTGACTTTTTAGAGCAGTTTTAAGTTCACAGCAAAATTGAGTAAGGTGCAAAAAGTTCCCATAGACCCCACACATGCACAATCATCCTTACCATCAACATCTCCCACCAGAGCAGTACGTTTGTTATCGCCCATGAACCTACATGGACACATCATTATCACCAAAGTCTATAGTTTACCTTCTTGGTACTGTACATTCTATGGGGTTTGACACATACACTGATATGCCTCCACCATTGCACTACTGTGCAGAATAGTTTCAGTGCCCAAAAATTTCTTTGTGTTCTGCCTGTTTATCCCTCCTGCCCCCCAATCCCTAGAACACACCGACCTTTTCATGGTCTCCATAGTTTTGCCTTTTTCAAAATCTCATATAACTGGAATCATACAGTATGTAGCCTTTTCAGATTGGCTTCTCTCACTTAGTAATATGTGTTTAAGGCTCTCTGTGTCTTTCCATGATTGGTAGCTCACTTCTTTCTAGCACTGAATATTGTTCCGTCATCTGGATATAACACAGTTTATAGATTCATTCACCTACTGAAAGACATCTCGGTTGTTGCCAAGTTTGGCAGTTATAAATAAAGTTGCTATAAATATCCATGGGGAATGTTGTTTTTAATTATGTATATATATTTTTATCAAGGATGACTTCTTGATGAACAGGGAGATATCACGTTACAACAAATATATGTGGCTCTGTATGTAGAATACATAGCCAACCCAAGACTTCCCAAACAGCTGTCATCAAATTCTCTCTAGAAAATCACTTAAAGAGCTTTTAAAAGACATAGATTTTTGAACCCCACCCCCAAAGACCAGTCCAGTAGGCCAGGAAAATCACCAGGTTTAAGGAACCCAGGCTTTAACCTCCAAAAGGAAGGAAGCAATGGAAAGTTAAAGTCTTGTTTGTACCGGGAAGATCATGCACAATGAGGAGGTTGGAGTCTAGCATCCAAAACTCATTTGATGGAGGAGACATTTTGTTCTTCTCTAAGCCTCTTGGGGAAATGACTTGGTGACTAAAAGAATTGTTGATATGTGCTATCCTCTCCCATTAAAAGGAGCTAAAAAAGCCCTGGGCACCAAGATGTGAACTATTTCCTTCAGGGTAGAATAGAGTCACTAAAAATAGCCTTGGAAAATAAGGAGTTGTAGAGGTTCAACAAGGAAAACAAATCAGAAATAAATTTGGCACCAAGAAAGAAAGGAGGAGAAAGAGACAAACTCTCACAGGCAGTAGGGAGAAAGCGGCTATTAGCTTGGGTACATAAAAGCAGGTACATTTTTCCCACCCACAGAGCTGCTGGCTGGCATTCCTGCAGTGTAAATCAGTCCCTCCGGAGCAAAGGAAGATGAGTCAGAGAGTCAGCCAGGATAGGCTAGGTTATGCCAGGGTAACAAACAACCCCCCAAATCTCAGAGGCTTAACCACACAAAGGTTGTTTCTCACTTGCATTATCTGTCCAGTGTGTGTTTAGTGGGGGCTCTGCTCCTTGAAATCGCTGAGGGCTCCAGGCTGACAGACGCTTCATCACCAGTTATGGTTCCAGGACCACTATGCTAGGGATCAGGGGTGCTGCTCTGTCTGGCACTGAGAAGTAAATGGATCGGCCGGAGATGATGCAAGCACTTTCACTCACTCCCCACTGGCCAATGCAAGGCATATGACCTGCCTGTGTTCCAGTGAAAAAAGGCAGTGAAATTATACTCTGTGTCTAGGAGGTGGAGAATGAGAACAGGTGTAAACAGCTCTGCTGGCTGCTATATCCGATAGAGGAGCTGAGGGTGAGAGATGGTGGAGGAAAGGCTCCTTTGCAACCACCAGTTTGCGGTTGGGATTCATCTCTCTCCTTACCATTCAACAGGAGCAGGCCCATCCAATGCCCCTGAGGGTATCTCATGTTTTGTTTCCTGCCTGCAAGGAAAAAGACAGTTTGGTGATGAACTGAACCCTGGAGTCATGCCAACCCCCCCCCCATTGGAACCTACCAGTCATGTGACCTTAGGCAAGTTATTTAATCTCTCGGGCCCTCACTTTTCTTAGCTGTCTAAGATGGATGACAACAGTGCCTACCTCACAGAGTTGTTGTGGGGCTTAAATGAGATTAGTCAAGAAAAGAGCTCCAGGCCACAGCTGCTCAAACTGGGCTGTGCCAGTAAACCACTCAAGGAGCTTGTTAACATGCATTTCTGATTCAGAGGTCTGGGGTGAGACCTGAGATCCTGCCCTTCTTTTCTTTCTTTTCTTTCTTCCTAAAGAGGAAAAAAGAGAGAGGCGCCTGGGTGGCTCAGTCGGCTGAGCGTCCGGCTTAGGCTCAGGTCATGATCTTGTGGTTTGTGAGTTCGAGCCCCATGTCAGGCTCTGTGGGGACAGCTCAGAGCCTGGAGCCTGATTCGGATTCTGTGTCTCCCTCCCTCTGCCCCTCCGCCACTCGTGCCATGTCTCTCTCTGTCTCTCAAAAATAAATAAATAAATAAATAAAGTTTTAAAAATAGGAATGTGCCACTCTAACTGTGCCCAGCCTCCACACGAAGCTTCTCATCACACGGGAAGATCTGAAACAGCATAAGTGGGCAATTCCTTGAAAAAAAAAAAAAAAAAGAGGGGGGGAGGGGCAGAGAGAGAGGAAGAGCGATAATCTTAGGTAGTCTCTGTGAGCAGCACAGAGCCCAACCTCACGACCCTGAGATCATGACCTAAGCCAAAATCAAGAGTGGGATGCTCAATCGACTGAGCCACCAAGGAACCCCTGAAATCCTGTATTTCTTATAAGCTCCCAGGTGATGCCGACGTTGCTGGTTCATGGGCCAATATTAAGTAGAGCACACAGTGCCCATCTGTGGCAGACTATACGTATTCTTAAAACTGAATTGAGAGATTCCAAAGGTTCTCCTACCCTTGCCCTCAATGAATAAAAACTACAGCTGCTGGTTAATGCAAATATTGTGTCTGATGCTTCGAGGGACAGATGTACTATGGAAGTCTTGTGGCTGATAGAGCAGGTGCTAGAATCAGGAGGCCTGGGTTTGTATCCAAGCTCTGCCACTCAGCAGCTCTGTAGTTTGGACAACTCATGGAAACTATCTGAACTTCTATATCTACACCTGTAAATGAGCATAATAATACAGACCCACCATCCCTCATCTGCAATTCTACAATCCACAGAGATCTGAAAAACACAAGTTTCTTCACCACGTTTGGCATACATTGATATGGCAGCAAAAACTGATCCATATTGACATGAGGCTATTTATAGCCTTTATGTTATCCCTCTTTTATGGCTGTTTCTCCATTTCATCACAGAAATATGAATGTGTTTGGTAACAAGATGCTGCCACAGACCCTGCTGAGGATGTTGGATAACATAGAGCAGGTGAACCATGTTACCTTTCTAACAACTAAAATATTCTGAATTCTGAAACACACCTGGCTTCAAGGGTTTTAGAGGAGAAGCTATGGACCTGAGGTCCCTCTTTCTCCAGTAGTTGAAGGGAATAAGGAAAACAATGCATGTGAAACACCTAACACCATACCTAACACACAGTCATTGTCAGTGCTCGACAAAGAGGAGTTACTACTGAAATTATTGCTCCCAGTTCTTCCTGTGAACAGAGGGGAAGGGAATGTGGGAGGCAGTGCCTGTGCACCCCCTAGAGATAGACAGCACAATACTAAGTTTGTCCCTATGTTGTCAGCCCCTTGATCTGTCTTCTGCTTTCTCCTAAAAAAGAAAAAAAAAAAGTGCCTGGAATTGAATATATACAGTGAGAGTGTAGACAGGGAGAGTGAACAAAAGCAAGACTCAAGCCAGTGGAAAGGGTTCTCCCCTGTGCCTACAAAAGCAGCCCAGCAGGAACTCAGAGAGCAGCCAGGGACATCTGCTTTCCTTGAGGCCTCTTTGAATATACTGTTGAAGAGTCTCACTTGAGCGAAGCACTCAGAGGAAGGGAGGAAATGGGATCTCCAGTCCTTACCCTTGGGGGAACTCCAGGATTCCCAGGGCTTGGCTTTCTTATGTAAAAATTGGGCGGTCTTGCAGTCCTTGCTCTGACTGCCTGATTGTAGGGGACACATTAAAAACATCACAAATATGAATGCACTTTGAAAGGGAAAATCTGTGTTTCAGGTAGACTATAATTATTCATTTGACTACACGCAGGAGATCGGTAAGAGGACTGACATCACACAGGGAACCCTGGTTAGCTCGTTCTTTAATCAAACTTCTGTTGTCAACTCTGACGGCGTTGTGCCTTGCACTTGGCTCCGTCACCTTTGCCAGAGCCATTTGTGCTTGTCAATTAAGGACAGCGTGATTCAGCTTTCACGAGATGCAAATTAACTGAGCTGCTCCAGCCCCACCATCACATACAGACTACTGAAATCAAGGCTTTCGGATAACAGATACAAACAGGACACAGATTTGAGAATTTCTCCTTCCCACTTCTTTCTTTCGCTAGGTCTGCAGACTTTTGGGCTAATGGCTTTCTTGCTGTCTTCATGTCCCAGGTTGAGAGCACTGGCTTTGGGTTCAGATCAGAGTGAGAACCAATCCAGACTCTCCTGCTGCTTCGCTGTCGTTTGACATGTCACTGAACTCCTTGGGTCTCAGTGTGTTCGTCTTTAAAATGGGGATAATTAGAGCTACAGGGTTGTTGTCAAGTTTAGGTATATAAATAGAACGTTAAATTTAAATTCCTATTGTCTCTAAAATTCAGTTAACGCTCTCACACTCAGTACCATAAAAGGTAAGTGCCTCTATATGCTAAACAGAGGTGCTAGTTCTCCGGGGAAGACTTAATAACATATAGGGTAGCAGGACCCGTACAGCAAGAATAACTGATTGACAAGCAATGAAAGAGAAGACTGGAGGTTCAAAGGTGTGGGAATTGTCTAGAAAGGTTTCTTGTTGCATGTCCCCTCCCAAGCTCAGGGATAAGCACAGAGAAGTGTCCCTTCACAAGACAAATGTGTTGAAGGAGGGGTGAGTGTAGTCAAAAGAAACAGTCACAGAGACTGGGAATGCCTGGAAGAAGTGAAGGCAAGCATCTCACACCTGGCCAGGTCTTCACAAAGGTGCAGAATGGCAGGACCAGTGCTATCCTGGGACTAAGGCCAAGAGCAGTGAGAGGGCTGCTGGGATAGGATGGCATGCCTTTGGTGGCATCCATGACTACAGAGGTTGGTCATTACAAAAGACTAGAGGGAGGTGGAGTCACATGCCACAGTAGAGCCAGGATATAGGACCTGGTAGGGAAAAGCCAGCCCACACATCTGGCAAGGAAAGAACACAGGAGTTTTTCTAGGGACCATGGGGATGCTGCAGAAGCCAGAGGGGCCTAAGCCCTCATGGTGGGCCCCGAGTAGAAAGATGCTATTGAGCAAACAGGGCAAGAGCCAAGAATGTTACAAGAGGTCTGCTTCAGTGTTCAGTCTGGACCTCTGAGAATTTGCAAGTATATGCATAAGAGCCACCAAATGCACACCTGCCAAACAGAGCACTGATGGCCAATTCAGTCCCATAAGAGAGTCCCTTTTTCCTTAATCCCCAGCCCCATCTCTGAAGAAGCCAGCCAGCCACAGGGACAGGAAAGAACATTAAGAACAAGTGAAAGAAGAGACCACCCCCCATCCCCACTGCATGTCCCTCTAGCCTGAGTTCAGGGTGCAGGCACTCTGAATGAGAGGGGATATTGAAGTTTTTAGTATGGCCTTGAGGGGACCATTAATACCTGAGTTGATTGTGAATAACCAGAGCAGTACCTGTTTTTATAACCTAAACTGATTAGAAAACAGGGGAGAGATCTGTCCAAGATGCCACCAGGGTGCTGGCAAGGGGTCTGTAGCGTGGTCAGGAGCACAGCATCTGGAGGGCAAAAGAAATCCACTTCCTGTTCGTGCCCCCCACCACGAGTTCAGCCCACTTGATAAACTGGGTACAAATATCAAGTGCTTAACCCAGGTACTCGACTCAGCTGTCAGAGGACAACAATTCTTACTAGTACCTTTGTCTTACTATCCACTGCTAACTGATTTAGCCCTTCTAGTCAATGCACAGAAATACAATATACTTAGTAAATGAGAGGATGGAAAGATTTCTTACCCTGTTTTTAAAAACTATTAAAGCTGCTGTCTTCACAGGTGAATTCAGAACCGTCTTCGGAAACAGGCCGCCATGCGGTCTGTCGATACACTGTAATTGAGACCTGCAAGGGCCCTTCTCACACCTCAGAACATTAAGGTGATGTTGTGTCTGCCACTGGCTCCAGTCACAGGGTGGGAGCGTAAGGTTGCTGGTGTGGCTTATTATCTTCCAGACGTCTGCTTAAGGTGTCCCCTTGGAACGGAGTCCCCAGCATGTTGAGAAATCTTCCTGTCATTGCCCACCATCAAAATCTTCCCACTCTAGAGCTCATTTCTCCCTGCTCCTGCTCCCTTCTTATCTAGCATGCCTGAGAAACCAAGCCATTCACTGACATAACTCCAAGAGGCCAAGGGCCTGGATGCAAATCCTTGTTCTGTCATTTAGTCTTTGGGTTCCCCGTGCAGTTACCTTCCTCTCACCTGGCTTCTGCATTCCCATCCGTAACATAGGAATGGTACCACCTGCCCAATTTCCCTCACAGGGCTACTCAATTGTAGTTGTGGATGTTGAAGGGCCTGGAAAGCTTTAAGGCGCCATAGAAATGATTATTAAGATGCTCAGGAGTGTAATGTCCTCATTCTTTCAACCTAGATAACACTGTATGAATAGGTTAGACTTCAGTGGGCCTCAGAGATGGGAATCCTAGAAATGTGATGGGGTCAGTATAATACCCATTTTTGACAAACTATACTCTGTCCCACTAATTAAGGATCCAATCATGCTGCTCATATGAAAATCCCCCTAGACTCAGTGCTTGATCTGGCCTACTCTAGAATCTGCCCAAACTTTGTTGTTGTTGTTTTTTTTTTTTTTTTACCAAAAACAACAACAAAACAAAACAAACAAAACAAACAAAAAAATTATCAAAATAGGAGGCTTCTTTGGAACGTTCTCCCCCTTCCCTGTCAACATTGCCCGGGGTTGGGCACTCAGTGCCCCCAAAGCAGTCGATATTGTGGCTCAGCTGAGCCCTTCCTTGAGGTAAAGAAATGCCTTTTATTTGATGCCCCAGTGCGAATCCCCTTGTATGCCAATCTGGTCAGACTCACCTGTGCAGCACTCCACCCTGGACCAAAATGTCCTGAGGAGAAGCCTTTGTCCTCAGTGTTGACAAGCAACGCGATATCTCGAGCCAAGAAAAACATTTCCATCAGCCCCCAAGACTTAACATCCAAGTCCAGTGTGGCTCCAGACTGAATCGAGCAATTAAATCCACATCTGCCCTTGCCCCAAACCTCAAGAATGCTAACATCTTACACGTGTCAAGAGGGTTATTTATGAAACTATTTGCTTGTCAGCCCCAGGAGGACATTCTGTACTTTTTTGCTGGAATACTGTATATTTATGAACCATGGCTCGAAAACTAACTTTGGCAGGAATATTTATCAGAGAAACATTCTATCAGCCCCACGCAAAGCACAGCCTGTATTCAGTCACCGTCACACGGTGGCTGGGCAGGGTCCTGGTAGAGAGCTAGTCTGTGGCTGCCTGCTGCAAGAACGAATTCCAGATGTGTGCTTCTTCAGGGGAAGGATTTCAATTTCAGATAGGAGGTTTCTTTCTCTTTCTCTCTTTCATTCACCTCTATTCCCCCATTTTCAATCTCGAGTAATTAGCCTTGAACATTTATCACTGCAGTCTATTTGTTGCCTCCTGCATTTGACGCTTTATTGCCCACTGCCCTGACCTTGTAAAGTTGCCCGGTTTGGAGAACTAGCCTTCTGATCGCCTAGTTTCGGTCTGGTTATCTGTGCCCAGTGTGTGACACATAGAAAGCCAGTTGGTTAGAGAACAAAGGGCTTGGTGTAATGTGGGACAGACTCTAATCTGGGACAGTAAAATACTCAAAAGGAACTGCTGACATCAGCCTTCCCCAAGACTGCACCCGTGGAGTTAGTGTACCTCCAACGTGTCCCCATGGTCCGCTTCATCAGCCAACAGAATCTTCTGCTGACAGGAATGCTGAGCCTGTCCAGCATCACACTGGATTTCTTGCTCTCTCTTGAGCTTGGGCAATGAACTTATAATTCATTTCTTGTCTCTCTTCAGGACTGAAGGGTTCAAGGTGGGAGTGGTCTGTGAGTGTATTTTTTCCAGTGACAGATAAAGGTACATGTATCCAGAGACCTAGAGAGACCCAGAGTAACAGAGGGCTCTTCGCACTCAGAAGGCGACATGTGTGATTGATCCTTATTGGTCTCTACAATGTTTTCCCATAGCTTTTTTTTTTTTTTTAATTTTTTTTCAACGTTTTTATTTTATTTTTGGGACAGAGAGAGACAGAGCATGAACGGGGGAGGGGCAGAGAGAGAGGGAGACACAGAATCGGAAACAGGCTCCAGGCTCTGAGCCATCAGCCCAGAGCCCGACGCGGGGCTCGAACTCACGGACCGTGAGATCGTGACCTGGCTGAAGTCGGATGCTTAACTGACTGTGCCACCCAGGCGCCCCCCCCCCATAGCTTTAATACCTATATTTTTCTTCTTAAAAGCCCCTGAGCCCTGATTAAAGGCTTATTCCTTAAAGTCTTGATCGCTAATGATATATCTGGTACGTACACTTAGAGATGAAGTAAAATTCTTTAGCTAGTTTCCCAACCATGCCACATAGTAACAATACTAAATTATTATCATTATTGCCATTTATTTGGCATTTAACACACTCTACTTCCGATTCTTAGAAATTGCAAAGATTTTATCATTCCTATTTTACAGGTAAAAAAAAAAAAAAGCTGAGACATGGAGAGGTTAAGTAGTTTCCTGACAGCCACATGGCTGATTACAAGTGGAACTGGTATCTGAACCCAGAATGTGCCGGCTCTTTGATGGGAGAGAAGAGAAAAGAGATAAGGAATTAAAGGAAGGAGAGAGGAGAAAACTTGAAGAATAAAACAGAACCATCAACTCTGGGAAGTTTGGTGTTGTTTTACCCCAAGCTGCCCTTCCAGCCCCAGTTGACTTCCTCGAGGGATGCTGGCTGCCTGGAGGGCACATGCTTGTGTGGAGGGCCCCAGTGTGGACATCCAAGGGGTCTCCCATGGAGACCTCAGGTCATCTTTGGGCTTTCTGGCAATGGAGACTATCAGCAGATCCTACATGGGCTTGTTCAGGGCCAAATCAGGAATCTCAAATCCCTGAAAACTTCTGGGGCTGGTCACTAGGACTCAAACTCCCCCAAATGTCTCTCCGTGCCAAAGTCAGGGCACAGAAATAAACTGTTTCTTTACTGGCTCCTCTCCTGCCCCAGCCTACCTTAGCCCACCCCACCCAAAGCTGGCACCTTGCCAGCAGGGAGCAATGCCTTCTGGGAGAGCAGGGTCACTGGGGCCTCAGGCCACAGTCTGGGCTCTGGAGGCTGTGGGAGGGCCCCCAGGGGTGTGAGGGCAGCCTGGACTATAAATCCCAGGCCTGGGTATGGGCACAGAGCCAGCAAACTCACTTAGTGGTGGACAGGGAGGCAGGACCACTTGAGGAAAGGCCTTAGGCAGCCTCCAGACCTTGGTGGGAGGGGGCTTTACCTAACTTCACGCAAATATGATTTATTTCATGGAGTCACCAGCACCGCATTTCTGCGGTGTAATGTGGGACAGACTCTAATCTGGGACAGTAAAATACTCAAAAGGAACTGTTGACATCAGCCTTTGGTGTGATGTGGGACAGACTCTATGAATTTGAAGGCATCCTTATGAATTTGAAGAAAGATTGCATGATTGTGTCACAAACACTCCGTCCATAAAGTTATGCCTTAGGCCTGTTCTAATCCTTATTCTGCTGATGTGTGAATTTAGGCATATCTCTTAGCACCTGAAAAGTGGAAAGAACACTTTATAATCTAATAATCTAATAAAGAGTAAAAGATAGAAGTTGTGTATTTCAACTCTTGATTCAGACAATTTCCTTCACTTCATGGATATATGGGGCTTTGGATGAGTTACTTAATCTCAGTTTCCTAGTCCTAAAATGGAAATAATGATTCCATAGGGGCATTGTGAAGATAAACTAGAACATGAATCTAAACAGATTTGAACCTGGCATATAAATGCTCAATAAGTGAGCTTTCAAAAATTAATTTAAATTCCTAGAGACAAAATAAAACCATGGGAATGAGAATGTGCTTGAAACCTTGTATATTAATGTGAGGAATCATGAGTACCTGTATACAAACAGGTAAATTAAGTTAAGAAGTGTTCCCACATTTGGCCAAGATGCATAACCAGGCACCAGTGGTTCGGGGAATGAACTCACATTGGAGATTATAAGAAATCTTCTCCCAGGCTGCTTATAGTAAAGGGAGAGGGGGGCAGGTGGAGGAGCTCAAGGGAAGGATACACTGGGTTGGGCTGGTCAACGACAATGTTGGTAATATTAGACCTTCCCAGGAGGATGAGGCCTCCAGAACGTATCTTTGCCAAGCATCCAATGGCCCTCCCTTGCTTAAGGCCAAGAGGTCTCCAAGTTGGGAGGGATGAGTTTTCCATATTTGGACTCCAACCCAGCCAGTGGGTGCCAGTGGGAAGAGTTTCTGCATTAAAGACTGAGAATCCTACACCCAAATCCTCTCTTAGTCACTTCTTCTCTGACTTTGGGCAACTTACTGACTCTCTTTGAACCTCAGTTTCCCCAGGCTCTCAGGTGTGGATAATGAACGCCTACATTTGACGGGTTTTGTAAGAATTAAAAGAAGTAACTTGTAGGTGCTGCACTTACTAAGTGCCTTACTTCTCCTTCCTGCACACCTAAGTGAAATGGGCCATTGGACAAATCCTGTAAAACAAGAGAGACCTCCACCTTTATTAATGCCTTAATGGCTGAGTACTAAATACTGGAGACACAGGGTCAACTTCCTGTCAGGATGGCAGTGAGGCAAGAAGCCCTACCCCTTCAGCATTAGAAATGTAAGCCTAAATATTATTTTTAGTTTTTAATAAAATACATTGGTTGAAAACCAAGAAAGAAAATTTCTAGGTGTCAGGAAGAAAGAGAGAAGACAAAATTTTTTTTCAAATGAAAAGAAATTATTTATTCACTCATTCAAAAATGTCTTAGAGGTAGGTATTCTATGCAAA